>NC_088861.1:405326-768451 GCF_963853765.1 Magallana gigas | reverse complement strand
AACTTCTTCTCTAAAACCGCTTATCCAATTTCAACCAAATTTGGCACAAAGCATCCTTATGGAAGGGCGAATTTAAATTGCAGAAATAAAAGTCCGATCTTTATTCAAAGCGGAGAAAACCGTGAAACTGTAGAAAAAGGGGGGTGCATTTTTAAAAATCTTCTTCTCACGAACTACGGACTCCAATTCAACGTAGTTGAGCGTAAATTATCCTTTTGGGAAGGAAAATATAAATTGCAAAAATTAAGTGCTAATTCTGTTTCAAATCTGAGTTATTACGAAAATAATAATAAAGGGAAGGCGTGTTTCAGCTTCGAGTTCGGCATCCGGTAAAATGGGTAGGCAAGACTTGGCCTGGGCAAAACAAAAGATTGGCAGTTATTAATCTGCCAATCTCATTAAAATTTCAGGATATTTGATAAACCAGTATATTTGTATTCGCTGTAAATATTGCTGCAAAATAGTGCGTATTTGGAATTGATGATTGCCGATCTGCCTTGGCTTTTATTTTGCCACGGCGGCCCGGGTTTGCATACCCATTTTACCAAGACTCGTACTCATACTTCTAAAACGAGGTTCTTTGTTTAAAGCAGCCATGACATTATACGAAAAAGGGTCGATCTGACTATGATAAATTTGCTTGTTATGCAACAGTTCGCGTATGAAGGGAAATTTTTGAAACATGCAAAATATACTGGTGCCGATTTTGTGAAGTAAATTGAGGCTAAATATTTCAATGCGTTGACAGTTTACACATGACGTTGGTGTTAGCTTGTTCTGATTTTCGTTTCGTTTTCATTATTTATGTTTTGTAACCTGGGAACTATCGTCTGTATTTCGTGATTTTTACGTATCAAATCAAACAGAGACTTCGGTAAATCAAACAGTTAACTGTTTACCTGCGCAAATTAAGCAAAATCTGATGTATCAAAAGAGTACTGAAATACAATTCATTCTCTCGGTAATTCGGCATTATCTTTTGCGTAATGGTAGATTAATGCAATAGGTTTTGTTGAGATGTTCGGCATTTTCTCTAGTTTATTCAGTTTAAATAGAGTTTGATATCGCTAATGGAAATATGTAGGTATATACATGTATATATATGATTCATTTTGAAAAAATAAATTGTGTTCTTTATTTGTTATAGTGCATGTTTCTTGTGTTTAATTGTTTACGAATTCTATTTACTAACCATTTTTGAGTGTTAAGCTTCGAATTATAAGCAAGATACAGAGATTTGCTCACAATTCTATGTTTGTACACAGATCTTGAAAACAAAAGATTAAAAAAGTAAAACAATTGTCAATATTTATTAAGAAAATTTTCAAAGTCTGTTCTTCCAGAAACCAACTTTAACAAATTATTGTATTGTAAACTTAACCTTCTTTCGTCATTATTACTCCTACTGTACATGTGATCTTTGACTGTGTTTGTGTACATTTGTATAAACTCATTTTGAGCCTCAAATACCAGTGAACTTGTCTTGAGTGAATAAAAGAATTTAAAATCTTAGGCCATTCTTTTTTTTCCATTTTAAATGCTGAATAGGAAATACCAAGTTAAAAATCTTAAGCTGAATGTAATAAACTTATGTGAACAAAATGACTCAAACCTAGGCGAACTGTGAGCTCTGTATCTTGCTAATAATTCTACGATTGACGCTGAAATTTTGGTTGAACGTTAGAAATTCTACATGAATTAGAGTATGTTAAATACTTGTACAAACAAAATAAAAGAATGTATATGTGAATGAATGTGTATACCTACTCTCTGGGGCCCCCTCTTTATACAATAAATAATATGAAATCTACATCAATTTTGATAATTTTTCAGACACGAGTAAATAAAAACGACATATTTAAAACAGTTTTCATAGTTCTGACACATTTCTGTTGCGGGGATAAAGTAATTATCGCTATTCCTAAGAAAATATCACAGCGGAAAATTATCCTGGTTTGTACGCAAGGTAAATAACAGTCATTTAATTACAATGGAGAAGACAAATTAAATTTATGAATGTTTTTAATTTGAGGAATTGAGCACATTGAGGTACAATTTTCTTCTTCACATCTATACATGTAGGATTTTAAAAATTAAATACGATAACTATTATATTTTTTTAAAAATACAATAACTAGTATGTAGTTGATGAAAAAAATGTACCTATATGCTCTCATATATTTTGATCGCTTTACAAAGTGTGTGTAAGTGTGTGTGTGTGGGGGGGGGGGGTTAGAACAAAAATATAGGGAATAGGAAGTTAACAACTTACCAGTATACCCCTACCAAATGTTTAGTTTTATATCTTGCGAAGGATTTTCTTATTCTGGTAAAAATAGTATTTCATGAAGGTACAATGTCAAAGATTACGTGTATGCAAAAATAAGTGTAAAATTCGAATACTTGACAATATTTAGGGTCTTCCGTTTCCAACGGAAGACCCTTTTGTTTTTCTACGGTTTCTTTTTTTTCTTATTAGGGTCTTCCGTTTCCAACGGAAGACCCTCTTGTTATTCTATTGTTTCTTTTTATTATTAGGGTCTTCCGTTTCCAACGGAAGACCCTCTTGTTATTCTATTGTTGCTTTCTATTATTATTATTTTTCTTTTTCTTTATTTTTCTGACTTTTTTAAAGCTTAATATCTCAAAAAGTTTTCAACAGATTTACATGAAACTTTCAGGGATTATGTAGCATCATCGTCCCTAAAATATCTTAAATGTTCAACTACAACGTCACTTCCGTTTCAACGTTACGTCAATTTTTAAATTTTAAAAAAGTGATTTTGTCCAGGGCGTTTTTCAAAAATGCTTCAAGATAGAGACTTGGAATTTTCTGTGTTGAAGCATTGATCGTTTTTATTTGGACATAAAGCTGGAATTTAGTTTCCGTCACTTTCGGTCCAAACCGGAAGTGTTTTAAAATTTTCGAATTTTCGAATTTTCCGTTTTAATTTCAAATGTTTACGAGGTTTGTAGAGTTGGTCATGTTGAATACGAAACTGAAATCCGTTTGAAAATCGGACGATTCATTACAGAGATATCGGGGTTTAAAAATTGATTTTTCCGGAAATTTTGTTTCCGCGTCATTGGTTTGAAAAAAAGCTTAATGTTAATAGTAAAATTAACTCGTACCAAAAATAATTGTTAAGTCGTACTTAAACACATTCGGATTTTTTTTGTTAAGGTGTTCTTAAAATCAAGAAGGTTTTTGTTAAGTCGTACTTAAAATCATTCGGATTTTGTTAAGTCGTACCAGGAATAATTCGATGTTTTCATCTTTTTATTTTATTTTCTCTTGTTATTGGTTTAAGAGCTCTGCTTCTTACAGGAACTTCCAGCTTTACTTCCGACATTAACGGGAGACCCACTCGTTGCTTTGCAACGAGCTTTGCTCTAGTTATTATTATTATTCTTTTTCTTTATTTTTCTGACTTTTTTAAAGCTTAATATCTCAAAAAGTTTTCAACCGATTGACATAAAACTTTCAGGGATTATGAAGCATCATCGTCCCTAAAAAATGTTAAATTTTCAACTACAACGTTACCTCCGTTTCAACGTTACGTCAATTTTTAAATTTTAAAAAAGTGATTTTGTCCAGGGCGTTTTTAAAAAACGCTTCAAGATAGAGACTTGGAATTTTCTGTGTTGAAGCATTAGTCGTTTTTATTTGGACATAAGGCTGGAATTTAGGTTCCGTCACTTCCGCTCTAAACCGGAAGTGTTTTAAAAATTTCGAATTTTCGAATTTTTCGTTTCAATTTCAAATGTTTACGATGTTTGTAGAGTTGGTCATGCTGAATACGAAACTGAAATCCGTTTGAAAATCGGACGATGCATTACAGAGATATCGGGGTTTAAAAATAGATTTTTCCGGAAATTTTGTTTCCGCGTCCTTGGTTTAAAAAATAGCGTAATGTTAATAGTAAAGTTAACTCGTACCAAAAATAATTGTTAAGTCGTACTTTAACACATTCGGATTTTTTTTGTTAAGTTGTTCTTAAAATCAAGATGGTTTTTGTTAAGTCGTACTTAAAATCATTCGGATTTTGTTAAGTCGTACCAGGAATTATTCGATTTTTTCATCTTTTTATTTTAGTTACTCTTGTTATTGGTTTAAGAGCTCTGCTTCTTACAGGAACTTCCAGCTTTACTTCCGACATTAACGGGAGACCCACTCGTTGCTTTGCAACGAGCTTTGCTCTAGTTCTTATTATTATTATTCTTTTTATTTTTTTTCCAACTCAATTATTTCAAAAACGCTTGCATCGATTGCTTTGATATTTTCAGGATATATGTGTTTTTGAAAGATCTCTATGATATGAAAAAAATATTTGATGACGTCATCACATTCGTCAGATATTGACGTTTTTCACGTTTTAAAAAGTGATTTTGTCCGGAGCTTTTCTCCTTTTTGATTCAAGATAAAGCCACGAGTTTTACAGGGAAGGAAGAACTACCATTTTACTTATGACATAAGGCTGGAAACTCAATTCGGACACTTCCGGTCGAAACCGGAAGAAAAACCATTTTTTTTCAATTTTCATGTTTTTTGATTTTAAAGATTAAACGTACGTATCTTACAGTAATTTTCATGCTGAGTACGAAACTGAAATCCGTTTAAAAATCGTACGATGCATTACAGAGATATCGGGGTTTAAAAATTGATTTTTCCGGAAATTTTGTTTCCGCGTCCTTGGTTTGAAAAAATAGCGTAATGTTTATAGTAAAATTAACTCGTACCAAAAATTATTGTTAAGTCGTACTTGAACATATTCGGATTTTTTTTGTTAAGTCGTTCTTGAAATCAAAAAGGTTTTTGTTAATTCGTACTTAAAATCATTCGGATTTTGTTAAATCGTACCAGGAATAATTCGATTTTTTTCATCTTTTTATTTGAGTTACTCTTGTTATCGGTTTAAGAGCTCTGCTTCTTACAGGAACTTCCAGCTTTACTTCCGACATTAACGGAAGACCCACTCGTTGCTTTGCAACGAGCTTTGCTCTAGTTATTTTTGTTATTCTACCGAGGGACCATATGGCACAATATCTTTTGAACGCCTATTGTTGCTCAGGTGAGCGATGTGGCCCCATGGGCCTCTTGTTTATAAATACACCCGCACGATATTGTCCATATCAAAACGGTCATTAACTACTAGATAAATGTCAACGTTATAAAAGGCTCTTAAAACTTTTGATAGATACATATATGTTACCATCAAACCAAGTACGTTCCTTTTTAATTTGAAGTTTCTCTCTAAAAATACATGTACAACTTGGAGAATTTGCATGCTATGTTTAAAGAGGCATACATGGTTACGATTTTGGTCAAAATTCTTTGACCGATTTTTATATTTACAATTCGGCATTTTTGATAGGCAACCGAAATTTATAGGGTTTTTCGTTGAGTTATAAGCAAGTTACAGAGCTTAAAATTCTCTCCAATGTAAAAAGGCGTTTGTTTACATTAAAAACGTGAAATAAAAATCTAGTTTTAGACCTAAAATAAATGTGTTAAACGTTAGAAACTGTTTATCTACGCTGAAATACATAAAAAGATTGACAAATGAGATGGAAACAAGATTTTTACTTGTATATTGAACCTAGTATGTAAACAAAAACAGATCAGGAGCCTTGTTTACATGACAAAGAATTGTCAGCCCTCTATCTTGCTTATTACTCCACGAATGACTCTCAAATTTTAATTGATCATTAGAAATACATTCCTGAAGTATTGTAAAAAATAAAATACTTCAAAAAAAATAGAATTTGACCAAAATCGTAACCATACCACTTGAAACAATGAGATGCTTTTTATCGTGCCAGCACATACATATTTAGAGTGACAAGGGAGACTCCACTATATCACCAGTTGAAATTAACAACATGGTCAAGTAAATGCAGAAGCATAATTGTTTTCAAGGAAATGTATTTATAAATACATTGAAATTAGTCAGATTTAAAATGGTTCGAGCAATTTAGACATTTTTATTACAGTCGAATTTCTACTCCAGAGTTCAATATTGCTTGGATCCAATTATTTCGACTATTGATACACAATGCATCGTAGAGTTTGATGGAACGAATGCTATCTTTAAATATTTTATCTCTTGCTTAAGTCTTGTCGAAAAAGTCCAATAATTCATATTAGAAAAAAAATGTGCGTATTTATTAATATACAGCTATAAGAAACTACTTGCTCTGTAAAATTACATATCTTTGTTTTTAAAATATAATAATCAATCAAATTAACTTTTGGCAGTACTTTAAGCATTGCATTACATTAACATTACAATTTGATATTTTGACATTCATTTGAAATTATACATCGAGTTATCGTTCATATCGTACTGAAATACTACTACTACATACTGAAGGTGGGCATGTACGTGTTTAAAACTTGAAACAGAAAACCTTGTTACTTAATTTGTATCTGACAATGACTGTACGTGAATCTGATACTAGACGCGTAATATTTAAGTAGAATTCTACTGGCACCTTCCTAGTTGTCACTTCTAAGTATCCTGAGTTTGCATTTTAGTACTGAGAAAAATCATAATCCTTACTCATGTTGACGCGATATCGCATATCTGATTACTGAAATGTGTAGAAAATGGAAGGATTTCTCAAAGAGAGGACGTACTAGTCTCCTGCTGAATGAAGTAAAAAGAAAATAGACATCATTTAGAAGGTGGCCATTTTAAAGGGTTGAACTTAGTATGAAAAATGGCTTAGCTTAAAATTGATTTTGCATTTGATATAGAATTTTAATTAAAGACCATGCACATTCTTTCATAACAGTCTTTTTTGGTAAATAGAGCAAGCTTTGGCCTAAGAAATAGAAGGGATATTATAGTCAAAAACTGGAATTTAAGAAGACACGTTTTGGCCTCTACATTTGATCCATGATTTGGGTGCTAGTTCATTTCAAACCATTACCCAAAAGCAATTTCTTATGAAGACTTAGTATTATACAGATAAGTCTGCGGGGAGAGATCATACGGTCTGGACATGACTTCATTTTACGAACTCTGACTTAGACCCTGAAACTTTGTTCAAGGTCAGTGCATACCCTCTGTTCAAGGTCAGTGCATACCCTCTGTTCAAGGTCAGTGCATATCCTCTGTTCAAGGTCAGTGCATACCCTCTGTTCAAGGTCAGTGCATACCCTCTGTTCAAGGTCAGTGCATACCCTCTGTTCAAGGTCAGTGCATACCCTCTGTTCAAGGTCAGTGCATACCCTCTTATTAAAGACACTATATATGATACCTTTTATTTTTAGTTCAAAATCGCATTTTGCAATAAATTGTCGGTAAGCTTGAAAACGACAATCGAATATTAAGATAGGTAATTTACCTATCTACCATACTTTATTACTTTTTGGACAAGAAAACTTTTTCTAGTACATGTAGGTAACACGGTTATCTCTATTTGTTTTACGCCGTATCTAACTCATTGCCAATGGATGTATGTACACAGATGTACATGTACGTCAGTTATTTCAAACCTGTATCAGTAGAAGTTCAAGGTTACATATCATATAGCATACATACATATATCTGTAAATTTCTATTATCACCATGTTATGAAAACAAATTAATTAGTAAACACAAAATATTTCGATCCCTCAATAAGTTCGAGAGAGAGAGAGAGAGAGAGAGAGTTTATATGGCACCTCGTGTATTGTTTATTTTATATCATTATATGACATTGAATCTGAATAGCGCATTAAAGATAACATGCATGTATTGAATTTATGTTTATCTTAATGTGTATAAATAGGTCAAAGTATCGAAAGGCAGACGTACATCAATACCAATCATTTGATAACACGTACAATCAAGGTCTCTAACACCGGACATTTATCAATTGCATTGAGTGCAGAAAGGATACGAAAACCCATTGTTTAATTTTTAGTTAATCTTGTTTCATGAATTGACACATATTTGAAAGTCATTCCTGCTTTATAGGACTAAGAGGGAAATTGTCTATTCGAACAATTTTTATTATTTATTCTTTGTATTTCAATAGACCCCTCCCTTTTTTTTCTCGAAAAATTATCAGAGAAAAATTATTAGATGTTGATGGAAATGGCAATATACATCTTTGGGAGTTTAATTTGACAAAATAAAACCAAAAGAAACACGTTTTGATGTAAACCAATGCAAATCAGGAAACAAAATAAACGCATAATGCAAAAATAAAACTTTGTCCTTCATTGATTTAAAATATTTAATTGGTCAATTCAATAGGATAGGCGACAAAGTGACCCCTTGTAACAGCCCATTTATTTTCTAGTCTTGAAATAAAACACCAGAACCAAAACTTTTTTTTGTATACTGTTTGTTTTTATTCATAAATAATCATACATAGTACGAAATTAAAACTGTTTAATCATTTAAACTACTGAATTGTATATGTTCAATTTTAAGAATACATTACACACAGAAATATCAAAAAAAAAATTATGTCAAACACGCGCTGAAGTTTTATGTGTCTTAAAATACATTTTCAATAAATCTACCATGAAAATGAAAAGGAACTTGGAAAGGAACGATGGCTTTGGTGATCGGTTTCATTGTCTTTGGATCAAGGAGTAAAATGTAACTTTTGCCAAGGTTTCCGTCCAGAACTGGCACCATGAGAATACCGTCGTCTTCGGACAAGCCTTCGGGATTCGGAACAAACCAACCCTCCATAGGATAGTGACCAGGAATGGACCACGACAAATCTCCGGACGCGTTACAGACGTCTTTTTTAACGAAAGAAAAATTGCCCCATATCTTGTTGTCGCTCTTGAAAACAACGCCATATACGAAACAGTAATGTTTTGACCTATACTTCTCATTAATAGTAGGAACTTCTAGCATGTTGACAAAAGGAAACTTTGGGTTTTTGTCAAATGACACGGGGGTCATTTTTGAGGCTTTCAAGTCTATTTTATACCTTCTTAGATAAGGTTTAAAGGGCACATTATCCCGTCGTGTCTTGTTCATCAAAATGTCCATTTCGAAAAAACTTGTCAACGACGCATCAGGATAAGAGACTACGTCCATTACAAGGGTGGTGTCGTCCAGTTCGTAAGCGTTGACGTGATGCATGGAAAATATATTTTCTGTTTCCATCGTTACAACCTTTCCAGTTTTTAGGTCTATAACATATGTTATAGTTGGCTCGTCTTTATGAAATGAAATGCTATATTTTGGGAGAGAGTATCTCAACATCTTTTCAATATCAATGTAAAATGGACATCCGAAAATAATAGCGTATCGTTCTGTGGTAGAAAATGAGTGCAGATAAGGCATCTTTTTAACTTCCCATTCGGCAATCTTTTCACGAACATCGGCCGATTTTGTTCGAACTAAGGTAAATTTATGACGCATATCGGGTAAAATGTTCAAGCTCTGCAGAATGGTGAGGTGGTCATTTTTGCCGTATTCTTTAACAGGATGTGCCACAGACATTATACTTATATAAGGAAATCCGGTTTCTACTCCCGGAATACCTGGTTTGCTCGGACGAACTGTGTCCAGAGTATAGCAGTCTACCACATACAGTTTCCAGGTGTCGCTGAGAACGACGCAGTCTCCAGAGAAGTTATATACATTGATGTTCATGTTGTCTAAACCGTGATGCAAAGCAAGTTCTTTATCAAAGAAGCTCATGGGCGGAACCAGGTCGTCAAATGTCTGGTAGGGGGCTATGTCATTTATTTTCAGTGATTCGTTGTAACATTCACTACCAAGAAATTTTGCTGAAAAGAAGGCTGAACCATTGCCTGGAAATTGCCACGAATACAATTTCCCAAAGCCATCAAAAAGATTCAGGAAAGACCGTCTTCCCATTTCATACCTCGCGGGTCCGTTCCGAATCTTTAAAAAAAAATACAAATCAAATGCGCATATTTAACGTTAAAAAGTTTCACAACATAATATGAAAAACAGTTTCTTTCGTTATTAAGTAATTTTATTTTAATTACCAACCAGTGAGCCTTTAATCCATTTTGGTACGGGGTTGTCAAAGTATAGTGGATATTTGTGGGTCTCGTTTAATACTGAAGTTCCAAACAGTAGGTTCCACCCAGGGGTCTGCGCAAGGCTTGCCACAAAGTATAGACAGCACAGAAGTAGACGGATCATGTTTAATAAAAGTTTTGATTTGATTACACCTGGTCTTTAACCTCAATTTATACTGCTGATCACAAGTTCAACTCTTCACATTATATTAATATACCTACGCAAGCTACACTATGTTTAGCAAGATTATGCAAATCACGATCACCTGATTTTGAAATTAAACTATCTCATCGTCTATCTATCTATCTCTTATTTGTACATTTTTTGTCACATAAAAACGCTCTACACACAGCAGAGATTTAGGTATCAGTCACTGATCTTATGTTTTTATCAGATTACTCAAAGTACTACAAATAACACAATCATAAAGTATACGAAGATATATACATGTTTTAAAAGGAAACGAAACTCTGCTAATAAGATTATATATATACATGCACTTCAGAAATGATCGACTTCCCTTTCCTCCTTTAATACGTTATGATTAATGGAAATCAGAGGATAAATTTACCTAGTTTCGAATACTGTTTAAGGTTCAAAACTTGAATGAAAGGCGCGATCAATAGCTCTTTGGATATTGACATATTTTGAGTAACAAATCCAATTACTAAAGAGGGAAAACTAAATTTAGATCTTTTATATTTTTTCTTAAATTAGAATTAAAAGAATATTTGGTAAGGGAATTCAATCGAGAAAATCGAAATAGATTGTTAAAAATAATTTATTGCTTTTTAGTTTTCAAATCTTTCCTGACTAGTAAATTATACGTTCTTTCTTGAATTTTTAAATGGAATCCGAAAGATCTGGTCTCGTAAGGGAAAAAGGGATATAAATTGATAGAAGTGAGATTAATTCACAGTAAAAATGATCTTTTTTCCGTTTTTTTATGGTCTTTCATGATAAATAAGATGACGTAAAACGTATTTGTGGAAGATTGTGTTACCATTTCATGTTAAATTACCAGAGTCTGAATAGCTTTGTGGACAAATGATACATTCAGCAAACTGTAAACAAGTTCTAGGCTCTTTCATGTAAAATAATGAATGCAACCACACTCGTTTGCAGGCAGTGTAAGCTTTTTTTTATATTCTTTTCAGTGGGATATGTTGAAATTATTTTGACGCATTTAATATGGAGATGAGAATTAATTTGAAATAAAACTTCTCTTGTTTGCGTTCCAACTACATACATAAATTGTTTGATGGACAAAGCTATTGTGCGTCTGTAGCTTTATTGCTATTATGGTGTTTATTTGTTTGGTGGGTTTTTAGTTTATGAATATTAAAACTGATTTCTACATCTAAAGATGCCTGAAAACTATTGATATGAATACACAACAGATAAAGGCAGACTTTCAGTTTTCAGAAACGTTGATCGATAACATTTTCCATTAGACTGTTCACTTTGATCCAGTGGTGCAAGTCTCAACTTTTTCAGCATTTACCCACTTAATACAAGAGTCAACATGTGATATTATAACTTTTTATCATGTTAACAATATATTATTTTTGAACTTGCCTAAAATCTATATATCTTTAAAAATGTCCACCCAAGCTAGAAAAAGGAACTCGTGTCATATTTTAAAAATGTCGGCTACAACTTGAAAAAGCAACCCTAATTTAACGAGATTTGAGACATCTTTTTAGACAAACTTTCTTTTGAACCAATGGTAAATTAAAAAAAAATCAAATTGTTTTAACGTGTATATTATTTTCCATCTTGCCATCTCAATTCATCGATATAAGTGAGTAAAAATCTAAACGATTAAAATTCAACATATATATATATATATATATATATATATATATATATATATATATATATATATATATATATATATATATATATATATATATATATCAGAGCATTTGTAGGGTATTTGCAAATTGAGATTAGCAATATAACATTTCAATGGAAATATCGTATCCGAGAAAACAAAGATATGGTTTGTATATGAAAATGACAGTATAAGTAAGGCTGTAAGTAAACCAAGAGTTTTGTACATGTATTAGTTTTTTTATAATGTTACCTTACTTGTTATTTACGCACAACAATTTTCCTTGGTGTAGATTTGGCACTCTTTGTGAAAATGGTGTTAAAGTCCGATCAAATTACCGACGCTTACGGGATTCTCATTCCCTCTAATGCGCATCGTTCGGGGAATGAAAAGCACGGGGATTTGGACTTAAAGTTGCTATGAGATTGCGACAGAAAAATATTTTTGCTACACCTACAGAACTTCAATTTCATTTTCCATTACGCTTATAACTGCACGCAAAACTGGTAAGAAATGACAATTTCTTTTCCGTAAAATAGAACATTAATGACGAGAATGGTGTGTGGCAATGTCTGTTATATGTTACAATGTGTTAATCATCCTAGTATAGATTAAATATCGGCTGAATCTTGACCACTTAACCTTGTTTCATTATCGTACAAGTACTCGCAGTAATTCAGAATTATGTCTTTAAACATACTATGTGATTGACTATAGAGCCCTTTATTGTTTGTAATCCTTTCAAGGCAGTTTAGATGAAACTTCATTTAGCATTGTCTCTGGGTGCTTATGGACATCTAGTGAATACTTTGATTTTATCGATATAAACCAACATACAATTTAGTTCTAAATTTGAAAAATATATCAAATCTTACTGGCAAAAAATTAACAGAACAAAAATCATCAGATTTCATATAACCCAATCGCCTAACTGCATCAATCACTAAAAGTCTTATGATAATCTTTCAGATATATTCATATTTTGAAAAACACAATAACCTATCCGACAAAAATAATAACCTTTACATCTACAGATTGTCGTCAAAACGTCGTCGTAACACTTACAGGGGCCAAGCCCATTTTAACATTAATTTCAATGTAACCATAAGTAAAAAAAAAAATTGTTATTTATGATTACAATGAAATTAATGTTAAAACGGGCTTGGTCCCTGTGGAAGCACTGTGTTTTGCTACAATGTCCTCTATTTGTTGATCTAAGGTAAATAATAGAAAATAACTACCATAATTTTGGGAAAACACTTTAAGTATTAGAGCTTAATCTCTGTGCAGCATAATGTGACATTACCATTAATGCGACTTTTTGAGTAACCAATCGTTGTTTACGGAACAATTCGTGTTTTTTAATATATCAGATTAAACAGAAAAAAAAACCTTCAGAGAGATTGAAACAAATTTACTTACCATTAATCTTTTATTCGAATGAATGAATAAGAAGAAAGACAAATCCGCTTGTAAAAGATTTTTTACAGGTATATTGAACCTATGTAAACACAAACAAGGCACGAGCCTTGTTTACATAACATAGAACTGTGAGTCCTGTATCTTGCTATACACAGTGTGCGTTGCAATCTTCCATACTTACATATTTATTCTTAAGATGTGAAAAACGATTACGTTTAATTAGTTGTTCTTCACTTGTCAAAAACACATTTTCAAATTCTTTCAACTTGTCTGAACTGTTAAAAACCTAGAAATATTTGTACTATGAACTACATTGTACATTGTACAATTTTGTTGTTTTCGTTTTGTCGAATTTTTCAACATATTTTTTTTAGATATTGATATAGTCATTCTGTCAGGATGAAAATCTTATATTTTTCTTACATTTGGAAATAAGAACTGTCTTAAGACCGACGATTATCTTACGATTGAACGTTATGATAGTTGTTTAACAAAACTCCAATGTCTGATTTTCATCTTCAATTAATCTTTGGAAAACCAGATACCAGTACTGTTGTTTTTTGAAAATGGGACTACTACTTAGACTTAAACGATTAATTGTGGAGATATAAAGATGATGTTTGGTATCGCTTTCCACATCATTTAATCAAACTGTTAAAATTTGTTTTTACTTTGGAAAGTGAAAAGTGGTAAATTAAAAAAAAATACAAAAATAACAATTTGATAACAGTCATGTTGCAATTTTGTTATAAGTGTTATTTTCACCCTTTTAATTTAAAATTACAACTTGACACTCTATGAGGGTACATTTACTGAAATGGTAAGTGATACATTTGTTATTTGTAAGCAGATTAAACGAATCAGGGCTAAAAAAATTATTGACGCCAAAAAGCAAAACCCCCCTCGATACATTGCGTCGATGTCTTCAGCTCTATGCATTTTCATGCAGCTGACATTTTCTTCGATGTTACATAGAATACTGACAGAGAGAATAATAGAAAAAATGGTTACTACACTTCACGGAATCGTGAAATATTTTGTATGTGTATTGCAGAAAGTTAATGATTTTGAATTCACATAATAGGCAATTTTTGTACAGTTCTTTAGATTTTATACTGCTGAAAGGGGAGAGGGTCGGGAAAAGTTCTGTATCCGCTCATTGCTTTCATACCAATGGCATTTAAATTCGTTTATTCAAAATTATTCAACATAAAAATAAACGCTTGTATATTAAGATTGCATCGTTTTATTTCGATTAAAAATACGTAATAATAATTAAACAAATTCGTCAACGAAAAAAATATCAAAGTAAACATTTCCTCCATCACGGAAAAAGCTGTTAAGTTCCAACATACGAGCTTAAAACATCATTATGACACATACGTATACGTATGTGTGTACATGTGCAAATGTGTGACAATCATACATTCCCTGCAGTGAAATGTACTTTTGGAGACATTGACCTAGATAAAAAATAACACCAGCAGCAAATGCCGTGATTGAAGCACCATGAGGCAGACATTATAAATTACTCATATGACACGCTTATTTTCGGGATTGCGTCTTCTCTTACGGATTCTCTCTTTCTTTCTCTAACTTTAATCCGACATGGTACGTTATGTATAGATTTTTCAAGTCCTGTGAACTCCTTAACCTGACCGGTATAGTCCACTATTGTTTATTTTCATATCTTCGAGAGACCGTCTCAAATTCATTACACTGCTTTTCATTTTGGTTAGTGACTCTGATATGGCTTTGAAGAAGGTGTTTGCCTGAAAGAGAAAACAACAGAAAGGCATGAGCATAACAGTTTTATCGTGAACATAAGCAACATCAAGAATCCATTTGTCTGTCTCACATGCGCTTACCGTGAACCAACGCTGCATTTTTCTCGTTCTCATTAATAATTCGTGCACTGTTCCGTTTAGCTCCTTCACAATTTTGTGAAGAAGATCGCACCAATTGCTTTAATGCTTATATGTGCATCTATTAAGAACTGTTTTCATGAATACTCTTCAAGTTCATATTTTAAAAGAACTAAAGAGTTTGGTGGATTGAAAACAACTAAATATCATTAATAACAAGAAAAGGTTCAAGGAGTTGGTCCAAGGTCAGTGAGCAATGCGATATTGGTTTTAGGTTACTGTCAATGAGGCTTGTGTAAATAATTAACTTTCAAAAGACAATTTTACTAATAAAGACAAAGTATGACTTGCCACTGAAAGACTTACCCATTGATGAAACATGCAAGAGACCAAATCTTCGTCCTCGCCATTAGGACAGTCCATTCTTTTATCACAGAGGTATTCCTCACTGATACAGAAAAATTCCCCTCTAGCACTAGGAGAAGGGCAGGCGATCAAGTCTGCGGACGAGCTGTCTCCACATTCTACAGCAAAAATAGTGAACTGTATGTAAAATTTACTCTAAAAAATTACACTCTTGCATTTACAGTACAAGAGAAACTGAAAATGTGTATGTCTAACTGAATGTAAAATATAAACTCATAAATTACAAACTTGCCTTTACAATATGAAAGAAGCCGAAAACTTGTATGCTGAACATTATGTAAAATATAAACTCATGAATTATACACTTGCATCAACAGTACCAAAAAAAAACAAGAACAAATTTGGTCGTTTGTTCTTCCCTCACGTTTAGTGGAATTTTTCAAGCATTCAATTGGTGACCACAAATATATTTTATAGATTCTGGAATGGGCAACGATAACCGGTCAATACATTTTTTAAATTCAAGAAAAAAAAGGTCAAGGAAAAATTACAGACTTGTAATTAGCGTAAGAAACTGATCAATGCCCTTACCTAATTTATGATGGTGAAAAAACGATATGTATGTTGTTTTTTATTGCAATCGTTAAATCAGTCGTATTTTTAAACGCCTTTGCATTCGTAGCATATACAGGCTGAAATAAATAGACATCGGGTAAGGTTTTCAATTTCTAAGCAACAGGTCTGATTTAATGACAATGAATATTGGTGTTTTTGTTTCTTTTGATGAATTGGTCTGGAAAACATCAAACGTATTTTTTCTTTTGTATCTATAATTTGTTATACTAAGAAATAACATTTGAAGGCGAACATTTTATTACTTTACAGTAAATCCTTAATCTTTCAAAGACTGAAAGCCAAATCTGCCTTTCAACGATTAAAATTAGACATGTAATCATTTTATGCTTTAAGAACAGATAATTCAGAAATTTTTTTTACAATGAATCAACGGCTACTACCAAGACCTCTTATTTAAATTGTATTTATTCTTGCTAAATTTTCTTCATATAAATAATCTTAAGCGTCAAATGTTTCAACCTAGTTTGATTTCCTAAAAAATAAAGAAATCACATTTCGCAAGCCAAAGAACTTTAATTTAAAATTCTGTCTCTTCGCAAGCCAAACACTTTCATTCAAAATCCTGTCTCTTATGCATTTGGGACCAAATTTTGGATATGTGTATTTTCAGACATCTTCGCATATGGAAGACCTAGAAAGTAAAACTTCACGGTTCAAGTTGAGACACTCATATTTAGCCTTTCATATGTCAAAGAATCTAGTTTATGTTTAATGGATTTGTTAATGACTTTCATAATTATCTGACTTATGGTGGTTCAACTTGACAATATTGCATTACGTTCTGATACCTATACGATAATATTGATATGTTATTTTTTAAAAATCATATTATAACGAATTTTTCGTTTTCTTTCACCATACATAGTAAATGTCTAAATATATAACGTCTTTGAAGAGGCCTAATAGAAAATGTGGTTAATTTTTGTACTCTAAATTTCGTACCATGACTTAGATGACACCTTGATATTAGCATGCTCTACTGACGAATGAAATGCCTTGTACCCATGCCATAGGAAACGGAAGTAAAGAAGGATAAATATGTACTTATCAATTTGCCATTATCCGATATTTCAGAGAAATTTTCCGTAGCACTAAGGCGAACTGCTAATCCCTAATTAAAGCTTAAAAGGCAACAGGCGAAATATCGGATATGTCATATATCACATTATAAATTAAATACCAATTTTAGAATATCTTTAATCCCAATGATTATTTTAGTGTTTCTGTAAAACGGTCTCTGAGTCTAATGGCGCGAATAATCTTGATGTATTTTCTCTCTTAATCAATGCTACTTTATTCTCTGAATGGACGAATGGGTGATCGATTCGTTGTGATTGAATCAAAATTATTACAGAGAGGAGAGGAAGATGACTTAATCCGTGATTTTAAAAGCTCAAACATTAGTAACGGCCAAGTTCTGTAAGTAAAGGATTTGTATTACAAAAGCAGGCTTGTTTAAATAATGCTACGATGGATTAAAATACACTGATACCAGGAACACAACCTTCTAAATTCTAAATTTTGCTTAAAATAAAAGGTATTTTAGTATCAAATATTTTATAAGTGTTCCAACTCTCGATTTTTTTTCGAAATAGATTAAAGTATCAAGTCACACATTTCTAAAATTTACTTAATTTTATTTCATAAGTGTTCTAATTCTCGATTTTTTTTTTGTTGAAATAAAGAAAAGTATCAAGTCACACAATTTTAAAATTTACTTAATTTTAGAACACACTTCAACCTTTTATTCATGCACCATTAGAGAATATCGATACGATGGTTAGTTTGAATGAAAAAGCAGTTTTAAAAGGTTAAACTCGACATTCAATTTAATGGTTAAAAAGCCGGTGAAAACATTTTATTGATGCGTCGATAATCTTTTCGCTTGTCTGTGTCTGTAATAACTTTAATATTTACAAACTATGAAATGTCATCGATTTTTGATGTTTTGCGAAGTACATTATAACATGAAGCCTACTCCCCCTCAAAACAAGCAAGGTCGAAATGAGGGATTCAACTCACGTGTCCGTCAAATAGTAAATTCCATTAAGGTACCTCTCTCAGTGCGAGATTAGGATCTCGTTATACGGGATAAGGAGTCTATACAGCATTTTCAAGTCTGATTTTTAAGAGCAGTTAAATAGTCAGGATCACTTGTGCTTGTATTTTGCTTGTTGGTATCGCTCGATATAATTAACTAATTAGTGAGATTGGTGTAAAATGAAAGTACACATGAACTTCAACTTCTCTGATGGATTCAGTCGTATCCATTGTCTGTCCACCAAACCACAAATACATATATACTCAACTCTGCAGAAGGAAATAAAAACTATAAGCAAAAATCAGAGCTGGTATTTTGATCCAATTTATGTCTAAAGGCACAGCACAATTAATTACATAATTATCCGTCCCCTTACAACTTATCTGTCATTGAAAGACAATTGAAAGTAAGGTTGAACAAAAGATCATATCCCTAGAATTTAGATCAATGAAATATGCCTTTGATAGAATGAATTACCTTAGGAACTAATGAACAAATTAATTTATGGTTTTGCTGATAATGAGTCTATTACTAATACATTGTCGACCTATGCGCCACTAAAAGGCATCGTCACAAAATGTTATACCTTTGCCTTGAATTTTGAATTCCACACTAGAGATTTGGGGATTGATTTTCAAATGAAATATTTGTTAAACAGAATACATCAAAACATAGACTATATTGCAATGACTACAAGTGAGACTCTGAAGTATGTTTCTTTCAGTTGCTGAAAGACCAATATTGACGGTTCAGCAAAATTTGAACAAATAAAATGTTAGAGGAATAGGGAGTCCAATTATATATTGTTTTATACAAAATCAAACTCCCAGATTTTTAATGAAATCCTAAATCATGAATCAAGTTATAAGTTATGCTGATGACAATGAACGTGTATATTACGAAAACCAACCTGAAACTTAACTATTTTTTCTGAAGACCAATTCTAATGGTTCAGCAAATTCAGAACAATTATAATGTTAGAGGAATAAGGAGTCCAAATATTTATTGTTTTATACAAAATTAAACTCCCAGATTTTTAATGAAATCCCAAATCATGAATCAAGTTATGCTGATGACAATGAACGTGTATATTACGAAAACCAACCTGAAACTTAACTACACACAGAAATGAACGAAACATTCATAAAATATTTTTAAAAACCACAGTGGCGTGACAAAATGGCGTGTCCTCCCGAGACCTGTATGACTGCGTAGAATGCTGGTGAAGATAATAATACCCACAAGAATTTCAGTACAAAAAAAGAATTATTCTTTGGTTTTCTATCGAAAAAAAATCACAAAGAGAATTTCTTTGGTTTTGGTTGGTGTGTACAGCAAAAGTAACAACAAAAGTATGCATGAGAGAATTAACATTACACGGTTTCTCCCTTTCATTTACGACTTTTAAACACTCCTTTCCCTGTGCACCTATTTCAATTGATAATTATTCTCTGTTTTTGGGTTTGTTTGGTTTGTTTTTTTTTTACAAATTTTATCATTTTGTAATTGCTAATGTGGTCGTCTAACTGTTAATCAAAAATGCCTTGAAGATATCAAAGCCAAAATCTGAGGTTAATTTCCTACAACGTATGTAATCATATAATTGGACTATCTTGTTTGTTTTAATGTTAATCGATGCCTTGAACTTTTAGGATATGGACAATTGCAATAAAATGGCCTGGATAACTGAGTTTGCTTGCAATATGGGCTTAAAAGTTGCACAATGACAAAACTGCATTTGATTAACATCGACATTTACAACCCACCTGCCCAATTGATGTCCCATCGCTAGCATATCAAGTAGACTGCATGTCAACATTAAACGGCACCAAAAAATCGTAAAAATCATTATAATGACTCTCTCTCTCTCATTCTCTTTCTTTCTTTCTTTCTTTCACTCTCTCTCTCTCTCTCTCTCTCTCTCTCTGATGCTATAGAAATTTATTGGGTTCGTTCTCGTTAACGTTCGTTCTCTCTCTCCCTCTCCCTCTCTCTCTCTCTCTCTCTCTCTCTGGAAGAGAATAATACGCAGTCGTCCAATCAATGTTAAACGGAAAAGGACATGTGTTTATGACATTCATTAAACTTTTAAAATGGTATTGAGTAAATAGCTGCATTGTTTTTAAATATCAATTCAAACGTTAATTTGAAATCATAAAATAAATCAATTGCCGAATGCTCCTTTACAACATTAATGCCTTTAGATTCAATCCAAGTATTCAGCATTTAAATGTAAAATGAACATCCGTAACAACTTGATTTGTTGCTTATTTCATGATGCTGGAGTAAGTACTATTGGAAATAGAACCCAATTTTCAACTACCTGATCTTATTTTTCCAAACATGATTAAGAGATATCAATAAGCTTAGGTTGCAGCAAAACGATACCTTGTAAGATGAAGAAAAAAATACTTACTTATCACTATGAATAAGCTTACGTTGCAGCAAAACAATACTATGTAAGATAAAGAAAAAAACTTACGTATCACTGGTACATGTTTTCCAGATGAAGCTCTCCCATTAATACTTCCATTGTAGTTATTGGGTAAATATGTATTATGTTTGTTTTTTAAACTAAGAAGTTCCACATCTGGATACAGTTTTGAGAGTTTTCGTAGAAGTCTCAGGCGCCATGTATTTTTCTTGCTTTTAAATCTGGCTCTGTTCTTTGCACAAGTCGAAGACAGAAATACCAGAAGAAAATATGTTGTAAATATGAATCTAAATACACGCATCACAAATCTTTACGAAGCCAATTTTTCGTTTCCAAAATATCCTATCTTCAGTGTAAAAGAGCCTTCGGACCACACGGTTTTTTTCCACGTTTGTTTTAAAATAAAATAAAGATTAATTTGTTTTCAGTCCTTTTTCAACATACATTGGTGTTACTTTCATAGAACAAATACATATATATAGACAGAAAATTACTCCCACATTGTATAAATTCAATAAAGATTCGCTGGCGATAGTCAATATATATACCTACGATAACACCTTTAAATAAGGCAGAAGGCTTGATTTTTTTTTTCACTTAAGCTTATCGTTTCAATGACGTTTTGCTGGCGTCCACGTGTTAGATTTTTGTCCTGCCCATTTTTTTTTATTAGCGGTATATCTTTTTTTTTCAATTATTGATTCTTCACATCACTGACTGAATATTACTTTAATTCTCTTCTGTACGTTAAGTGTCTCTCCAAACTGCGGCAGACTCGGAATTTTGCTCTACAATGGCCATTATTGACTTCCGGATACAGATTGAAATTCTGATAACATATGCTGGGTTTTTTTGCATCGTTTTGAGGTTTATTGATACAATCGCTCACAGTGTTTTCATAGTCGGTATTAGAGGAATGATGGTGATAATCAAAATAAATAGGTTTCACATTTGACTTATTCTACTTTGGTACACTGGCATTTTGCTGATGCCCACCCTGATTTTATACACATTGTTTCTGATTAATGTTAGATCCGGGTTGATGAAATTAAGATTTTAAAATCCGTCATTATTTAATGGTGTTGACGACTTTGGCCTGATATGGGTATTTCGTCACAAAGAGTTTACGTCACTTTAGAATCCTAGTACGTGACCTTTTTTTTCTCCTATAGCTAGTGAAAGTTTGTATATTATATAATATCAATAGTTAAGTAACATTTCCTGACACGAATTTAACAAGACTAAAAAATATATATAATCTCAAATACATGTATTAAATTCACACATTTGGTTTAATGGAGAAAACCCCATTTAAATTAACGATTTGGGTTTTTATCTTTAAAAGTTTAATCTGATGCGTCGTCCAAAACTGAATCTGATGTGTATCGATATTTCTAATCCTCCTAATCCATAATATGGTCTTCGGAAACTTGGTTCGATCATCTACGAAAATTTACGACATACACATGGGTAATATGATTGATACCCAAATCAACATATTTTTAGAAATAATTGAAGTTTCATATTCTTCGAATACTAATTTCGTGGATTTCGTTATTAAGTTTATCCACAAAAATTATTATCCCCTCGCGGAAAAGGGATATAGCATCGCTGCTCTGCGTGTACGTGTATATATGTGTGTCCATTTCAACCTTTCAAGCAAAATTTAAGGAAAACCCTTGCTACATGTTTATCAAATTTCGTACACTTTTTAAGCATGGTTAAACGACAATTCCTGTTGATTTTCAAATAATGCAGTTAAATATTAAAATATCGTTAATCACAACACTTAAAAAGACCTTTATTGTACGACTTGACAATATACATTGCCCGTTCGCAAAAGTAAACATTTCAAATCAACAACTTGATATTTTGTTGGATTTAGGCCTTGTAAAGGTAAACAGCAAACGTTTTTAGAATTGGGGAGTAAGAAGGATGTTCAAAGTGAAAAACTGAAGTGAGCAGAAGAATATTAAGTTCATGATCATCCCAATTTAATCAGGATAATATTAAGTTTATCCCAATTTAATCAAATCAAGCAGTTGTCCGAGACGAATCTCGGGCTAAATTTCCCGAATTTCTTTAAGAGAAGAACAGTTATATATTAATTTAGAAAAAAAACTTTGACAAGTATTGTCAACAATATTAACCGGAATTTCCTTTCATGTTAACCTCTGGATATACGTTATCGGGGGGGGGGGGTGACGTTACTACATGTTAACTCAAATTTTTCCATAGGGCAGACTACAAATCGCTAGATCTTTAGATACGTTTCATTGAATAAAGAGAATATAACTATCTATACTACTATATAAAAATAACAGACTCGAATTTTTAGTCTTTAATACCGATAAATCGGAAGAATGCTGTCTTTTGTTTTATATATTTTAAACATCATTGGTACTTGAAGATTACCAATTTGTTTTTATTTTTTCTCAGTTAAACTTCGCTACATGTAATTAATAATCAAAGAAAATTCCTTTAAAAAAACGGAAATCATCTGATTTTTTTAAATTTTACAATCTTGCGCCTACGCAATACATTCACGCTAACAGGATCTTTAGTTTATGTTTCCACAATATCATATTTGCATGAATAAACTCAGAAATGATAAGTCAAATACGGTAAATTTTCATTGTAAATTTGCTATATATTCTGTTCATATATATTAATGATTTCTTATGAGAGAAAGTATAAAATACTGTATACAGAGTTATTTTCACCCTTCTACACTTTCAAACAGTTACATCCCGTCTTAAATTCGCCAAGACACACATGTGTACTAAAGAGATAACTTGGTACATTGAATTCGCCCGGTTTTAAATTCGCTCGCTGATAACGATGACGAAAGGGGCGAAAATAAAACGGGGGCGAATATATTTCCCTGTATACAGTAACAATTATACATTTCAACTATGCATGTACTTACTTTTGTCTTCATGATGACAAAAATATTTGATTACATGAAAAATAAATAACATTATATTTCTTAGAAGAATGGAGATAGAATATGTTTTATCGTAAAATGAAAAATGTCCTACGGACCCAGTTTTACAATAGAATGCGTTCCGTGTATTGTCTCTGTAGCAAAGAAAATACGTGTACGTTGGTGAAAAAGTGTTGAATTCTTCCATTATATGGATTCATTAATTTTCTTCAAAATCGTTCGCGGAGCAATTCTGCAATTTTCTGCTACATTACGGGTATATTGGGAGGCATTCCAACTGTGGTGAGGGCCTTTTCCGAGACACAGATTATTCAAACTAAAGAAAGTGTAGTTAAATTAATAGTATTATTGTAGGCTTATAGCTTTGTTATGTATAAATGTCAATAATACGGTATGTCGATGTACCTATTTCGTAAATGTTCGATATGCAATGTCAACTGGTCCACGCACGGGTCAAAATCTAGTATTACTAAAGTTTAAAACATGTGTTGTGTGTTTTATTTTCGCTAGTGATGAGAAGATTGAACAATCACGTAAATGTAACACCCCCCCCCCCCCACCTACCCATGGATACACCCCAGAGCTCAAAGATGTTTTGTGAAGATAAATATTTGGTCTTTTCAATTACTTGTATATCGATCCTAAATAATGCAACCCCCCCCCCCCTCCACAATTTTTTTTATTTAGCAAGAGGATGTTCCGCTTAGCGGTGCCGTTGTTATTAATCGAAGTGCATTTAGAACATTTAGAATTGATTTTTTCTCAATTGTTTTCTTGGTTTTAGAGATAATTAAAATGATATTTGTAAATGAATAACCGATTTCTAAAATTTAATTTAATAAAAATGATATGATATTAGGGTTTTTTCATTAAACGCATATATATTAAAAACATTGCAATATATCAGACATAGTTTCAATAAAAATACTTTTTTAAAAAATTGTCTTGTATATTGAAAAAAAAAGAATTAATTACATTTTATTTTTAAAAAAAGAATGAAAATACATGATTTTTTTTAAAATATCAATCAGAGATATTTTAAAGAACATTCAACACAATGAGTTTTTACAATGTAAATTGGCCTTAAATGAACAAGGATCCGGAAAAAGTATTTTCGTAAAACTTGTTTTATTTCAGGGTTTTTTCACTTTATTAGCTACTGTACAAATAAAAGACGGACAAATAAATACTTTTCCAAATTTAACCATGTGTTTGACAAGAGCGGGCAAGTCATTGGCACTAAAATTAAAAAAACAACAGCAACAGTATCTTTACATTTCCAAATGATTTTGAGCAAGATTCCACTGCAATGTAATTATGTATTTATTTTCCGATTGACCGATATCTGGCATAGCGCATGAATATAAATGGCTTTTATTTAATTAAGATAGCAGTAACACTTTAAATTGAATAAACAATCGACCAAATCTATAAACAGTTGGGACTGCGGGGGAGTTTCGATACATACGATGAAATATGCCTAAAACAGCAAAATTTTCAATTATACAATAAATCTTAAAGCAAGAAATATCTTTCAGGATTTTTTCTCCTAGAATGATGATTATTTTTTATTTTTATCTACTGAAATGATTTGATATGGATTAGAAAATAAAATACTTGAAAACTTTATGGAAAATTTTGAATTCTGTGTACAGGGAAATATTCGCCCCCGTTTTATTTTCGCCCCTTTCGTCCTCCTTGTCAGCGGGCGAATTTAAAACTTGTCGTATTCCAATGTCTAAAATTATTTCATTGTGTCTGGGCAAATTCAAGACGGAACGAAAATGTTTCAAAGAGTAAAAGGGCGAAAATTACACGGTGCGAAAATAACACTACATACAGTATTTGTTTAAAATACTAGCGTGACATCATTCGTTTGTTCTTGTATTCTAAACATTTACACATGAACCTTTGGTAGTCCATTATAAGTGAGTTTAGCATCAGTCTGATCTTGCACATGTTATTACACTGTTGCGGTACCGATAATTCTTCAAAATCGGACCACATATTTCAAATGAATCAGTTTTCAACCAATAAAGGCAGTATTTTAAGTAAGACAACATTGTTCTGTATGAAAAAATACCAGTTTCTGTGGCATCATACTATTGATATTTTCGGCATATTATCTGCATATATCTAATAGTAAAACAGCTTATCTAGGTGATGTGTGGTGACGAAAAAGGATGATGAGGAGGTGTGAACAATTTTATCTCTAATAATTGCCCATTGTTTAAGCTGTGTGTAACGGTTTTTGGCATACATTCCGATTTTTGCTCTCACTTTTTTCTTCCAATTGAATTTGCTTCGTGACAGTGCCGCCAAAGCCAGGAATAATTTCATTACTGGGCCTATCGTCGTATACCATTTAGACTTCGCTATCTCTTGTCGCCTTCTAACTGTGAATCATATGCATTGACCAAATCCATTGATTTTTAAAGTAAAGCTCTATTGACTCAGTATTTAAGCAACAGTGTTATTACTCTAGACACAGTGAATCCATCGAGTTATCTCCGATTATCAAATATTTAAAAAGCCATGGTTACATTTAATTTACTGAAATGAGACACATACTAAAAATTGCATATTGCATTTCCATCCTCGTCCATATTTTATTCACGAGTTTTCAATTCTTTGCATTCAATTCTGTTCAGACTATATTCTCACCTCTTTCGATCTGAGTGAAAGATAATTATACATTAATAATGTTATTGTTACTGGAAGTCGGAAGTCATTCTTTAGATTCATAATCCTTACATTAGCATTTTGAGCGTTTTACAAGCGTTTTATTACGGTATCAGAGTATTAACAAATAAAGCAATGTGCACGGAAGAACAGTTTCCTTATCTACAGCTGCCTGCAAAACTTTATTTGCTTCTGCCGGAAAATTTGGGTTGACAGATCGGAGAGCAAATATGGAAAAAATATGTATAAATTGCTGGACACAAAATTTCAAAGTTATTTACTCTCTAAATCATCTTGAAGAACTGTCATTGCTGCTGACTCTTAATTTGTCTGATAAATATATTAATTGTATTATCTTAATTCAGGTATCGCCATTTTTACTGTTTGTAAACACGTAAACCATTTTCCTTTACTAGTACATGTAGTTCGCTGTGTGATGTTGACGATAACTTATTGGTTCAGAAGTGTAAATTTACGATCTGTTTGCCCAAATGAATTTTCCTAGTCTTGGGTCGTAGTTCTACAGCAAGATGGATACATCTGTATGTCGTTGCTTGTTTACAGTAACTGTAACAGCTTTCTACGAATTCTGCAAAAATAATTCTTTGTCAGTAATATATCATGGTTGCTAAGATATAAAATTCTTTCTGTAACATGAATATTAACTTGTTCTTTTTTTTTAAACCGTAATAGACGTTTTTGTTATATATAACAGTTAATATTTGAATAAAAATTTCAAGCCTTGATTTCACAAATGATTGAGTGTTTTTAGGATATTGATAAGAAACAAACAGCTTAACTTAATTAGAAACACTGCAAAACTATGTTTTAAAAAGTACAAATTAATGTGAAGTTTCTTTTTCTTTTTCCTTTTTTTCTTTCTTTTTTTTTTTGGGGGGGGGGGGTCTAATTCCAAATATGCCAGCTAAGACGATGCATCACTGCAAGAATATCGGTCACACCAAATGTTTAAGAAAATGTTTCAACATATTCTACATATAAGTACTTTTCAAAGCTTTTAACCGATCTCTGATTTGGTAAACTATTCATTATTGATATGTTTTATCTGAACTCAAAAAAAAAGTCGGTTTGTACAGTGAAAGTCTTTTAATCCACTTCTGGGTTAATTTCATGTGATACGTTTCCCGACATTTGACATTTGATATCTTTGTAGATAGCGAACACCTGCTGTTGCATTTTCATTAAAGAATGATATTTGTCGAATGGCAGTAAAAAGGATCCCATCAGATTTCGGTGGAGTCCATTACCATTACCAAATTTCATGGATAAATAATGAATATTGTAACATTTGTGCATTGTGAATTGTAAACATTCTGTGCCATAATCTTCATTTTAATAAAGAATAAAGAAAGAATGGATGCAGGCACGTAGTATCGCTTTTGAAAAGGGAGGGGGCAGACACGTCCAAAAAATCTTAAAAAGGAAATTTAAAAAAAACCACAATATGCCTAAATCTTGAAAATCCTAGTCCGGTTTGGAATGATATGTTAATGTAGCATACATAATACACTGAATTTCAAAACTTCAATATTACTTCCATTTTTTTTTGACGGGGTCCCCAAAAAATGGTAGGGGGATCCAATATCAATTCACTTTTAATGAAAATGTCCGCTATGACAAAAAGTGGGGGGGGGGGGCAGCAACGTGCCTGGGATTCACAAAGAGTTCGTAATTTTACTTTCAATCTTTTTAGAAAAATGAAAAAAACTATTGTTTTGCATAATAATGGTATATGTATTTTTTTTTAAAAAGACACATTGATTTTAAGCACATTTACTTGTGTAAGCGTTGTACTGTGCTATGTGGGTTAGACCACGGAGGAAGAGAGACTGTTGAACAGATAGTCAGGGACAAGCACGAAGGTTAGCCGTTCCACAAAGCCCAGTGTTCATTCATGTAGAGCCTGTGATTTTTGATCACATATCTCACCTAATTATCTGTCTCCGAGAGGAAACGCTTCCCTCCTACAGCATCAGAAAACACGCGGAAATGATCGCAACGACTCCAAGTCACCTTGACCCCGACAGTAGAGACTTTTTTGTCATAATTCTCTTGCTTGTTTTTTTTTTTCATTTTGAACAGTAATCTCAGGCATGTGTAAACGGGTTTATTACTCCGCTGAATTCGAACGCACCTTGTATGTCGCGTCTTCCGGTGTGGGCAGAAAAAGCTTCGTATTTTTGATCAATCAAAAAAAACGACAAACGCTATCTATCGACGGTAAAAGGGATGTTAATTGAATTTAGCATGACTAATTGGTCGTCAATACCGTTTGTAATTATTCATTTTGTTTTTATACAAATTTTGTGATTTACAAGCTTTTGATTGTTTAGCAACGCTGTACAACTGTTGTGTGTGTTCGATTACTATTGTAACACGATACAATGTATATAAAAAAAATACAAACCAATAGTTAAGGTTTTATTTTACTACTTTATTTATATATTGATATTGATTTATTTGGATAATAAACATTGAGTTTTCATTCATGGTGGTGTAAATATGATATATGACAAAGATTTTTAATCAGAGTATAATCATAAATATTTTGCCATAAAGAAACTTGAAGCAAAGAGCCGGTGTAACGAAGAATTTTGATCCGGGTTGAAAATTGATCCGGGGGTACTTTATGAACGTTGAAAATTGAGACCAAAGGTCATGAAATTTCTACCCGGGGTCATTTTTCCACGGCTTAGATTTTTTCGTCCGGCGTCGTGCATCGTCCGTCGTGTGTTAACAATTTTACATTTTTAACTTCTTAAAAACTACAAGGCTAATTATTGCCAATTTTGGTGTGAGGCATCTCTGTGGTAGGAGGAATCTAAATTGTGAAATTATGAAGTCTACCAAAATTGTGAAATTCATGGCCCCTGGGTCAGGATTCTGGCTCTAGGGTGGGACCAATATGGCCATATAGTAAAACTGTATTAAATGATTTTGTAGACCAGATCTTTAAGTTTTTCGCAAAAATTATAGGTTTCATAGTTTTTTTTGAAAGATTTCAGGCAGGGAGGTGGTCGTCATTACAAATTTATAATTTTTCTACTCCAGAATGAAACCCAATAAAATGAATATATGAGACACCTCGACAAGGTTGTGTATGGGTCAAATGCCACTCAGGTGACTGTTAAGGCCAATTGGCCTCTTGTTTCTTATATCTGATAACCTTCACCCGGTTGAAAAATGACCATGTTGAAAATTGACCCCAACAACAAAGTTTTGACCTGTCTTTGAATTGAACTTGCTCAAACCGATCTTAAGGCCTACTTGATATTTTAGACACTTTTTCGTGCGTGTTAAGGGAGTAGCCCGGTTTTGGATATTTTTGAAGCTCTAGTTAAAGCAATTCCATTAACGAAATTTTAAACTCGGAAAAATCTACAGGGAGAGGATGCATTTAATATTAACCATTAAGCCTGATCATCTACTTGATTTGATTTGAACATATTTTATTATGCAAATATACATTTACATAAATGGATTAGGCAGCAGGCAATGCCTATGTAAGCCTTCTCCATTAACGCAATAAAAGAATTTAATTGTTATATGCACATTTTTATTGAAAAAATGTCTTTAACCACTTCAATGACAAAAGAGTGATACAATTGATGTTAATTTTTTGAGAAAAATAATTTAGATATTTAAATTGTACAAAAAAAAATAATTTAAAGGCCATTGAAAATACACCGGTTTTCAAGATGGAAATAGAAAGTCACATGTACTATAGCATAGTTAAGGAATGAGTATGCATGAAAACATGCAGCATGGCTCAAATGCACATGTATTGAAATTAAAGGAAAATGAACTTTAAAAGTGATTGCTGTAAAAGCTTTCTCTTTAACGAATGCAATACTGTAAGCCTATTGTTTTATTGTTGTTTACAGGGTAGGTCTTATTGTTTGTAAACTTACTGGGAAGATGTAAATAAAATAGCTAAAAACTTCAGTTTTGATAAAACTTAGTGGGTGTATGAACAAAAGTTACAATATGTTTTATTTACATCTACCGAGTATGATCCCCTCTATTTCTTACGGAAACTTAAAGTTAATGCATAGCTCTATAGAAATGGCCAGACGGAAATCTACACGCCCCGCTAACGCGGTTATGGGTTTTTTTCTGCAATGTCACCACCTTCATATTCCAAATGAATCACCAAAGAAAGCATTTTATTGTTTGACTATTTCAATTTTTGTATTTATATATTAGTTTCTGCTATGAAAATTGCAATTTACAAAATGACAATTTCAATTCACTGGGTAGGTGTAAATACAAAATTAACAATATGATGCAGTGTAAATTTTATATTTACACCCCAAGTTCAGCAGAATTAATAAACATGTATGAAAACAGTATTTCTGGACGAAATAGTTCATTTATTTCGTGTAACCATGCAAAACAAAACAAAAATATTTTTGATAAAGACATTATTTGTAAAAATATAAATATCACAAAACACAGCGATTATATGCTAAAAGTTAACTATATTTAAAATAGTTGCAAACATGAAGGGTTAATCTGATAAATCGAGAGCTAAACTTTAAAATGCTTCATGTTTTTCCTAATGTTATGATATATTAATTTGAAAATGAATATCAATCATTAATATCCTTTAATATGCTGTTGAATAAGAACCAGTTTCACGATCAAAATTCTACGATGCATTTTAAATGGACTAGGATCTTTATTCAATACCCTATGTCTTCATATTCAACGTTGGAAAAATAACCCCCGGGTCAATTTTTCAATCCGGGTCAAAATTCTTCTCTACACCGGATCAAGTCGAATTGCCAGGGTCGGTTCATTAGATCATACGAGACTCAGAGTGTCGAGATGAATCGGACGATTTGCATCTGGCAATGAGAGCAATTTATCAATTAATAGGTAATAATGTCAAAACTTGTTTTAAAATCAATTCTATGTATGAATCAAAATTCGGTGGCCAAGCTTCATTCGTTACATTGTATAAATATTTGATGAGTAAAAAAGTCTATCACCATTCTTTTGTTGCTATGTAATATTGTTGCCATGGTAACATATATAGTAAAGATGACAAATGTAATTTGCTTATCCATTGTAATTAATGGCAACAATTTGGGGGTTTTCCGGGGGGTAAAATGTATTATGAATTCAATAAATACTACACCACACCACCATGATTTGTATTAAGTACTGTGCTGTGTTGTACTGACTCTGTACTATACCAAGGCATACTAGTGTGTAGTACATTAGTGTGTGATCGATAGAGTGGTGTGAATTATAGGTGGATAATGCAGTGTCAGCATTGTTATTCTGAAAACATGTAAACAGTATACTCTATCATTAACTTAATAAAGATTGTGGTTTGACAAAAATGTCACTTCTATTGCTTTAGGGGAAAACTGTCTCTTATTGTACTATTCTTTCAAGCATAACATGTTCGTGCCATATTTTAATGTCTTTTACACCATTTTCTGTATTTGAAATATAGTACACCTCTAGTTTGATATTTACCCGTCCATTAATTGCACAACAATAGCATTACAGTTGCATATATTCTGTGCATTCAAACGGTGTCTTGTCTCTCGAACAAGCAATCAAAGAGTTCTGAAAACTAATTTGAAAGTAGTTACCACTTCCTTGCTGTAGTAACCTTGGTACATAGCTTCCCTTTAGTAATTATGACATGTTTAATTCAAAGGATCGTGTTTTCCTCATTAAACGTAAACTACGTGAATGGGTTTGCTAGCATATTCGAAAGGAAATTATAAAACCATTTAATTTAATAGCGTTCCCACGTGAAATCCTGTTTCAATAACACTTGGGGGTCAACATGCTTCATCGATAACGGCGATCATTGATTGGTCATTTGCTCCGAGAGTTGTATCATTTCCGGTTGCGTCTCGGAGACATTATCATTACAACCTTAAGTAACCACTCCAAGCAGAGTTAATTTGAGGAGGTAATATGTTAACATTTGTCAGAAGTTACGTGTAATTCTGTATGTCGTTACGTCATCTGCTCGGTCCGGAAACTAATTCTTCTTTTTTTACCATCGATGCATACACTACCAATGCATTGAAATTCACATTGATTTTAAAAAACAGCTGCATTGTATATAGTCATCAAGAAAATTTTGTTAAGGTTTAGAGGAGAATCTTTACAAAAACATTTCATTCGATAATACTCCCAAAAACTGTATTTATAAAGCACGATTTTGTGAAATCATGCACAGTTTTAGGGATTTTATTTGTTTTCAACACAACCACACAATTATTAAAACATTTCCTAATTTCCCAAAGGGTTGGAAAACATGTTTGTCAAATGATTTCTATTTATTTATTTCACCAGCATGAAGTTCCTCGTGTATCTATTTCTTTTTTTCACCAGCACAGATGTGCCTGTTGTTTTTATTTATGTTCTCCACCATCATAGATTTATCATAGATTTGCATGTTGTTATGATGGTCAACTCTTCCACCAGAGAGAGAATGTAGCAGATGTTGCTAATGTAGCCACTCCGTTGCCAAGCCCTTTGTATTGCTGACGGCTGTGATGAAAGCTTAGGTCAGATTCGTCCCTGGTAGTATTAACACCAATCCCTCGACGTGTATCCGGTACCATAAGAATTCGTGCCTACTGAGCACGATTTTGTTTATTTGATAGGGTGCAAAGTTAAACGGGCGAATTTGTGAGGATTTTGAACTTTTTTTGCAAAATAGTTGGATAGAGGAATAAGTACATGTACTTGTTCTTACTTTCATTTATATCTCAGTAAATATTTTTAATTGAAGTTCCAGAATAATCTTCGAATATATCAATTGAAATATTTGTTCAGTGCGAAGTATAGAACAATCGAGTCCGTAAGGGTTTTAATTTCTTTCTTTTTCTTTTTTTTTTTTGCAAAATGGTTGGTTAGAAAGTTAGTTACTGGTTCATACATTCCATATATTTCTCAGGAATGGTAATTTCAGACAATTCTAAGAATATATCAATAAAATTAATAAAACCATTTTTGGTTCGGACTTTATTAAAAAATATTGCTATTTCTTATAACATCTCCGTTAAAAATATGAATGTATTACCAGTAATCCGCATATATTGAAATAGAAGAGAGAAATTGAATGATTATTTAAAAAAATGTGATTTGGTATTGAGTGTTCTGTTGCTGTGATCAACTTCCTTACACATTCGAATTTCTCACTGTCATTACCAATATATTTTGTGTCATTCAAAATAACTAGTTTAGGTTTATAGAATTGAACAACGTGCATTCAGTAAAGAATTCTATTTGCATCTTTAGCTAGACACGTTCCGATTTCCTCTCGTCAGCGGACATATTTTCATTCGTGTGTTGGATTTGTTTCAATGAACGTGTGTTTAAGCATTAATTTGCTTAATATTAGAATGCAAGGATATTTAAACAACTGGCAATGAGAATGAGCTTTATTATCAATAAACTGTGTTTACAGTGTAGAGATAAATTTATATATAATCAAATAAAATCGTAAAGAAGAGTAAGTACATTAACCAAGAGAGCTAACTCTCTCGGTAGTGGTATTTAGAAATTTAGAAATACGTTGGTTTTTGTTTGATACATTAAACAGTTTTTTAAATGTTATAACATTTGGGTTTGATGTATAATATTTTAGTAAAGAAATGTTTCTAGAATCTGTTATACAAATGTCAGAACAGTTAAACAAATAGTGGAATTCATCTCTAATTTCATTACCTACCTTCCTATTTACCTAGTCCTGTTGCACCCGGAGGCACATAGGCAAGGACTAGGGATTTCCACTCTTCTCTGTTCTTGGCTATCCTTTCCGCTTCTCCCCAGGTAAGGTTCATGTCTCTAAGTTCTTTTTCAACAGTTTGCCTTCTTGTTGTTCTTGGACGGCCTTTCCTCTTTTTTCCTTCTGGAGTCCATCTTAGTGCCATTCTTGTGATGTAGTTCGTTGGTTTTCTTAATACATGACCTATCCATCTCCATCTATAGTTTATGTGTAATATCCACATATTGATTCATTACAAGTACATAATTTACAAATTTTATTCTCTCTTGAAATGTTAAATATCTTCCTGTCTCAATAGGTAATTTTGCATTACCAGTTCTAAAAATGCAATACTTCTTCCAAAATTCAGTTGGCAAATTCAAAAAATATTCCACAAAGCCAACGATTTTTTAAACAGTCTGTAATTTATACTTTTTGGTGAATTTTGTACATGATCTAATAATATGTTGCGAACTTTCATTTTTAACCAAAATATATTTTTTGAATGTTCATGCCACAAATAGGTCAGTCAAAGATTTCTACTACATGGTCATTCGAGTTCGTATTTAGCTTAGGGTGGGAATTAAAGATAGACACTCTACCCAGTAAATATAGTTTGGTATTTGTAGAATGTTGTGATTTTGAAGAATCACTAGATTTAAGAAATATGCAAATTCTTCCGTTACTCTTTGTAAACAATTGTCTTTGAATATGTACTACCTCATTAAATAAAACATTATCTTTTGTGTGGTCAGGTGGCATACAATCATAAAAGAGTTCAGTGTTTATTTGGGCGCTGATTGTGTGGCATATGTAAACTTTATGTTACCTTTCCTTTATTCTAAATCACTTCTATGGCACGCCAAATAAAAAAAACGTGCTAAACATAGTCTACGGACAGTTAACTATTATAGTTAAACACGTTTATCTCTATCTTACATCTGTAAGCCACAGTTTACGCGATCATCTTTCTTTCCAAATTGTACACTATAACACTGAAAACAATCATTTGCGACTGCAAAACAGAGTTTATCGGATAAATAAAATTTCACGATTTGTGAAAGTATTAACTGAAACGTTCCTCAATTTTATATAATTTTCCTTGATATACTATTCCTTATTTAATAACATTTAGAACTAGCTGTTTATTACCAAAAAGTCAGGTTACATTACCAAGCTATTTTTAGAGCTAGAATATTTAGAATTTTTCTTAAAACAGCATGCAAAATGCATCTGAATGCTTATAAATAAAGTCACGTTTATAAATTTTCAATTAAACACATTATATCTAAATAAAAAAATATCATATAACATGAAAATATATTTCTGAAATTACTTTTAGAAACCTTCACATTGTGGAGATAGGAAAAAATAGAAATAAAATGGAAGATAGGTCGCGTCTGACCTTAACCAACTATAATTAACGAATATAAATCATAGTTTACATATGTCAATCTATATTCAACAGCAACATCAAATGTTAACGTTTAAAACGATTCCATCGTGGAAAATGTAATTCACGATAATCTTCATTTTGATTAAACATGTAGACATCCACAAACAGAAGTGACCATGTTTATAACATAACACTCTACATGGTAACTGGATAAACAAAATGTAATAACCATTCTTTATTCACATTGTCGCAACCTTTATCCATGGTGCATACGTCATTGTTAAAGAATAACCTGTTGACATATGTATTATGATTTTTTACTTTATGCAACTCTTAAACAAATTTTAAAACTGAAATATTAGAGGCGAAGAATATGTCAAAAAACGTGATTTGCAGTTATGAAATATAAAGAAGATTTGCGAGTGCTAAACTGTGGTATTCTAACAATGAAAGTTGGAGCAAAGTAAAATTAAAATATTCTTGTCAACTTTCTCAGGATAAATTGGCCATTTCATGGTATTTTATAGCCTGTTCCAAATTACTGCTTCCATCATTTTCTGATGAATTTTTGATAAAAATACACATACCTGTAAAAGAGATACAGTTGAAATCGACTGAAGGGGAAATATCCAAGATATCTTCATTAACACATTATCATTTTTCACTCATAAAAGTTCACAGGAACGAAAACAGATTTCTTACGGATATTGTTTACAGCTTTTCACCATTCGGAACTCACTAGGAATACCTCAGACAATTTCTCAACGTTATCATACGGGCTATTCATGGCTTATGCAATGCAAAATCCCCGCAAATTTCTATTCTGGGGTATATATTGAAGCTTTAAGTGGTTGAAGGGAGCATCTTAAAACAGATAATCTGGACATTTTCATATAAGTGGATGAACATAGTTTGTGCACAAAGTTATTTATGATTATCAAAATATCAAGGGAAATTGGACAGAGTATAGATGGTGAGGTTAAAGTGTAATTGAGGTTTTTTCTGGGGAGGGATGGAGGCTAGAGTGGGATGGGTGTAGGCTTTCTCTTTCATGTATTTTCTTATGAATTTCGTAAAAATTGATCTACTTATCACAAAGAATCCTTTATTATTATGATACAATTCGAAATTTCAAAATGAAGAAGATTAAGTTTGCTGTTTTGTATCCTGGCGTCCTGGCTTTGGAAACAAAAGGCGTCAACAAATTGCTAATGTATGCAAAGCGGTTTGCTTCGAAACAAATTGCTTATTATTTTCCTTACTACCCCTGATAGTGTCACAGTATGGATATTATTATTTATTATAACATTTGTTAAAATCCAATAATTTGATAGCAATTGTTAGTGCTAATATCAAAATATCTTGGATGTTGGTACATGTATACATAAAAGAATTGGGAGAACTAATAACAACAATGGTTTCTTTTTCGGTTCATTCTTGATGTGAAGCTATGTTGGCCCTTAGTTTATTATGTCCAATGGTCAGGTCCCTTTTGTTTTCCTTGCGTATCTCGAAAGAATTAGTTCAAAGTTTGCACTGCTTGAAAAAACTATAGGTGCTCTTACATGCAAGAGAAGCAGCTACGGAACTCTTGCTTACTGTATGCGGTTTACAGTGAACAGCTTTTTGCTTGCTTTGCAAATTTAAAATCTGATGCTTCTTTAACCTTTTTTCTGATGCACACAAACCCTAAACAGTTAGCATAACGATGCATCAAAGTGTCCCACGTAAAAAGGTAAAAAAAAAAAAAAACAGGATCAGTCGAGTGTGAAATTATGGTGCTCTAAGAAGGCAAACTTTTTTTTGTAGCATGGAGATACATAATTCTTGATATTGAAAATAAAGGAAAAGAACTCAATATGTTATGAAAAACGGGGCGGATAAAGATATCTTAAACAACGGAATGGCAAAACTTTGCAATGTCTTTCTTGTGTAAGTGAATCTAAGGACGCCTTTGGTGTTAAATACAACAAACAACACACAAAGGAAAAAATCCGAAAAGCCCTGGGTTAAAGTACCTACATGTAAATACACCTAGACTTATACTTTAAAAAAGACACTACGTCACAAGATGACGATTAAAATGTTTTGTTCAACTGTTTGTATCAATCGGTTCATTTGTGTCTCGACATAGCTCAGTGGATTAAGTATCAGGCTTGTAAACCGCAAATCATGAGTTTGAACCCACCAGGGGTTTTGGTCATGATTACTGAATGCCATTTTTTAAAAATATAATTTTTTTTTCAAAATTGCTCATTTTTGCCTATTTGGCTTTTATACCTCTTATCCATCATGCTATCTACCATAATCAAGTAATTTTCTGCTGATTTGAGAAACTATTTCGAGGTGTAGTGAGGAACCTTAATGATAACTGTACAGCGCTGAGGACAACATAAATAAACGCATACACGGTAGTATTAAATCTACAGACTCAAAAATCATGAAAACAGCAAGCAAGAAATAAAAAAAATATCATGGATGAATCTATTAAACACAATAGCAAAGAGCTCTCCAATTAGAAACTTGCGTACGAATTTCATTTATTAGAGTTCTTTTCTAAAGAAGATCAATACTGTCTAAAAATGGCCAAAACCACTGAGCCCTCTTAATATATAAAAGATATACAACGTGAAATATTATTGCCGAGTAATTATTGAAAAAGTATCATGATGTACGTCATAAAGTGCATCCGTATCTGATAACAATATGATTAGATTAAATTCAGTGTTTTCAAATAGTTTTTTTGGGGTATTTTTCGGTAATAATTATAAAATATTTATATAGTTTTTAGTTAACAACAACCTAAAAATATATCAAATATCTGTTTTAATACATGATTAACTATTTTTCCTCAACACCGTAGCAATTGTAGACAAATTTCATTTTTAATTCAGCTGTTCAAAATATATTCATTTGAAAGCAATCATTTTTTCATAGAAATAAGATATCGGAAATGTCCAATACCATTATAACATCGTATAAATGTCATTATAAACATTTTTTTTTTCTTTCAAAATAAATTTAAAACGATGTTGAAAATAACTTTCTTATTCATCAATGATTGTACATCATACAAAAAACGATGCACTACTTTAAAATGTCAGAATTGTTCATTTCAGGTAAGTATGAAATTGAATGATGTTTTATAATTAACATATAATAATTATGATTTGCATATGTGGACCTTTGTTATCATAATCGATTTTTTGTGCCGATAAAATATTTGTAAAATATTTGAATGTATACGTGTTTCTTAAAATGTAAGCTGATCTCTCGAGCAATTTCAGTTATTAAATCAATAAAAATATTTATGTACCTAAGGAGTTTAAAGGTTTTCGGGTTATGTATTATTTCGTGACATTTCAAATTGGCCCACGGGTTTCTTGGAAAAACAGTTTTTAAACCAATTTTTTTACCTAACATTCTCTCAATAAAATTTTGCAATAACTCTCTTTATATCCAAAATAATCATACATGTACCACAAACATTTCTTAAGCACATATTTAAAAACATACTTTTAAAAAAATAACGAAAGGTAGAATACTCTTTTTCAAAATTGTGAACATTTGGGATTCATGAATAAAATCTTGTTTATGTTACTGAAAATGATAATGATTCAAGTCACAAACTAGAACTATCATAAAAATATAATTATAATTTTATGGTGTCTTTTGTCATGCTTTAAATAACATATATAAAACCTTGCTATGTTATTACATGTAATAAACTGTATACTAAACTGTATACTCTCGTATGCATTTAGTTTTCATAATACCAGTTATCATATGATGCTTAACTCTAGCTGTTGTAAACATGCATTACTATTCGTGTTCTACATTCAATCCTTTCCCTGACACCTACCTACATGTACAAAAACGATAAATATCACCGTGCACATCATCTTATCACGTCAAGGATATATGATCATTGCTAGTTAAATTAAGCTGCTTAGTCCGATTTTATTTAAAATTTTGTGTAAGCTTTTAAACGAGGGTTATACTGAACCCGCAACTCATGTGAGAAATCTTACAGGGCATTAGAAACCCTGGAGTTGAAGGTCCTGAACCCAAACATTTATGTTTTATTTTAAACAATCTAAACAATCCAATGATGCATTCTGAGTTGTTGGTTTTTTTTGTATGGCCTACAACTACAGCTAATTAACACTACTAAGGAAACTATTTAATATACGCTTAATTATAGTTTCTTTATTAGTGTTAGTTGTAGTGCAAGATTTTTTTTTTCTTAATGTAATTTATTTCTTGTATCCTGAAGAAAGGACTGAATGCGTGTCCGGTAATTATTTTTTTTAACAATATCAATTGTTTGTGGCGATCGTGAGCCATATATATATATATATATATATATATATATATATATATATATATATATATATATATATATATATATATATATATATATAATATATATATATATATATATATATATATATATATATATATATATATGCTGACACACGTTACATTTCATAATAGGATTGAGGAAATAGGTAATTTTTAATTCATCGAGAAATGAATTAACGGCTTCCAAAAAGTGGTATGCAATCTATGTGGTAATATCGTTCATATACTACGTATATGCTCATGTGTGATGTGACAAAAAGGTGTCAATTTATAAAAGAGCCTCAATAAACCGAAAGGTGAAAGATCTATTTTACAAGAATGGGATAGCTATGACAAATGATTGAATATTAAAACTTGTTTACGATATTAGATATTGTATTGCTTCATGGGAATATTTGGGAAAGGTAATCGTTTAGTTTCGTCCCCTAAATGTTTGGGTTTATTCAAACTGCATGTTACGCATTGATTGTAAACAAAACAAAACTCAGAAATGATGGTTCACAACATGTACACTGGGTTTTTTTTCCAGACTACCTATATTTAGACTCTATATAATGCGATGTCAAAGTCGTTATAGAATCATCGCCGCCTTGACATCGGGGGCACAATAGCGCGATGCCCTTTTTATATCGTTGGTTTTCTATAATAAAAAACTGTACATCATTTTTTCATTGGCATAAGGCTTAATTAGCCAAAAAACTACTGCAATGTGTATTATTATATAGATGTATATACTTAGTATAATCATCTTTTAAAAGCTTACACAAAATTTGATATGAAATCGGACCAAGCAGCTTTTACTGGCGTTTCAAAAATAAACTGAACAACCCTGCGAATGTCATTTAAATTAGACCACGTGGTTTTATTTGACGCTTTCACTTTTGCAGTTAAAATCGCGCCTCGTGTTTATAATCTTTTTCCCAGAATCTGGATACTTGTAGTCAAATATATATCTACACGCATTTATTGATCTTAAACTTATTATCCATTAATTAGTGGATGAAAAGAGTTCTAGAAATAAATGTGACAATAGAGAATATAGGTTTTTTCTGCTCTTGCAACAAATAACATGCTAAGTAGCGACCCCCTTAGGATTAATTTTCGATCCGCGCCTGACGTAGTAATAGCACTAATAGTGAAAAAACTGTACTATTTTATGCAGAATGTTCCTTTAAAATGGCTCAATATACTAAGTTTTGTACAAAACACACATCCATTCTGCATGGTGAAGCACACCAAAATCATCGAACAAGGCTATGATTTTATTAAGCAACCCAATGTTGAATCTCATCGTTTTATTTTATTTTATAGTAAATATCCGCTCGAAATTTCACAGGAACTGAACAAATCTCGGGAAAGTTTCGTGAACTTTCGTTCGAGCACTTCGGGTTTTAATACAAACTTAGCAACAATAAAGAAAACATTCCAAACACATTCGCAGGGGTGTAAATACGGCACTGTTATCTCACAATTTGTGTGACACGTCTTGATATATCAGAATTTAAAAGCATGTTTCTATTCATTTACATTTATATTTACAGTTTTGATTTAAGGTATACGTTTACTCAGAATGAAAAAAAATTCCACTGATGATAATGAAAAACCATCTATTGTATGTTAAAGACCTATCATGGTAGTGCTATTTTTCACTTTTTGAGATAATGGCCATTGAATATTTTTTGAAAGTTTAAGAAAAATCCCCGAAAATTTAACACTTTGATTGAGATTTTCTTAATTGTGAAAATAATTCAAATTGCTAACTTCTTTTAAAAATGAAACATCATTCACAATTTTTATGAATATTCCAGTCCGAATTTCCTCTATTAGTTTTCAAATTCCTACACCTTTTTTATTTAATTTTACAAAAAACTGAATGATGATAATAACAAAACATTTATAGCATTAAACTATGTATATTGACCTTACTCTGCCGGCATAAACGTTATATGAGGTCAATGATCAAAATTTTGAGATAAGGTGTCTTTTATCATTTTTAAGCATTTTTCAATATTTTTGTAGTGTGTGCCATTCAAATATCTAAACGAAAAAGTGAGATAAAACCAACAGAAAATATGCAAAATTATGTTGACTAACACATAAAATCTTAACTTTGAATATGACAGTACTACCAAAAATATTTAAGTGAAAAACAAAATCTGAAAATTTTAGTCCGAATTTCCTCTATTTTGAAAAAGTCCAACTTTGTTTGAGCCTAATTCCATAATATAGTAAAAATATAGAATGGTTTGTCAATAATAATTCATTTCATAAATACTTTAGTGATTAGAACAAATTTTATTCATGATATTGAACTTTATAACGATCCGAATTTGAGAACTCAAACCCTGAGTAAACAACGTCCTTAACACATTCTTTCTATTTGTATGTGCACGGTGATATTCATTGATTTTGTACGTACATGTAGGTGGGTGTCAGGGAAAGCATCAGATGATAACTGGCCTGGTATTATGAAAACTAAATGCATACGAGAGTATAGTTTATTGCATATTATAACATAGCTAAGTTTTATCTATGTTATTTAAGACATAATGAAGGATACCATATAATTATCTTTTTATGGTAGTACTAGTTTGTGACTTGTGATAGTTTTAATCTTTAAGTAACGTAAAAGATTTTAGTCATGAATCCCGAATATTCGCTCTTTTGACAAAGAGTATTATACCTCTGTGATTTTTTGAAGTATATGTCCCTTAATATATACTTTAAGTATGTTTGTGGTGTGTTTGATGAAAAGAAAATCCTTGCAAAATTAAGAAAGAGATTGTTAGGTACTAGTAAGTTATAAAAACATCTGTAGAAAAAGTGTTAAAAAAATGAGATAAACATTTTTTTTTAATTTTAATTTAGCTATTTGGTCATTTTTTTCACTATTTTTTTTACATATTTGACATATTTGACATATTTGAAAAAAAAGAAAATCATACGACAAAAATACAAAAAAAAATTGAAAATTAATCGAAACCATTGGGTTTAATAGTAAAATATAAAAACCTTCGATACGACCCCTAAGGAAATCGGGGTGATAAATATTTGTTTATCTTTTAATGTAATTGATATTGATGTAAAATTACATTTTACGCTTTACATTTTAAGCGTAAACTGTTTAAAGTTATATTATACTGTATATATGTAGAAATTAAATTCATTCCTTAAATACAATTTGGTGTTATGACAGCAAATTTTATTCTTAGATAAACATTTATGGAAAGACATTAAGTAAGATATAGAAGATAGAAATTATGAGAGAGAGAGAGAGAGAGAGAGAGAGAGAGAGAGAGAGAGAGAGAGAGAGAGAGAGAGAGAGAGAGAGAGAGTTCCAGACCATTAATTATCTCGTTTTTTAAAATTTGTTTACATCTACGCCCCTACCCTCTTTTCCAAAAACATTTGAAATTATACACACAATACGATGAATTTTGTTAAGCCAATCAAATGAGGCGTTACAATCAGAATTAAATTATTTCTAAATAATCATTTGTGGAAAGACACTAATATAAGACTTAAGACTATGGGGTCACCGGGACTCACTGTCCTTAATTTCGAGCGTTTGTAATCAAAGAATAAACCAAATAATGCATTTCACTTTACGTATTTACTAAGATATGTCTATGCTCTCAATGTTTTAGTTTGAAATAGATAATAAAGATCATTAGGTACTGTGGTTTCATCAATATTCGTTGAATACCAATTTTCGTTGATTTCGTTGTTAAGTTTGTCCTTGAAATTAAATATTCATTGAACTGCAATTCCTACTAATATTTTGTATTATTAGTGTCATTGGCCACGAATTTACATATCCTTGAAACTATGATTTTCACTTTATCCACGAAAATTGATACCCTTGAATATTAATGAAACCACAGTAGGTGATGTTTCGTAGTCAAAATTTCTTTTGATATTTGGAAAATAAAAATCAAATACTAGTCGATGGTTCGGAATGGAAACCCTACCTTCCGGCAGTAAAATCAAATCAAAGTTGCAGCCTACACTGTATATTGACAAAATACGCATCTGGATCTCTGCAGCTACATGTAGTATGTATGGTCACATAGGAAGCCAAATATGTACGTCATAATTTAAAAATGCCCTTTTACATGCTTTTGATTACTTACTACTGATTTTTGATTACTTTCTATTTTTAGCTCACCTGAGCTGAAAGGTCAATTGGGCTTTTCTGATCATATTTTGTCTGTCGTCTGTCTCTCTGTCTGTAAACTTTTCACATTTTCAACATCTTCTCAAGAACTACTGGGCCAATTTCAACTAAACTTAGCACAAAGAGGATTTAGACAAAGAGGATTCAAAGTTGTGAAAATTAAGGGTCATGCCCTTTTTCAAGGGGAGATAATTAGAAATTAATGGAAATTTTTGAGAAATTTAAAAAAAAATCTTTTTATCAAGAATCATTAGGCCAGGAAAGCTGAAACCTGTGTGGAAGCATCCTCAGGTAGTGTAGATTCAAAGTTGTGAAAATCATGACCCCCAGGGGTAGGGTGGAGCCACAATGGGGGGTCGACGTTTTACATAGGAATATATAAAATCTTTAAAAATCTTCTTCTCATAAACTCATGAGCAAGGAAAGCTGACACTTGAGTGGGAGCATCCTCAGGAGTGTAGATTCAAAGTTGTGAAAATCATGACCCATGGGGATAGGGAAGGCCACAGTGGTCGGGGTCGAAGTTTTACATAGGAATATATAGGGTAAATCTTTAAAAATCTTCTTCTCAAAAACTAATGAGCCAGGAAAGCTGAAATGTGTGTGGAAGTATTCTCGGGTAGTGTTGATTCAAAGTTGTGAAGATCATGACCCCTGGGGGTAGGGTGGGGCCAAAATGGGGTGTCGAAGTTTTACATAGGAAAATATTGAGTAAATCTTTAAAAATCTTCTTCTCAGAAACTAATCAGCCAGAAAAGCTGAAACTTGTGATGCAGCATCCTCAGGTAGTGTAGGTTCAAAGTTGGGAAAATCATGACCCCTGGGGGTAGGTTGGGGCCACAATGGGGGGGGGGGGGGTGGGGTGGTAGAAGTTTAACTTAGGAATATATAGAGTAAATCTTTAAAAATCTCAGAAACTAAGTAGTGAAAATCAGGACCCATGGGGGTAGGTTGGGGCCACAATGGGGGGTGGGGGCCGAAGTTTAACATAGGAATATATAATGTAAATCTTTAAAAATCTTCTTCTCAGGAACTAATCAGCCAGGAAAGCTGAAACTTGTGTGGGAACATCCTCGGGTAGTGCTTATTCAAAGTTGTGAAAATAATAATTTCCGAGGGCAGGGCGGGGCGACAATGGGGAATCAAAGTTTTACATAGGACTATACAGAGTAAATCTTTAAAGATTTCTTCTCAAACACTTATCAGCCAGGAAAGCTGAAACTTGTGTGGAAGCTTCCTCAGGTAGTGTAGATTCAAAGTTGTGAAAATATCGAAACCCCCAGGAGTAGGATGGGGCCACAATAGGGGGGGGGGGTCAAAGTTTTACATAGGAGTATGTAGAGTAAATCTTTAAAAATCTTCTTCTCAGAAACTAATCAGCCAAATGATTCTTTATAATTGTTTTAAGACTTTGGCCCCAGGACAATTCTTCGGCCTCACAAGAAGGTTCAGAATTTGATGTAGGTTTATATCCCATATATAAACGATTGTTAAGGATCTTTTTGAGAACTGCAATACTCAACATATGATATGACTATAAAATCATCCTGTTAGAAAAGGGACTAATTATTATAAACATAAGAATATCCAGGGGTAAAATGGACTTTATTTATACAAGATCTACAAGTATCATTGTACATTGTCCAGATAGTTTGTATTATGACTCCATTTAGCTGATTTTATCATACCTTTTGTTCCTCAGGTGAGCGATGTGGCCCATTGGCCTCTTGTTCCAAGTAAGATTGCTTTTTATTAACTTTCAGAATAGGCTTTTATTATTTTTAACGGTGTTGATATTTCGAAATAAAAATAAATGAACCTTGTACAAAATTGTTCTAAATTAAACAGCATTTTAAACACTATAGAGAAAAGCGATTTTTAAAAGTCAATATTTTCCAAAGACAGTAGTTCCCATCCCCCCCCCCCCCCCCACACACACACACAAACACACATACATACATACACTGACTCCTCTTTAAAATATTTAGTACTAGGGGAAGATCCAAAATTTTAAGTTAAAGGGGGCGTCAGTATAGGTCTGGGGGCCGCTTTTAGCCCCCATTGGGTCCGGGGAAGAGCCCTGTTGGTGACCCAGGGGGCTAAGCCGACCCCGGAAGCTCCTGGATTCTTGAGGTTTTGTAGGATAAAATGAAGTCTTCAAATAGACTTTTGTGATATTTGTCCTCGTGATTACCGGTATACTTAAATTAATTTAAAAAAATGAATGTTTGTAGATCTAAGACCTGCAGTTACCAAAACCTTCTGTCTTATAGAAATATAAGAAACATTTCCTTTTATTTATTTATTTTCTTTCGAATGGCTGTAAATTATTCAGATTAAAAATGAAATTCAATGGGATAATGTAAATTAATGAAGTTTTGAAAAAAAAAATAACTATGCCAGCTTATATTATAATAACCATTAAAGACTCGTTAAAACACTAGCTAGTATAAACAAATACTTACAGGTGGGTGAGTGACTGGTCACATTTGAACACAAGGACAGCATAACCAAATTGGGTTTTCTATGCTCGTTATACAATTGAACCCACCGGTTTTCTTCATACTACATCATTGAAATCGGTCTAATATGTAGAGAAATCCCACGAGCTTCCAAAAAAAGATAATTCAAGACTCGTAAGTTGTACATTTTCTTTGCCAGAAGAAGTATGATTTAACTTTATTGTGACAATTTTAGGGGAGGGGGCGGGGTGCGCACTCCTTGAATCCGCCACCGATTTACCGCTTATTCTATAAAAAAATTTCCCTTTCCAAGGTTTGTAGCATGTAACATAAATGATTAATAAGTAAGTAATAGAAAGTGTTATACTTTTATGCATCCCCCATCCTTATGTTTAGAACTAACCTTCATTCTCACTATAATCAAAGAAGGGGCCCCTAAAGTGCATCTGATTAATATTCATTAATAACGATACATGTACATTGACATCTTGGTTTTAAATTATTGGAAGTATGAGTCGTGTTTTACTCTAAACATACCGGTAATTCTTAAAAAGAATAGGGAACGAGCTATTCAATGAAATACATTTACATGTATACCGGTATGTTCGTTAATCAATGAATGTCCACTACAACCTCCAGAGGTGCGCCAGCTGGGGTGATCAGCTCCCAGCCCGGGACCATTCAGCTATCCGCCTGTGAACTGATCTTACATTCACAATTGTCTCTCACTGTCTTCCCCACTGTCCCTCTCTTCTTCTCCACAACCATAACGATGATATTTCTGCCTCTCTGCTTAGTCGCTCTATGAGCTGTCTTCTCTCCAACCCAATAACTCCGATGACTCTCAGGGCTCGCAACAAGGATTGTCCAACAAAGCCCAGCGTGCCAACCTCCACTGGGAAACACCATACTCTCCACCCCCTCTCCTGACAATCTGCCACAAGCACCTGATATTTTCCCATTTTCCGCTCATATGCGTCTTCCATTCTCTCCTCCCAAGGAACTGTCAGCTCCACTACAATGACCTGCCTACTTGCCAAAGACCAGATCACTATGTCGGGTCGCTTGTTGGTGGATGCTACTTCCGTTGGGAATTGCATTCTGGTTTTCAGGTCAGCTCGCATTTGCCAGTCTCCTGCCGTGCCAAGAAGTCCTCTACCATCCCCAGTGCTGCCTATCTTCTCCCTCTCTCCTGCTCTTACACAGTTGATGAACTTGAGCCGCTTGTCCTTTGGTGGTGGTCTCTTCCTGGCTTTTTCGAGAGAGTCTGCAAGCACCGAAAGTATCTGGTCATGCCGCCATGTATACCGGCCTTCAGACAATGCTACGGAGCATGATGACAATATATGCTCCAAATTTGCTTGTTTTCCACAAAGTTTGCAATTTAGGTCATCAGATAAGCCCCATACTGCCAAATTTGTTGGACTTGGTAGCACATCATATACTGATCTTAGGAGAAACTGCAATCTGTTTGGCTCCATCGACCATATATCATTCCAGGTCACTTTCCTCTGCCTTACTGCTTCCGAATTCACCAAGCTTCCTTGTTTCTTCATGCCTACTGCTTTAACCATTCTTGAGTCTTCCTCCATCACCCGGACTTCCTTTTGCACTAGCTTCCTTTGCACTCCTTTGCCTGCTGTTCCCCATCTGGTTGGTGTAATTGTTCCCAGGCCCAGTCTTCCGACTGCTACATTTCCCACAATGTCTGCTTGCTTCAGGCGTAACTCTGCTTCCCGGAACGTGTCTTGAACAGACCACTTCCTGCCTGCTTCTAGATTCACCCTGGCTCCGCGCACCTTCTCATCTTTACCGTCTAAGTGTTAGATGTTGTCGCACTTTGGTAACCTTGTATTCTTCGACAAGAGATGATAGCGGTAATTGTAGTTTAGTCCCTACACTGTAGAGTCCCACGCTACTAAAGCACTGTGGTATTGCTAACCATCGGCGAAGGAATTTTGTAGTCAGGCGCTCCATAGCCTCTACCCGGGACATTGGTACATCGTACACCTGCAAAGGCCACAAAATCCGAGGGAGTACTCCATGCTGGTATATCCATGTTTTGTATTTTCCTGGCAGTCCACTTTTGTCTATCGCGTCCATCCACTGTTGTAGTTGTTCTACGGTGTTGGTTGTGTTCTTGGTGTCCCTCAGTGTGTCATCAAAATACTTCCCAAGGCATTTCACTGGCTTCTCTGAGACTGATGGAATTATCTCCTGTCCAAGCTGGAAGTCGTAGTTTGTCACCCTTCCTTTCTTCAGTACCACACTTCTAGACTTTGATGGTTTGATTTTCATCCTCGCCCAACTGATAAGCTCTTCTATTTCTTTGAGTGTCCATCTTGCTTCAACTGCAGTCTTAGTACTGATTGTCATATCATCCATGAATGCACGCACTGGTGGTTGACGTATGCCTGCTCTCATCCATGGGCCTCTACTCATTTTCTCTGCTGATTTCACCAGTAGGTTCATAGCTGCTGCGAATAGTATGACTGAGATTGTACAGCCAGTGACTATGCCAACTTCTAGTCATTGCCATGAGGTTGGGTAATCTCCAATGGAGGTATCTCTGTTACAGACGTGAATTCTAATACTGAACCATTGACATAGTAAATAGTGTAAATATGTTGGGGAATTCCATGGCATAGTCCTGTTTTGTGACAAGGTATAGTTAGTTATACTCTGTCCCAAGTTTCTGCTTCCACACCGTGACTTTTTACGTACATTTGTAATACATGTATCTCGATATGTGCCAAAACGACATAATTTGAAAAAAAATTGAAAAAAAAGTCCAGATTATCTGTTTTGAAACGCCCCTCTATCGCTCTACGTTTGACACGGCCCAAAATAACAAAAAGATTAAAAAAATTGCTTTGCAAATAAACTGAAAGTACCCGGATGATAACATTTAAACATTGTGCGATTTATCTGAATGACGAAAAGATATAAATAGTTCCCATTTTAAATCTCCAGGTATTGAGTTCGTTTGCATAGCCTAATTAATCTACTATAGTTTGCCTGGGTCTGCATGTAAATTCGCCCAGTGTCTGTTCGCCATAACTATCGTTCGCCCAATACCTTTTTCGCTCAATACCTAGCTGTAGTTTGTCTGTCCCAAAGTGTATTTTTAAAACTGTCTTTTGAATATAAAGTCTCTCTCTCTCTCTCTCTCTCTCTCTCTCTCTCTCTGTGGTTTTGTTTAATTTTATTTTACCATTGGCAATGTTTAGCCTACTGTCATTAAAAAAAACTGTTTTACTTTTATTACAACTATATGCCTAAAGCATGAAATGTTTGATCCTTTTCAAGCGGTTTTATCTTCTTTCTTTTTTATATTTGATTCTATTTATATAGAGAAATCTTTTTGAAATCTGATGCGGACCTCGGGAGATATATATATTTCTATAAGATACTGATAGTTGTAGTGGATACATTAATGCACTCGGAAATAGGTGTTAATAGATTTATTGACTAATCTAAAAATATGAAATGATTTTATTAATCTTGTTATATTTCCGAACTACATGTCCGTGAAGAATATTTATAATTATCGTGATTACGTCAGTTCCGAAAACACCGGGCCCCAAATTTGTACGGATACCGCTGACATTTTGCAACAAACCAAGATGGAGGTTTACAACTCAAGAGAAGTAAGTTGATTGTATTTATGAATCATCTTATAGTGGTGAAATTACACATCACGATAGAAAACATAAGAATGTATCTTTTTAAACAAGTATGATAGTTTTGTCGGTCTTTGTTCAGTTGTTTTATATACCTAATTAATGATAAAGTCATGAAATGGATTTATTTATAGTAAAGGGGATTCCCACCTTCTATGTATACATGGACGTAATGCAATTTTTTCATGCTGAAGTCACAAGATGTGTCAGTAGTATTTGAAAAACGCATAACCATGCGCCTATTACTCCACTCCTTTATAAACCGAATAAAGGGTATTTCCTCCCCTCGTACTTGTAAAAAAAACTTAAAAGAAAATGTACTGTAATAAAAAGGTGTCAAGAGAAAACTAACCCAGGAGAAAATGTACCCAAGAATTGGGATACGTTTTCTCCAACGGACAAGTTTTGTTTTCTCATGTCAATGTACCCTTGTCATCTTTTACAATTATTACACATCGTAATGGAGTAATCGAGACTTTCAGGTTATTTGATTTTGCCAGGTAATATTTATAATGATTTTATAATGTAAAGAAATGATTTAGCAGGAATCCCCCCCTCCCCCAGATCTGTGCATGTACTTCCATTACGATGTGTAACTACTGTTAAAAGATGGCAAGCGTCCATGGACCTACCGGTACTTTCTGACTCGCTTAAAGAACTATACTTCATGCCATTCTCCCAATGGACCATTTCTCGCCATTGCATTAAGTAAACTATCAACATGTAAAAATATTCGAAAAAAAACCCATAACAATAGTGCACTGTTGAGAATTGCACCTGGCAAAAGTAATGCGTTGCACACCATTATAGCTTATATATTATTACTTATTAGGTTTGTTACTGACTGTTTAAAGAAATTTGTGGGGTCGGTAAAGTCCATAGAAGGCGAGGCGGAGCCGAGCCTTCTATGGACTTTACCGACCCCACAAATTTCTTTAAACAGTCAGTAGCAAACCTAATAAGTGTTTTGTTTTGTCGAGGACCTAAAGTTTGATATGTAAACAAACGTTTGTGTAGAAAATCAGTTCAAATAACGTTACGTCCGCCATGTTGCGCTATAAATGTTGACGCCTGCCTTTTAAAGAAATTTGTAAGGCAGCCACGTGACGCTTTTCGTCCAATGACGTCGCGACATTCTAGTCCGAGGCAAAACAAATTATATTCCAGACTTCCAGAATTAAGAAGAAAAAAAATTAAGATTAAAATAATGCAAGTTTTTACTTCTCAAACTTGGATAGAGTTCTACAGTGTGTGAGTTTATGATATGTATCTGAATGTGTTATTAGTTTTTATGTTGGACTATAGGAAATAAAAGTAAATACATGTTAAATGCATGTTAGCAAACAGATAAAATTCTCTGTTTTTCTTTAAAACAGATTGAGTTGTCCAAATCTTTTTGACAAAAGTAAAATGTGATGAAAATATGAATAATTATGTTTCTTTGAGTGTGATTTTGTTCAAAGTTTTGACTTTTTTACATAAAGAAGGAGGAGAGGGCTACATTATTGCAACTATACATGTAATATAGACCTTTTTTATTTTTTTACAGAAAAATCTACAAAGTATGTTCTAAACAAGTACTAAGATATCCAATATGGTGTACAGTGAGGAAAGTGATAGCCTGTTGCAGGTCAGTGTCATTATGTTCAGCAGCATTGTTACCTAATTATTGATGACACATGAACATTATTTAAACACATTAATTTTATTTTAAATACTCTAATCTTAATATAGAGGTAGCTGTTTTGAATCTCCTCCATTTTCTTCTCAAATGTCACCATTTCGTTACATAAGAGGAATGTTGAGTTATGATAATGAATAAGGATAATAGATTAACAATGTAAGCTTTTATACACTATCTTGAAATAGATCTACATGTAGATACAGCAACCATATATGTGATGCAAAAATACATTTGAACATTCGGTATCTCGAACACTAATATCTTGAATACAATGGATATGTCGAAGTGATTTGTAAGTCCCAACCACTTAAACTATAAGTATTTTACCCATGATATCTTGAATACTTGGATATCTCAAAGTTTTTAACCAGTCCCATCTAGTTTGAGATAACGAGGTTTGACTGTAGTAGGTTGTCATACCTTGAATTTCTTATCTAGCTGTTCAATTGGTTATAATCTTTAATTATGATAAATAGTGTCCAAAAAAAAAAACCCACAAAATTTTGATATAGATATCCATTGTGTGATACATTCTTTGATAAATGTAGACTTCAAAATAATTTTTTCATAATGAAACATGTCATGCTCTAAGATTTTTCTGAGAAACTTGAACATGAATTCATATAAAAAATATAATTCCATTAGCTTATATATTTCAGTGAAAGTGCAAATGTGCAATACTTTGGAATAAGTGAGCCATAATTCTGTAGATTTATTTGCATCATTGATGAATTATCTTTCCTGTTTCTGAATTGTGATATTGATTGAGGATATAAAGTCTTGGGTGAGAAGCCCCACAAAATCCACCAAACAAGGGCCAATCACCATCCATTCATAAAGATCATAAAGAGTTATATGGCCAGTTATAGTTATGTAATCAAAAGTTCATTCTATTAACATGACATCCTGTAAGCATGCCACTGTTTGGTGCATTTAATTTTTATTAGATTGACACAAATTTTACCATTGACCCCCATTCTCTTAAAAAATATAATTGAAAGAATATAACAGAAGGTTCTTTTAATTCAGGCAAGCCAAAGGGATACACCTTTTGAAACTCCCAAAATTAATGATCAAATCCGTGATGGGAGTGATATGATTTCCGGAAGCCAGTCTGTCATAGAGGGAATTATAAAACACAAGAGTGGAGATTTGGAGCCTGCTTTAGAAAGAGATATAGATTTGAAAGCTTCCATTGAAGGAAATGAACAGCTTACAAATAAAATCGAGAATTCACATCCGTCAGATCAGATTTATATTCTGTGTTTTAAACCTGAAATTTCTAAGAAAAAGTTTGAAAAAATTGCTGCATTATCTATTCATGAGAATAACTCGGGTTATAATGATAGCCCCAAACTAATAGAACTTTTGTCATTCTTAGAAAACGAAGATAAACCCATCGTAGCATTATATAATATGATCAGATGGACTAATTCCCCACAAGATGTAATAAAATCTCTAAAAATGCTCAAATATTCAGATGTTACCATTGGTATGAGATATTTAGATGTATCGTTTTATTCAGGCAATAAGACGAAAAACTTGTCTAAATATATGACTCTTTTTGAGGTTAATGTAAGTTCTCTAAATAAAAGCATAACATTAAGATGTCCAGGTGATGATATTGAAGATGTTATAAAAGAAAATGTCAGTAGTAATACAATTCATAAGGCTGAGCTCTATCGAGTGGATTCTAGCTGCAAAACAAGGAAACTACCCAAGGGATATCTAAAACTGTACCAAGCCAGGAATAAGTTAGAGGAAGAAAACCAAAATGAAGAAGCAAAACATAGTAGACAAATATCAGGAAACAAAAAGGAACAAGAAAAACAAAAATCAACAGTTAAAAAGATCGATTCGGAATTAAAAATGGAAAAAGTCTCTGTAATATCAATGGCATTAAATGGAAATTCGGAGGACTGGCCAATGACGGTGGTAAAGAAAGCATCAAGTACGGCAGTTCCGCCTTTGACGAGACCCCCTCTGTTTTCTATTTGTGAAAGCAAGCGACTTATGAGAGAAGATGTTGGTCTACAGTTTACAAATACTGAAGTGGCATTGCCTTTCTTGACAATGGTTCTGAAGGAAATTCTGCCAAAGAAGCTTCATTTTCATCAAAAAGCTGTACCAGATCGTATTCACATGCCTGATGACTGCCGATTTGAACATTTATCATTGTTTAAACATTTTGGCATGTCTCCCTTAGTCAATTGTTTCATTTATCCCTCATTTGTCTTACAGGAAGTGGATAGCATGATGGAGAATAACTTTAACCGTCTCGCATCGTTTAAGGATTGGCCTTTGAGCGCGCCTGTGTCTGCATTGCGTCTTGTGGACTCAGGATTTTATTATGATGTTCAACGGAGGGGAGTAGCTTGCTATGCTTGCAAGCTTCTTATTGAAATAGGGGATCTAAGTTCTGAACTTCGAAATGACACTGTTTTAAACATGCATCTAAGATTGTCTGAAAACTGTCCTCATGCTCTTCAGCAGAAACGAGAGAAAGAGCAATCAGGTGGTTTCTTATTTCCTTTCCTTAGACCCAAAAGTGAAATGGACAGTACTTTGTTAAACACCGCAAGTGCCATTCAAAAGGATTACATTCAAAATCCATTGCCAGAGATCAATCGTCTAGAAATAAATGAGAAAAACATCTCCAATTCATCATTCAGTTTTAACTCCCAAAATGAGATGCCTAATCAAACTGCTAAAAAGAACATAAGCGTTTTTTCAAATGTTGCAGATTCAAAAACAGTGGACAGTGGGTTTGGTTCACAATCAAATTTTGGTAACTCAGTAGGGAGCATTGCTAAGGCTTCAGGTTTCCCTATTCAGACAGAGACCCCTGATTCACTAAGCTATATGCCAATATTAAGCGAAAGTAGCCTTCAGCCTAGTTCCTTGTTTGGGGATCCCATTAGCTCATCTTCTATTTTAAAAGAGGAAGAAATTTCTCCAAACCAAGCTATAACGGCGAATGAAACCAGCGAAAAACAGATATCTCCCATCGTTAGTACCACACTGCCCGAGGAAGACCAGTCCTACTCCATTAGACACCATGAGTACAAAACAGTAGAAGCAAGACTCAGGACCTACTCCAACTGGCCACTGAACGACAAACAAAGCAAAGAGGATTTGGTGATGTGTGGGTTCTTTTATACAGGGCAGCAAGATATAGTCCGCTGCTTTTCCTGCGACATTGGACTGGCAGAGTGGGATGAAACGGACAATCCGTGGTCAGAGCACGCAAGACATTCACCTCACTGCAAATATCTCAAAAAGATGAAAGGCCAGGATTTCATTAACCATGTACAACAGGATTGGAGAAAGGTCTGTATAGTTTTGTTTTATTTATTTATACAGGTGACACTCTATGGCTCGAACTTCGATCTCTCGAAGTTCTTGATCTCTCGAAGTGAACTCACGGTCCCGATTTTTTTCTCTATATAACTTAGTAAATTTACTCTTGATCTCTCGAACTCCGATCTCTCGAAGTGAAACCTGGGTCCCGTTATACATATTTCATTGTTTTTCACTCTTGATAACTCAAAGTGGTTGCTGTGTTACACGCGGCCGATCAAGCATATAATTATGGTCCCATGAAGTTCGAGTTATCGAGATTGACCTGTAAATTGATACAAGTGCACACAATTGTATTTGTTTTGATAATGATTTCTCATCTTGTTGATTTACATGTAAATGCATTATTGTAATTTAGAGATTGGCATTAATTTATAGAGCAATATACAAGTACTTGTAATTTTAATGTTATGATAAAGAACAGATTGCAGGTGGAAATTATAATATGATTTATAAGTATGTATGAAAACTTTTCCCAAACTTTTGGAATGCACCTTCACAAGAAAAGAGTTTGTTAAGAATACATGGTGACAAAAAGTAAAACATTATGTGATTTGAAAAATGTATATATATATATGGGTTAATCCTGTAATAGATTTTTCTCTTGATCTTTAGATCTACAATCCAAAAACTCCGGATATGCAAAATCTGAGTAAAAGATTTGAAACATTTACAAATTGGCCAACAACAAACACCCAGACTCCAAAACAAGTAGCAGAAGCAGGATTCTATTTCACAGGTAAGATGATGCAAATCTATACTACTATATTAAAATAATAGACTCGAATTTTTTAGCTTTAATACCGATAAATCGGAAGAGTACTGTCTTTTGTTTTATATATTTTAAACATCATTGGTACTTGAAGATTACCAATTTGTTTTTATTTTTTCTCAACCAAGCTTCGTTAATTAATAATCAACGAAAATTCCTCCAAAAATTCCGGAAATCATCTGAATTTTTTGGATTTTACAATCTTGCGCATGCGCAATACATTCACACTAAACCAGGGGAGGCTCTTTATTTTATGTTTCCACAATATCACATTTACATGGATAAACTTGGAAACGATAAAACAAATGCGTGTTAATTTTCATTGGAATTTTTTTCTGTTCATCAAAGAAAATATGGGAGATAACTCTTACACAGTGCATTTACTATAAAAAAATCCCGAGAGTTTCGAATGTCAACATGGGATGTAAAAACGTTGTTGAAATATGCTGAATTTTGCAGTTATAGAATTAAACTTTTCGAAGAAAGGTATTTACATGTTCTGAACAATTTGACTGTTATTTGCAATGCAACTTTATTAATTTTCTCCAGAGACATAAATAAAATGTTATCTAATGTATGTCTCTGTTTTCTCCAAAATCGTTTTGGAGCGATTCTGCAATTTTCTGCTACATTACGGGTATATAGGAGGCATTTTAACTGTGGGTTTGGCCTTCCCTGAGACACAGTTAGATTATTCCAACTCAGCCGAGTGTAGTGAAATTAATAGCATTATTGTAGGCTTGAAGTTTGGTTATGCAAATGTCAACAATATACGGTATTTCGATGTATCTATTTTGTAAATGCCTGATATCATATGCAATGTCAACCCGTGCGTGCACGGGTCAAAGTCTAGTAGAATTGAATAAAGTTTATAGTGTATGAATAACTTTTTTCCCTGTTGAAATGTTAGCTTATAATAGAAATAATTGCTTGCATATTATTAGTTTTAAAAAATTCCTATATATTTATGATGATGTCCACAAAACTTTTAACTTTGGATGTGAAAATGAAAACTGGTTTGTTACAGAACTGCATGAATTTTCTATGGTTTTTATGTAGATGTATGCATATGAATACAATAATGTATCTCTACAAGCATTTGATATTACATACATAATATTTATTCAAATTTACAGGTGAAGAGGATGCTGTGCGTTGTCACTACTGCGATGGTGGATTACGAGAATGGGAACCAGGTAAAATCATTGGAGATCTTCAAAATCACACTACTCTTCAGTCATTTTATTAAGTCATTTACTAGTAAACTTGATCCCTCTATAATTCCATAGGGCATAAAAATGGAGGCATATTTGTTTTATTTCGGTATTTCAAATGTTGTATTTTGTGCAAGTTATTTAGTACAGTCAGAATAAACAACTCATTATTCAACTTGGATAATTCAAGTGTTAAAATTGAGGGGTTTGTATAATGTTCTGGTGACCATTATAACCCATGGGTCTCTTGTTGTTGACTTGTAAACACCAATGTACAGCTTATCTTTATCTTGAGACTATATCCTTCCCCAACTACAGAAAAAGCAGAATGATGCTGATATTGCCCAAATCTGCACATGTAAGCTAGGTACATGTAATTGGGATATATGTCCATAATTCTCTGTATTGGTGAAATTAGCATGTCCTATTACCCCTTGCTAGGTGATGATCCATGGACTGAGCATGCCCGTTGGTTCCCTTTCTGCAAGTTTGTAATGAAGATCAAAGGCATCCAGTTTATTGAGGAAATACAGCAGAGATACATGTATGAGACGGTGAGTGTCTAAATTTACTTAAATTCAGAGTACGGTACCTGATAATGGTCAATATTCAATGATAAAATGTTAGATTTAAATACCATAGTTGCCTGTTATTAAGGTCTTCCGTTTCCAACGGAAGACCTTATAGTGATTGTTAGGTTTTTTCTTTCTTTCTTTCTTATTAAGGTCTTCCGTTTCCAACGGAAGACCTTATAGTGATTGTAAGGTTTTTTATTATTATTATTATTATTTTTTTTCCTTTTTTTGTCCACAAGATTTCTCAGAGATGGCCGGATAAATTTTTTTGAAATTTTCTGGAATGAAAGAGAATGATAATATCTCTAGGCGTTTTTTTCATTTTTTCAAAAATGATTTCCGGTCGTCCGTTTCCTGTCCCGCAACGAAAAAGCTTGTCACCTCGAGATCTAAGAAACGGTAAAGACTTGAACAACCAAACTTTGTACGATGATAGACCTATAGTTGTAGATGTGTTTAAACTATTTTGTTTTGTTCGTCATAACTTCCGGTCGTCACCGGAAGCACTTCAAAAATAATTATTTTTACGCATTGAATTTCTTTTCCATAGAATAAACATAGAACTATAATTCTATACATAAGTTATCTATGCGATGTTATATCAACAAAAAAATTCTACTTCCGGTGAGATATCTCAAATATCTCAGGTAGCTTTTTTAAAACACTTTTTGTACCCGCGAGATCTCAGAAACTATAAATGATCAAATCATGAAACTTTTATGAATGATAGACATTTGATTGAAGATATGTTTAACCAGTTTCATCTTGTCTTCCGTCACTTCCGGTCCACACAGGAAGAGTTAAAATAAATCAAGCTGTTTATAAGTTTAACTGTTTTCTTTTGATATTTTAAGTTATTTTAATGAACAATTATGTACAAAAGGCAAGTAGACAAGAAATATTTAATACAATTTACAATGCGCACTTCCGTCAGTCCGTTTCCTGTCCCGAGACAAAAAACCTTATTTCGACGAGATCTTAAAAACGGTAACAATTTGAACAACCAAACATTGTGGGATGATAGATCTATGTATGTACATGGGTTCACATTAGTTTGTTTTGTTCGGCGTAACTTCCGGTCGTCACAGGAAGTACACCCATTTTGATTTTTTAAAAATATTTGGTTAATTAGCATGGAAGTAACATCTAAGCTATAGAAATACAAAAGTTCATATATACATCATAAATAAAAAACAAAAAGTTCTACTTCCGGTGAGACATCTCAAATATCTCAGGTAGCCTTCTGTTTAAAAAAACAAAGTACCCACAAGATCTCAGAAACTGTGAGAGATCAAGAAACAAAATTTACATGTATAATTAACATTTGATTGAACATGTGTTTAACGGGTTTCATTTGGTCGTACGTCATTTCCGGTTCTCAATTGAAGCGTTCAAGGAATAGAAGTTTTTTTTTAACTTTAGATTTGTTTTAATATTTTACTTAATTTGATGAACAGAAACGTACCGTAGGTAAATGTACTAAAATATCTACTTTTAATTTCTTAAATCACTTCCGTTTGTTCGTTTCCGGTACCGAGACTAAAAGCCTTTTTTCAAAGAGATATTATAACTTACAAAAACTTGAACATCAAAACCTCGAGGAAAGACAAAACAATGTATGAAGATATGTTTACTATGTACTGTATGATCCGGCGTAACTTCCGGTCGTCACAAAAAGTACTCAAAAATTGACATTTTGTCTTTTTGGTTTTTTTTTTATTTCTTTGGAATTCTTTTTCAGTATATGTTTTATCCATTTTCTGTTTACAAGAGAAATGGACTTAACAGATTAATACATAAGGAACGGAAGACCTTTTTGTTGCTATAGCAACAAGAGTCTAGTTATTATTATTATTTTTTTTTTCCCCTTTTTCTCCCGTGAATTTCTCAGAGATGTCTTGATGGATTTTTATAAAATTTTCAGGAATGACAGAAAATAAAAAGATCTAGAGAATTTTAATTAAAAATATTCTAAATTCACTTCCGGTCGTCCGTTTCCTGTCCCGCGACAAAAAGCTTGTCACTTCGAGATCTAAAAAACGGTAAAGACTTAAACATTCAAACTTTGTGGGATGATAAACCTATAGCTGTAGATGTGTTTAAACACTTTTGTTATGTTCGTTATAACTTCCGGTCGCCACCGGAAGCACTTAAAAAATATTTTTTTTTACGCATCAAATTTTTTGTCAATAGAATAAATATATAAGAATAAATCTATACATAGGAAATCTTTGCGATGTAATATCAACAAAAAATTTCTACTTCCGGTGAGATATCTCAATTATCTCAGGTAGCTTTTTTAAAAACACATTTTGTACCCGCGAGATCTCAGAAACTATAAGCGATCGAGACACGAAACTTTCAAGGATGATAGACATTTTATTGAAGATGTGTTTAACCGGTTTCATTTTGTCTTCCGTCACTTCCGGTCCATACCGGAAGAGTTAAAAAAATTGAGCTGTTTATCAGTTTAACTGTTTTCCTTTGATATATTTTAGTTAGATAAATGAAAAATAATGTACAAATGGCAAGTATACAAGAAATATTTAATACAATTTACATTGAACACTTCCGTTTGCCCGTTTCCTGTCCAGAGACCAAAAACCTGATTTCGACGAAATCTCAAAAACAGTAAAGACTTGAACAACCAAACTTTGTGGGATCTTTATATGTACCGTATTTTTCCGACGATTAGTCGGTATTTTTTTCCTCTGAAGCAGAGCACCCGACTTATCGTCTTGTTCGACTTGTCGTAGGCTCGATGTCAGAAATTTTTTTAAAATAGCATTAAAAATCTTGGATTTAATCATCTTGAGTTGGCTGTGTGATTGAAAATTACGTTGTTGAATTCACTGTTCATCTTTTATAATTATCATTTTCACTCATCTGTCAACGCTTAAATACATAATAATAACAACAGTTATTAAAAAATGTTACATTGTCTTTAATCAATTAAAAGTTTTACCGTTCCGTTTTTATAAACACATCGTCACATGGTTCTATGTATCACTAGTAGGAAGATAACATTGCGCAGTAAAATTGAAACCAAGTTTGAATGGAAGAAAATATTGCAGTAGGTCCGGGGGATGTTTTTTTAAATTTAATTATTTATTTGTAAAGAGTTGTTAGTGGAAAGTATAAATCAGAAATATTTAATGGTCAAATTCAATCTTAAAATACATAATCGGCAATTATCAATACTACTGTTTATACAATAGGCTGACACCGGTTGTGTTAATAATCTTGCCCTAAGGCTGAGGTCTTTAAGGCAATTTCACTCCCTGTGTATATAAAGAGTACCGTTATACGAGTGATTATAGTTCATTGATTAATTATTGTCCAATTCTTTGATTATTGTTATATAATTTTTTTAGGAAACGTATGTATGTCGTATATAGTCATTATCAAGTCGTACAAATGATCGATCTATTTCTAACAGTGTCTATGTAAAACAATAGCGTGTAACTGCATTACTGGATACAAAGTAAACAAGTTTCATCAAATCATAGTAATTGCTAAGCTTTCTGCACTTGAGATCCCCCTTTGAAGTCCGACACGAGACAGGTGCATGCTTATGACACCGGAAATTGTTAAACAAACATTGACCACGCGCCGAGTCAACAGGTGGCTGGTTACGTAATGGCGAATACACTGGCGATAGTCAGAGTGGATACTTATTTTAATGCTTGGGAATAAAATATTTCTGACAAAGTAAGTTTAGTTTTGCATAACACGCGATATCGGGAATTGTTTAAAATGCAAGCGACTTTGTAGAAGTTGCCGGTATTTGAAAATTTGATGCATAAGTATAAAGCGTAATTGTTTAAATGTTAAGCATTAATAATAATTGGTAGCAATATCGGTGACATCGTGGCATCATACACTGATAATGTTACTGCAGTTTTATAGGCCATTTTGAAGTGATAAGAACGACGTATGGTCTGAGATCGACGTATCATAGGATTTTGTTAAAATTTTGGGTAAAAATGGGCAATTCGACGAGTCGTCCGCATCGACGAGTCGTCGGGAAAATACGGTACATGTTTTTAAAATATTTTGTTTTGTTCGGCGTAACTTCCGGTCGTCACCGGAAGCACTACAAAAATTACGTTTTTTCTTTATTTATTTCTTTTACATGGAATGAATATATCAGTATACAATCTTAGATGTGTCATCTTTATAATGTTAAATTTTCAAATAAGTGTTACTTCCGGTGAGATATCTCAAATATCTCTATGTAGCTTTTCTTTTTACAAATTTGATGCCCGCAAGATTTTTGTCACTGTAAGTGATTGAGACACAAAGCTTTCATGAATGATAGACATTTGATTGATGTTATGTTTAGCGGGTTTTATTTTGTCAACTGTCACTTCCGGTTTTCACCGGAAGGATTCAAATAAATCATATTTTTAACAAGTTTAACTAAATTTCTTGGGTGTTTCATGTAGCCTGATAAACAGTGATGTACGCTAAGCAAATGTACGAAAAATACCAGCTTTTTTTTTATTAATCACTTCCGTTCGTTCTGTTTCCCGTGTCCAGACAAAAACTATTGTTTCAAAGAGATTTCAGACTTGGAAGAAATGTTAACAACCAAACTTTGAGGAAAGATTGACTTATGATTGTACAAATTTTTGTTTAGTTCGGCATTACTTCCGGTCGTCAAAGAGAGTACTTCAAAAATTGATTTCTTTTTCAATCTCGTTGTTTTACATGGAAGTAACGCCTGGATATATCATTCACAATAATTGTCATATCAACTATTTTCTCTATGTGAGAGAAGCAATGTCTACGGTTTAATTGATTCATGTATATCAAAACGGAAGACCTTTTTGTTGCTTTTGCAACAAGAGTCTAGTTGTGTATATTTTTACATTTTTGAATTCTTATTTGATTATGTGACCCGTGTGTCAGATGGTTGTTCTTTGTTTCTTTGCTGTGTTTGTCTGCTCTGTAAGTTGCTTAATGCCAATACTGCAAATGTTTAACATGTTTAATATATCTAGTACATGTCTTGTACCTTAGAAGCAATAAATCATGAGAAATATGACACAAAATAACAAGAATATGTCCATGATATCTAAGATGTCAATCTGAAGATATTTTTAGGGTGAAATATTGATACGGAATTACCTTTGATACAAAGTTTGTTAAAAGGTCATTTTTAGCACAACAAAAAGATAACTAATGCATTGTTTTGCTTTCTTCTTTCTTTCCTTTCCTTTCTGAAATAAATTTATATATGCCTAAGGAGGCGATGTTGATGTTATTTTTTACAGGGAGCTGGTAATCTAGATTCTCCTCCAGCATCAGGATACAATGTCTCAGGTAGGAATTGTTTTCAGCAAAAATTTTCAGTTGAAGATTACTGCCTCTTAAAAATATATTTCTAGAGAAGTGTTAACAGGATTGCTCTATTGTGTGACTTTTAATCAGCATTGCAAACCCTGGGCAAGTCAGGCATATGCTTTCTGACTGTTGGGCCAACTCATTGAATATTCCAGGTACTCATGAATAATTCATGACCAAATCTTATTGGCTTCCTCACACTAGCATGAAGGAATTTTCACCAATTATTTCTAATGCTCTGCATGCATCATTTATCTACAGATGATCATTTTTATGCTGCCAATTGAAGAACTAAAGTGTAGGTCTCTCATTAGTGATTGATGTTCATAAAAGATATTCATGAAAAGATAAAAGTTCAATGAGTATGCCCTTATTCAGTAAGCTAGCTTATACGAGACTAATCCAGGGTTTCTGGCGATGATTTTTGATACCTGTTGATAAATTATTAGGCAATAGCCAGATTACATTTATACTATGTTACCGTATTTTCTTTATGATGTTGGCTGTAGTGAAAGTTTTTGATTAAAAATCAAACTAAAAAAGGGGAGAGCAGTTCTGTTTGTAACGTGAAAGTTTTAATGATTAATTTTCTGATTAACAGTGCCAGGTGATTTAGTTGAGGGGTTGATTATAATATTGTGTGTATGTTCATGTTAGGCAAAGCCAAGCCCTCAGAGGAAGACAACAATCCGCTCAACTCTCCAGCAGCTCAAAGTGTACTAGGCATGGGATACTCCAAGGTCAAAGTTCAATATGTCATCGATAAATTTGTGGCAGAAAAAGGTAGATTTCGTTTGGTGTTCACCTCTTACTTTATTTTATTTTTGTTAATTTGAAAGTTTGGTTCAAACTTTTGGCAACATTCATCTTTGTTAGAAAAGTTCAGATTTTAAGATTTAGTGGTATTCTGAGGAATAATTCTTCATTGACTAAAGTTTTCGAAAGAGAAACAGAGTGTATCATAAATTGATACATAATTGTATCTGGTATTTACTGTAGGTCACAGTAAGTTTGATGCTGGTGAATTGTTAGTCATTCTTTTGGATATGGAGGATAATGGAGAAACTTTTCCCCCTGAAACATCAGCTCAGTCTAGTACTTCAAAGCAGACCTCCAAACTCCCAGACATTTACAAAGCAGACTCAGGTGTGTAAACTCCAAAAATATTTATATGAACATTTCAAAGCCGCTGATATTGTGGGTTTCAAAATTGTATCATTGACCAAACTCGGAGAGAGGAGGACTTCAAATGTTGATAAAGGCTTTGTTAACTCAGTCCTATTCTTTAATCATTAAGTAAACACTTTTTTATTGATTTATTGTAAACATGTATACAAATAATGATTCCCTAGACATTTAGGGAGAATAAATGAAGTGAATGATAGAAAGTATCTTGTACTAATTATCTTTTTTGTTATTATTTCAGAGAGTGACTCGGGTAAGGCATTTGGCATTTACACTATCAGATTTTTTTTTTTTGGGGGGGGGGGGGGAGGAAGGGGAGGTGGATTACATAAAGTCATCTCAATTTGAAGGTGTAGAAAAAAAATTATATGATTAAGATTATGGAAAGAAGCAGTACATGTACTTGGATCTTGAAAAATTACGGGAAAAAAGAATTATCATAGTTTATAATCATAATGATTGAAATGAAATTCTAAAAGTCAAATAAGACCCCACCCCCTAAAAAAAACCTAACAAACCTTGCAGGAATTATTAATCAATGTCTGTAAATAGCTAGAGCCTATTTATAGAAAACAAAGTGGGCTTCCAGTAGAAGTATGTTCATCGATCTTATTATATATTGTTAACAGATGTTGATCCAGAAGTCATTGAGGAAGAAAACCAAATGTTAAAAAAGCAACTCCTTTGTATAAAGTGTGAGCAGGCTGAGAGAGTCATAGTGTTCACTCCCTGTGGACACAGGCTGGTGTGTAAGGCCTGCGCCGAACCGATGAAGAGGTGCATCAAGTGCAGGAAGAAGATCCAGAAAAAGGTCAAGACATTCCTTTGTTGATACTGACCACCCATTGAAAAGTTTTCATCAAGTTGCATGAAACAGAAGGAATAGAAAAATGAATTCCAAGGAAGCTGGAATAGATAGATCTAGCTGGTGAAAGCAGTTGCATGCAATCTACATACCCTGTTATTAAGTAGATTGTGAAGGACATATAGCTCCAAGGTAAGAACATGGGAGGAGTTTAAGAAGTGTCCTTTGGTCAGTATGGTTCTACGACTTATTTAGAATCTGTTGATTTTTAGTGCTTTCATTGTTTTTATTGACAAGTAAATTGTGTTTGTGTGGGATTATGAGTGCAGCCTTGTAATACTGGGTATCAAGACTGTGTCAGGTTTTATCTTGTATATCATCATCTTTGCAGCTTGTCAACAAAAACATTGCAAGTACTCCATGAAATTCAAACATTGTGTTTGATAAATTTGAAGTAATACAACATGTGTCAAATGTCCCACGGGTTGCAACATCAATTAAGTGGTCTTGGGTTATGTTTCTGAAGAAATTATGGATAATGTTAAAGTATATAAAGTACAATAATGGAGAGATACAAAAGCACTGAGTGTTTTTGTTAGCATGGGTATCACAGCAGTAAGGTTCATTTTGTCCAACATGTCCAATTTACTTATTTTTGGAATTGTTAGAAGAGAGCATTACCTCTTTAGTGAAACTGGTTAATCAAAATCATCAAAGGTATTACATGGTAAATATTTTTTCCAGATCTTTTAAGGCTTACGGGATATACATTGTCAATATATACATACAAATTTAACACAACTGTGCCAAAATTTATTAGTGAGATGAAAATTAAAAACCTTCATTTTAGATGTCCTATTTGTTTAATTTTTGCTCAAAAAAGTTCTATTCACTATATACATATTTCCCTATCGAATAATAGCTATAAATGGTCAAATCTTGTTATCCTGCACTAGATGCATGGGGCTTAAAAAGACTTGTTACCCTTAGCGGATTTACTGAAATACTCATACTATTCTTCAGTATTTGGATAAATTGAAAAAGGGGATTCAATACCAAAAATATCCAGCAATATATATATGTTATATGTATCTCCAATTCAGAGAGAATGTCAAATCAAAATCTTACACCAGAGTGGTGACATGTGCATGCAACTTGATCAAGTGTGTTGTTGAAAAGATTTATCAAGTGCTTTCATCTGATGATGAAGTCAATTTTTTTTTTCTTTTTGAATTTTTAGATTAAAATTTTATTTTGCAATTAACCTGATCAATGATGTACATGTAGCAATGTTTTATAATCTCGGGGAGATTCAGATGCTTGGATATTTAGACTAATGACCCCTTCACTAAATCTGGTTAAGACGCAAGTCCAAATATTCTAGCCATCAAGCTAAATCGATTCGAAAGTTAAGACTGCTTCATCCTATACATATAACTGTAAGCTTGCAAACTTGTAATTATATCATGTGTATGGAAAGAAAACAAAAGCTTTTAAAGCTTAATTTAATATATAGGTTGTTGGAGTATAACATTAGTTACCAGACCAGTATTCTATGGAGAACATTATCTGATTGGGTTCTAGACAATCACATATCAGGGCAATAGTATTTCATATTTCCCTGCTGTCATCACATTTTTTTTCAATACTATTTTAGCCTTGATTAATTTCCCAAGAGAAATAATTTGCTCAACAAAAACTCGCATGAGTATGATATCTGATTTGGATTTGTAATAGTTTATTAACCAGAGAATGATGATTTTTTTTAAATTTATATATCAGAAAACTATATGTTAATAATAATTGAATACAGAAGAGAAAAAAAGAAAATAAACATAAAAAATATTTGTGCATGTTCCTTTCATTTAATTAGTACGTAGCCAAACTATTTGTGCATTCATTTTCTTTCCATTAATTTTTTGGTTTTATAGATCATGCATTAATGGCATGGGTGTTTGAGATTCTGTAAAACAAGTAATTTTAACACTTCTTTTTTATTAAACGACTGGGTGAGAACTGATCCACAGCATTAAAATTACAGGAGCAGTTAGTCATTTTATACTTAAAAAAAACAGTTGTTTCCAATTATGAATATCCTAGAGCTGAGATAGTTCATGAATCTTTTCTATGTAAAATTACTACGGATAGATCTGCAATCACATTGGTAAAAGGTTACAAGTTTATAGTGTTTTTGGCTTCAAAATGGTCATTTCTCAAATGATGAATGTATAATACAATATTCCTACACAGCATCTTCAGCTTTAAATTTAAAAAGTTTAAAAATGAGAGAAAATATGTGTTACGTACAATATATACATTAAACCCACATTTTCTGAATATTGGACCCAACTTCCATGTACCTTTTAAGGAGCATTGTAGACAATTTGGCCCATGGATCTCGGAAAATATTGCTGTGATATCTCGAACTATTTTTAACCTGATCACAACCCATTAATCGTGTTTGCAACTTGGTGTGATATTAGTTGTCCTCATTTGTTTTAACATTTTTGATTAATATAACTGAATGGAAATGAAAATACAGATTCTGAAGAAGTTGTCAGACATTGGGAAGAGTTATTGGAGTCGAGTGTGTGGATGTTCAGTATAACAAAGCATTTGAGGCAGAGAGTTTTGAACAATGTCACTTATCCAAACTTGAATTAGGTGGATCACAGTCGTAAGTTTTGTTTAAATTCAAGTGTTGTGAAAACTAAAAAGTATAAACACTTGACAAAATGGGTTTTGATGTGTTTGATAACACAAATGTATAGAATGATATTCACCATTTACAATGTTTTAAAAAAAACCTATATAAACAGAGTGAATGGTTTATATGAAGAAAAGGGATGCAGTACAAGAATGTATAATAGGAAGACTTTGTTGGCTTATATTGGATGTCAATATTAAGTGTGAATTAAAACCTGGAGAAAATTGCAACGCATAATACAAATGTATTGATGGAAAGGAAAAACATTATAATGATGGAAAGGAAAAACATTTTATTATGAAGTTTATTTTTGTGCTGAGTATTGTTCTAGATAACAATGGTGTTAATTCTTATAGTTACTGTAAATTCCATGATGTCAATATGGGATGTTCTCAAACAAATATAAGTGTCACTATTAATATTTATAGTACAATATATCTTAATAAAAAAAAGAGCGATAATGTTTTTCATATTTACTTAGCTATGTCATGCCAATTTTAAGTTATCTGGTAGTGTCAGTAATAATTAATAATGGCTTTAAAAACCCTCATTTTTGTTTTATTCAGTCAGTGTAATTCTGTACAAAGTCTATGAATGCTGAAAAAAGTAGAAATATATGCATATCAGTGATGTATGCGAACCATTAACCTGATGGTCAGGAACTGTTATTTTTGTTATTTTACTTGAAGTTGAATATCCTCAACAATATTAACATTACTAAAATGTTCTATTCGGATGTCTGCTCAAAATGTACAGAACTCTAGTCATTTGGATATATGCATCAGTTTATATAAGGTGATTGGACATCGTTACAATCATGTACCTGTATATACTATACCACTACTTTATTTATTCATGTTTTTGTTTAGTACATTACCTTATATTATCATTTTGTACCGATAACATGGCATTGTATATTATGGTACTATGCAATGTTTTATTTTATTTTTTGTTTTATATTTTTATCTTACAGTGTCTTATAATGCCACATAAATAGGTGTTTTTGTGAGTTTTATTTTTTTTTTCGTTTGACCATGAATTTATCATGTTTATTACAGGTACTTTATGTTGATGTTATAGTTTGACACAAAGATAAAGTGCATATTTTTTGGTTGCATATTCCATGTGTTAACTGCAAGGAATCATTTAATTTTTTATATAAGCAAATCACAAAGTTAAAACTAGTCTTACAGAGCTTAGTTAAACTGTGTAATATACTTGTTTTGTATATGTTTACTAAATGTCTTTAAAAATTCAGATTATTCAGTATGGTGTGATTATTAATAAAGTTCAATAATATAAAATTACTTTTTTGATTGATTGTTCAATATAAGACATCGCAATCAAAGAACGTGTAAGTTTCAGTGTCAGATTCTTGTATGGGAACACAAACAAATGAAATAATTTGAACAAACTTTGTGCAAACCCCATTTCCCTGTTTAGTTAGAGAAGCAAATTAGGTCTCTTTTAAAATTGTGAAATTCATGACCCTGGTATAAGGGTTTTTGTGTCAAGGTATGATTGTTAATACAGGGAAAACTCATTAATATTTCTGAATCAAAATAATTTTTCTCTACTTTTCACTAATTTGTGAAGTATTTTATTGTTTTGAATTAATGTGGGTGTAAGTTTTTCCACTGGGGGTAAGGATAAACAGTTTTTAAACTAAAATTCATTGAGATGGTGATCACCTCAAAACATCCTACTTTGATAAAGGACAGAAGGATAGACAACATTAGAGAATTTTGCCTTTACCTTAAACTACTGACTTAAAAATTTAGTTCAAGAGCATTGCTCATGCTCTATCTAACGAGTGATCGAAGAATTTAGTACAGTATAATAAAGGCAGACAATGCCAAGGGGAGAAATATTGGGGTCCATATAACCTAGCGATCTGTTATGACCTTGACCTTTTACCTAGAAGCTTAATCCAAGGTCACTAGACACTTCTTGCCTACAGACATCCTTTTGGTTAAGCATGCACAAGATTATGTCAAGAGGAGAGAAATTGTTGTTCAAAATTGGATTTGAAATAGATCTGATATTACCTTCACCTTTGACAAAAATTGGTTCAAAGTCACTGCACTGGACATCAGCATTCTTTTAATATGAGCCAGATAGGGCCAAGGGGAAATAATATAATGGACCAGTTAAGCAGTTTTACAGAGGTCGTATGACTGGCTTTTGCGCTAGAAACAGATTTTTTCTTCTATTCATAAACACTGGGTGTGTGGTTTTTTTGTTTTGTTTGTTTGGTTTTTTTTTTTGTTTTTTTTTTTTTGGGGGGGGGGGGGGTGGGGGGTTAAATATAAGCATAGGAGAAAATATAGGGTAATGACAAGGATTTTGCATGTTTAAGCTTGTCTAAGGTCAGTGGACATCTTTAATCCAAAGACAACCCAAACAAAAATTTTTCTTAAGAAATCATATCAAAATCACTTAAAAATCATATCCAACTCACAAATTCATGATTTTGTTCTATGATTTAGACATGATCCATTAAATGAATCATACCCAAATCATAAGTGAAAAATAAGGAAGTATGATCCTGATGTGGTTTGTTTCTTGGTTTTGAGTCTGCTATGATTTTCTTGTGATTCTGGTATGTGCTATTATCTTAGAAGGCAACAGAGCATATGTTTGAAATGATTCGTTAATTGCCAGATAAACTGACCACTAAGAATTAAGATTTCTGCATAACAGGAAGTTGAGTTGCAAATTTTGAATGTTCATCTTGGAGCCTAAATGTGATGTACATGTTAGGAAAATTTGTTATTGTTGGGCATCTTGCTCTATCTTGGCTTATTTATAAAGTGAATTTATGGAAGTATTTTGGGGGAATATATTCTTATTCACTTGAGGTAAATAATATTTTATAAAGACTAATTTACAATACACTATCAAGTGATTTATTAAGTGAAGCAAGCAACTAATGCATGGATGTACATGTATCATTAGTTCAGACCGGGAGCTACAGACCTGCAGCTAGGTTTTGAAATGCATACATGATATTTTAATTTGAACAATTCATGTAATAATTGCTAGAAGAGTTTGAAATAACAGTATAATCATCATCTAAATTATCGAAGACTTTGATCCTGCGTTCTAATTCAGATTATATTGGCTTAACGATACAGTACATGAGACATTTATGTATACTATTTTTCATATTTGGTAATTGTCAATGTATTTCAAAAATTAAAAGTATATAATTGTCTGTTGCAAAATATTAATTAAGTGGTCATTTTTTTCTTTAAGAAATTATTGTATAATTGTCCTTTAACAGGTCATATAAGGATCATGGTTTTGATATGAGTTGTTAGTTACAACAGATCATACCAGGACCATGGTTTTGATACGAGTTGTTAGTTACAACAGATCATACCAGGACCATGGTTTTGATACGAGTTGTTAGTCACAACAGATCATACCAGAACCATGGTTTTGATATGAGTTGTTAGTTACAATAGATCATACCTGGACCATGGTTTTCTTGCAATTTGTTTAGTTTAACAGATCACCCGAGAATCATGATCCATTAACTCATTTGCATGTGAAATTTTCCTATACCGAAATCATCTCAAAACCATGATTTACACACAAGCCATTGATATGATCCCGTAGGCTATTTTTTCTGTTTGGGAATCATACTTTGCTTAAAGGAGAGAAAGCTTTTAGTATACTCCAGACAATTTAAGTTGGATTGACCCAAAGGGAGGTAGGCAGACAAGGCTAGCCACTATATTTAGAGCAGTCACATAGAAGGCCACTGTAAACGCACTCCATTTTATCGAATAATTGATTTAAAGAGGTTCGTTCCTCTGTTTTCGGGTAGCCATTTTGGGTCACCTCTATTCTAGAAATTATACATCAAATATTGGTTCTACTTATAAATTCAAATTTTATAATGCCAATTAAACTACTTTAAATAAAATAGTAAAGGAAAAATTACATATTTACAGAGTTTAGTTTGGGAATATATTTTATGGCGGAAGGATTTTAAGAAGAAAATGAACATTTTTCATAACTCAGTTGTTTTAGAGTACCGTTACTTTAGCTTCCTTTTTTCAGTAAAAACAAAATTTTCAGATAGTCTGTGCATTATGATATCTTTATTTTGTTACAAAAAACATAAGTTTACAATTTTTCAATATTTCTATTGACACATATTGGCAAATTTAACTTATATTTCATAAAAGTCAAGGAAAAATGAATCCCACTTTTTTGCCTAAAATCAGCTTAATTATTTCATGCCATATCTCAAATTTTACATAATAGACCCATTCTTTTTGTTTTATTTTCTGAAATTTTAAGATTTTTCTGACAAGTTTATCATAATTTGAGAAAAAGTTTGAGACTTTTAAATAATTTCATTACATGTTGAATTGGTAATGGATAAAAATAGCATTTTATCAGTGCAAAAAGGCGAAAATATCAATTAGGTGAAGAAATTGTAACATTTTTCGTTATGATAATTTAAATTTTATTCATTTTAAATAATATAAATTTGTATTTGATGCCATGGTTCATTCCGATAATAAAATACAGAGGTAAAAGCGTTTTATTTGCAATCTGCAACTTTCAGTGCAGAAAGGTCATATTTAATACACCCTAGCGACAAATGAAGCATATAGACCCCAACATTTTGTTTTGAATTTTGGTTAAGCTATGTGTGTAGATTTTGAAAAAATGATTTAGAAAAAAACTTTAAGACTTGATCGCAGGATCCAACGTCCTTAAACAATGCAATGCTTTCTTTGGTGTTTCATGCGAGATAACCCACATGAATCATCAAAGAAAGCATTTTATTGTTTATATTCTATCTATATTTACATTTTCAACTGTCGGCCTTTGTCTGTGATAACATTTACAAATCAATTTTGAACCTTAAAACCCAATTACTTCATAAAACATGACTGACACAAAATGGGCGTGTCTTATAGCATAACCGAAAACAGTATTGGCTGCGCCGCGTAGTAATACATAGCATGTGCTACATAAAAATAATGGTTTTAAAATAATGTTGTTTTAAAGTAAACAAATTGGAAATAATATAAGTAATATGGAATCATTCTTTAAAAATTGTGATGTGATAATTTCGGTCCGAGTGTGGTCAAATCTATCAAAAGCCATTTGGGGCTTTGTTGAATTTGACCACGCCCCGACCAATATTATCACTTCATAATACTAAAAAAAATGATTCTTTATTCGTTATTTCAAGCTATCTACAAATTATTTTCTATGTACATGGATGAAAAATTTATTTCTTAATTAACAGTCTTTTATGAAAGTTTCAGACGGATTTCATAAAACCAAAGATGAGGAGGTTTTATAACCAAACTATTTTTATTTTATCAATTTATAAATTTATTTACTTACCTGTACTTCTGATAATCCTATAATTTATTAAACAAAATGACATTCACGATGTATTTAACGAATTTCGTGTTTGTTATGAAGTTTTGTTTCTGTGTCTTCTAATATGATCTTTCTAATATGAAATGAGGATAGAAAAAAAAACTTGAACGGTGTAAGAGCGCTGAACGCTTTGAACAGTGACTGTGAATAGTGAGCGCGAACGGAATAAAGCGGAGGGCGCAAAACTGAAGGATGAACGCACGGTGAGTACACGCTGAACGAATGGTGAGAGAATGCAAAAAACGGGGGAACTAGAAATTTTTTTTAAAGGTTATGTTGATTGTTCTTGAATTCTGGCAAACAAATTTCTTGGATCATGTAATGAAAATACATTTGATCTAATTCATATATTTTTCTTGGATAATCCCAATACTTAGATTCAGTGCATCGACCTGGAATTCAAGAGTTTGGTTCAGTTCACTTAAATTTATGATAAATTGTAAACCAGTAAAATGAATTGGGATACCCAGTTTCCTCACCTTATATCTCTAGGTACATTATAGGTTAATAAAGAAAAAAAAAACAAGTATTGAGAAACGTGTAAATACTAACACTATACTCAATGTATTCGAAGTTGTTAATCTTGTAAGATATCATATGTCATATTTCGAGTTCCATTAATAATTGCTTGTACTTTAGTTTATCATTTTTCATTATAAAGGAATTAATAAATGCAAAGATTGTTGATTCACGGATCAAAAAATATTGTCAGACTTATTAATCGTGAAATAATGGAACCGAGTGAATCATAGATCATCGCAGCCCTATAATCCTCCGTTCTTGTTAGAGTAAAAAGGTATGAGGTCATCAGCTGATTATGTATTTTTACTTTGGTCGTTTTGCTTTACTTTCTTCAATTTGCGTTCCCTGGTCAAGACATGTATACAGGGAAATATTTGGCCCCTTTATTACTTTCGCCCTTGTTGTCAGCGGGCGAATTTAAAACTGGGCGAATTCCAATGTCTTCGATAATCTCTTTTCAAACACAACTTTGTCTGTGCCGGAATTAGAGATGAGGCAAAACTGTTCTCCAGTGAAGTCTTGTTCAAGCAAATGCTCGTGTTCTCCGTTAATCTCCGACAACACTGTCGCAGATTTACGGACACAGTCGAGCGTTTGGTTGAAAAAGACTATTCACAAGTGAAGAAGGGGAAAAAACAACACGAGGAGAAAATAACCTTGTATAAAGCACCTTCTTAAATGTATTGATATATGATCATTTAGTTTAACTATAGCTTGAAATTCTTGGAATTGTGTTATTCATGTACATGTATGTGTGATCATAAAGTCTCGCAGGCATCTTGCTTAGGGTTACAGTGCATTGCCTTTTACAGTGAGTGCAAGTACTCACTTAGGCTTGGAATCAATTTATAAACTACATGTAGATGTAATGATTGTATACCTAGTATAATAATATTACATACCTGCCTATATATTTGATATTTATAAATCAAGGAACAATTTTTTGTGTACATGAAACTGATATTCATATGGAAGATTTCCCAGTTTAAATCACTGACAATTGTAAAAATGTCTTTTAAGGCAAAATACTTTTATTTTTTACATGAAAAAGTGACACTCAATTAACATTCACATTTCTCTTTCAATTCAGCTTTCAGCCAAATTAATGCATGTTCATGCAAAAACTGGAATCAAGAAAACAGATATTCAGCAACAAAAATATAACAATTATATATAAAACACTCAACTGTGTTGCCTCAAAACCGTCATTTCAAGCAAAAATATGTGAGCTTATTCTTATGCATGTTTTCTTCTTGTTTATTCTAAATCATTATTGTTAATTCACTGATCCCGCTCTATCACTTTTTCCATGTTTGTCCACATAGCTGTCACAATTCACACTTCAATAAACATAAACAATCCACATAAACAAACGTTTACAGTTTACATTTACCAAATTCAAAGCAAAGACTAAAAAAAAAAAATCCAACGCATATCTTCAAAAATTTGATTTGAAAAAAAAAGATTTGACAATATATATCACAGGTGGTCGCAAAATGTAACTATTATAAATAACAAATAGAGAAAAAAAGCAACAACGGAAAAATGGGTGGTCTTGCACAAACAAAGTTTCATAGATAATAAAAAAAAGTAAAGTGATCAAGGACTAGGGGTGGATATAATTAAGAAAACAAAATATTGTACAGAAAAAAATACAATCATTTTTTGGATAGCTATATGCATTGAGGTATATTGATTGGTATTTCTTAAAACATTGAAAGGATCATGCAGTATATCATTTTATGATTAGGTTCAATAAAGAGACAGACAGGAAAAGTTTGGAAGAATATATTAGGAAAATAAAATATTGAATAACTGATTATGAAAACTGATGAGCACTCAAAATCGGCCATATTCTGTTAATGCCTGCACAACTAGACAGCAACATACTGAAATATGAAATTCTTTATGAAAATGGCAAGTTAATATCTGTATAACATTTTGCTATAATACTTTAAAATACCTCAAGCAAATGGGAAGTTCATGTTGAAAAGTATGGCAAAAAGAAAAAAAAACCATAAAAAATATGCTTGAATACAGATATAAAATATATCTCTTATACTTCAAAAAAAAATATATTCAAATTCTTTTCATTCACCCCATAAACTGGGTTTTAAATAGAAACTTCTCTTCCATGCACCAATAGAAATTCTCCTATTAGAATACTATTGTTATGTTTCTGTGAGTTGAAAGACTTCTGGTTTGTAACTGGCCTGACTCTGGGTTTGTCCCCGTTCTTTCTCCTGTCTGGCCTCTTCCTCCTCTTGTCTTTCTTTGTCATACTTGCTTTCATCATGAATCATCGTTCTCCTCAGGGGGTCCCTATAGGGGTGCATGTGGAACACAAAGGTTTCCCAGTTAACATTTTCAAGTCCTATTTGTTTGATTTCTGACATCCTTTTCTCGATGTATAAAACTGGATCATCTGGTCTTTCCAACATTAAACAGCTCAGTAAGCTTTCAAACATCTGAGGTATTTTGTGGGTAGCAAGGTATTGTTTTGCTTGCTCCCTTGTTCCAGCCATTTTCATTCAAAATAGTAATTACCTGAAGAATAATTATTAACTTTGATTCATTGAATTTCCTATTACCTATTTACCTTTTAAAAACTAGATCAGTTTAGAAACAAAGGATCAAATTCTTATCCATAGTCGAACAAAGAAATTGACTGAGAAAATTCGGTCTAAGAATAGAGAAACTTTTAAAGAATTTGCACCAAAAGTGGTATGTATATATATTTTTATTATTCTATCGTGTTATTTTAAGCAAATTGAAGAAACAACATGTGATTGTACTTACCCTGAATTTAACCTTTATGAGCAAAAACGGGAAATGGTCATTGTTCTTCCTCTTGACGCCACGGTTACTATGGAAGTGGGAACTCGAACCCGACATTAAATGGATGACGCAAAAGTAAAACACAGGGGCATGGTAAATATTTATTAAGGCGGAAGAAAAGAAATGGATAATGATAAGAACTTAATAAACAAATAAAGATATTTATATAGCATTATGCATGTACTTCAAACATTTTGCATCTGTTATGTATAGGTTTTTTTTTTAATAATTACAGATTTGAAGTCGCAGTTTCTTTCTGAATAAAAAAAAACCCCAATAGACTGAGTTGCGGGGATTCGTTTTGATAAATCATATTAGTTTAATTTCGTGTGACAGTCATGATAGCTCTTACTATTTAAATTTTCGCACGCAAGACAACAGTCTACAGTGTATGTCATGTTGAAACGCAAAAAAAAACCCCCAAAAACAAAACAAGTTCAATAAAAAGTGAAAAATAAATAATTTGATGATCGATTGCGACCCTGTAGAATTTTAGAGGTGGAATCCACCTGATTTTATGTTGATTTTGGCTGGAATCGCAAATTCCTTAACGTTCTTAATTAACTTGGAGACGGAATCTCTAAAAGTTATACACATCATGTGAGAAGTGGCGGTTTCCAAGCATCATTTGGCAAGTTCAAATTTTACTCGTGCAATTATTTTCCAGGCAGAGCTAATATAGAATTTTTAGCCCCATATTTCTGCCAATTTTCGCTTGGTTTCTGCTTGGTTTACGCCTGGAACTAATTTTTTTTTTGTACATCGTCATACATGTAGAGAGATAATAACCTGACGCCCTGAATTTTTCTCTCTACTGTATACCCCAGGGCTACATTCTACATGTATCTTCCAGGCGGAAAATATACTATTATCTAATAAAAAAAAATCCAACAACTTATAGTGCAAAAATGCAAGTCTGTTCGCGTGAAATGAAATATGTTATCGGCCGAAAACAATTTCAGGCACGTAGCATCGGGGGGGGGGGGGGGGGGGGGGATTTTGGAAAGAAATTTTTCCCCTTTTTTTATTTTTATTTTTTTTTTTTGCTTGTCAAGATTTTTTGGATGAGTCTGCCCCCCCCCCCCCCCCCCACACACACACACTTTCAAAAACGATGCTACGTGCCTGAATTTATAGCATTCTAATATACAGTATATCAGTTCACATATTAGCGCCACATTATTCAATAATATTATAATTTCCTCTATATTATAAATCGTTAAACTTTTTTCATGTTTTGTACTTTTAATCAATGACTGATGTTTTTTTTTTTTTTTGATCGACACACTCTTTTTTTTAAAATAATAAACAACATATTAAAAAAGAGATCCGGGATATGAATTTGGTTGCATAGTCACGTCATTAAATCTAAATTAGATTATAGAGGATTTAATATTACATAACCGTGGTATAATGCAACCGTCATACGATGAGGGGCGTGTGTTAAAGGCGTCATTATATAAAAAAGTTAACACAGAAACAAGCTTTTTTTCTATTCTATAGGTTCAAATTTTAATTTTATGAAAGAATAAGTAAAGTATATACGTATTTAACAACCCTGTATCACATTACCAAAACGGGGTCTGTTTCCCCCATGGAAGGCATACCGAAAGGGGGTCTGTTTCTCTTTGGATGGCGGAGGGACTTCTGATTTTCATTTCAATTTGTTTAAAGTACATGTGTACTTTAATTAAAGCTCCGCTATGCGGGCACCCTATAGTGATCTGTCTGTCCGTCCGAGATTGCTTGTTCGGAGCATATCTTCTTTCCCCTTGGTCCAATCTGGCTCATACTTCACCCACAATATGCCTTCGGGTAAATGGTGTGCAGTGTTCTTGAACCATGTTTTTAGGGATGATATCTTCTCTCCCATTGGTCTAATCTGGCTCATACTTCACCCACAATGTGCCTTTGGGTAAATGGTGTGCAGTGTTCTTGAACCATGTTTTTAGGGACGATATCTTCTCTCCCATTGGTCAAATCTGGCTCATACTTCACTCACAGTGTCTATTGTCAAAGGGTGTGCAGTGACCTTGAATCTCTCCCATTGGTCAAATCTGGCTCATACTTCACCCACAATGTGCCTTTGGGTAAATGGTGTGCAGTGTTCTTGAACCATGTTTTTAGGGACGATATCTTCTCTCCCATTGGTCAAATCTGGCTCATAATTCACTCACAGTGTCTATTGTCAAAGGGTGTGCAGTGACCTTGAATCTCTCCCCTTGGTCTAATCTGGCTCATGCCTCACTTACAGAGTGTTTATTGTCAAAGGGTGTGCAGTGACCTTTAATGGAGTTTGTAGGTCCAGGTTATATTAGACAACGCAAAAATTCTTTGTTCGGAGCATACCGTATAGTATACTAGTATATACTTAGCCCTATTTGGCTCATACTTCGCATAAAAAAAGCTTTTGAGTAAAGGGTGTGTAATGATTTTTAACCAACTTTTCAGGGCAAATGTGAAGGTCATAGCAGAATTATATGATAAAATCCTTGTCGTGAGCATACTAGTATTTTCTCTCTCTTCTCCCAGTCTGGCTCAAACTTTACCCACATGGTGCCTTCGATTAAAGGATATGAAGTGACCTTGAATGATGTTTGTAAGTCAAGTGTCAAGGTCATATCAGACTATGCAAAATCTTCTTTTAAGAGCACAAATGCTCTCAATTTAGCCCTATTTGTCTTATACTTTACTTAAACAGAGCTGTTTAGTTAATGGCATGCAGTGACCTTGAACCAAGTCAATGTGAATGTCATAGCGGATCTTTTTATAATTAGTTTTAGACTGTAGATTATTTCCCATTTGCTTAATCTTGCTCAAATCAAACAAAAATTCCTGTATGTAAGGGGTAATGAGATTGAATTAAAAGTTCTATGCTTGAAAGTCATAGGTCATGGTCAAAGCAAACGGCTCTAAAAATCTTTTCATTCCATCTTCCATTATTTAAGGTGGGCCCTTTGAGATGGTCACCATCTCAATGTTGTCTAGTTACTATAAAATTGTACAATTGTCCCTGTCCCCCTCTCTAGATCTGTGCATGTTCCTGGTGTCCATGTATTTATATTTGGATTAAATAAATGAAATAGTATTTTTAAATTATTTTATTACCATTGATAACAAGTGAAGACCAGCTTCTCAAGAACAGAAGGAAAATCATTTTGAAAATAAAAATTAAATGTGTCAAAATATCACAGAAACTAAATTTGAAAAATTCATAACACATATTATATATAAAAGTACATGTAATTATGTAAATGTATTGGAAGAATAATAGGGTTCACACACCCAGCATATCACAATCTTTGGAGAAAATTTTTTTTATCCATCATCCTTTCTACATTGTACATAGATACTGTATACAGGGAAATTTTCACGCCTGTTTAATTTTCGCCCCTTTCGCCCTCCATGTGATTGGGCAAATTTATGAATTGGCAAATATAAATGTCTTATATATAATTCTCTTTATACAAAAATTTGTTTTTGGAAATTCAAGATGGGGTGAAAGTTTTTGCAAGTGAATACGGGCAAAAATAACGAGGGGGGGGGGGGGGGGGCAAATATAACCCTGTTTACAGTATTTATATAAAATGATAGTGATTGCTTGCAACAAACACATCATTTGATTGTCCTATCATCATTATAAAACTACTACTAATTATGAATTTAAGACCTAAATTTCCCCATCAAATGTGCATCAATAGAGATTCGTTGTAAGCAACTCATGATAAATTTTACAATAATTTACATTCTGTAATTGTTTTGTTTAAAACATTGTACATGTACAGAAGAAGAGGTGCAAGTCACAAACATATTAAAAGCAACTCACTGACAATATTCATAATGTCCAACTGAATAATCTGTATGCAAAAATCACCTAGTAAAAATTTCAAAAAGATATAAAGTTATAGAAAAAATAAACATTTTTCAAAGTTAAATAAAGAAATATTTTTAACTTGTATTTAAAAAGTACTGAGTATATATACATGTACATACATTCACATGAGGTTGCAATCAACAAACCATAAGCCTGGAAAAAACCGATATTTTAATAAATATATTATTTAATACAATAAGAAAGAAGTCTATTAATAAAATATTGATACTGGATGGTCCTTAAAAATATATGAAAGAGCCTTGGTTAAATTTTCTATCCTATTGTTACATAAATGTGGCATTAAGTCAGAAGTATCTTGCCATAAACCTAATTAGCTTGCTAGAGTTATCATCAACCTTGCCAGGAATCTCTAGCATACTAATCTAGAGTAGTTCCCCCTTTGAAAATCAAGTTCACCACAAAAATGCCGTTTTGATTTTCTTCATGGCGTCCTCTACCACTGACACCGCAGCTCTTGCCTCCAAACAGGCATGCTGCATCTTAGCTCTGTTGGTCTCAATGATGTCAGTAATTCTCTTGATCTCCTCTTCACTGCGAGGCTGGCCTTGTTCTACCGTGGCAACCTCCTCCCAGCATTCCTTGCACATGGTTTCTATGGCTTCATCTTGCTGTTGAAGCTTTTTGTCCATTAGTGGGCAATCTTTCTGTATAGATTTACATACACTGGCATACTGAAATAAAAAATTACACTACAAACTGGTAAACTCATTATTTTTCTTGGTTTAATTCTAGCACAAAAAATCAACACATCTCAAGCTTTGATTGGTATGAACACAGTTGCATACTTCTGTATGTATATTTAGAAAAGTTAATTGAAGGATTCTAATTAATTTCAATGCAAAGCAAAACACTACACCAGTAATGTATCTACCTCAGTATGAAATATGTTTAACAATATTCTGATCTTTTTGGCTGGTTTAAAGTCCTCATCTTTAGAACTAACTTTCAGCTTGCAGAAATCTTCATCTTTTTTAACCTGTGGATTAATTTTTATCCAATTGTTAAAATGCAACAAAAAATATTAGAACAATAGTATATCTTTCTATACATATGCACATATATATCAATACATCAGTCAACTAGAAATGCAAAATTAAACAAGTTTGTTAATAATGGCATACCAGAATTTTGATTGATTCTCACTTTTAGTGCCCCCATAACATTGGCATATACCAGTAACTACTCAATTTAAGAACATGTACTAACCTAAAAATGTAGGTCTTTTACCTTAAGTTTGGCCCCCTCTCCTATGTTTTTCTTTAATGCTGCTACACAGTCCTCCAGACTGTTTTCCTCCTTCTCCACAATCTGAGCTAACTGACAACCTTCCTTGAACTTGGTGAGTGACTTGTTGTAAAACTCTCGCAGTGTTGTAATCTTCTTAACTGAGGTATTGGCTGATATGAACTCTGTATCAAACTGAAATAAATACTCCACAATTCAAATATCTTCAAATTCTTGTTAAGAAAGGAAAAAGTTCTTAGACATTAGATTAAAATCATGTACTACTAAACTCGATCTTGAATACAAGTACCATGTAGTGCATGCAAGACATCATAAAAATCTTACTGATTTTATGCCAGTCTTATCAAGCCCCTCAATTTCCTTCTTCCTCTTCTCTTTGTGCTTCTTGGAGTCTCCCTTATTGCGGTACTTCTTCATTGAGTATTTGTTTTCTAAGACATGCCTCACAAGATTCTGCATGGCCTCCCTCACCGAGCCATCTCCATCCCTTGCTGACACCATCACACTACAAAAGAGGGAACCAGTCAACCTGAACCAATGCAGAATACATTCATTGATACTCTAGAGATCTTCTTCTGATGTAGATCCCTTAGTTTTAGGCAAGTACTTAATTAATTCTGAGATTACCATGTTTTGTATTAAATTGCAAGAATATAATATCGCGATCGAACGCCAAACTTATATTATAATTTCTCATAGATCACATTCAGCTGGCAGAAAAAACAAACTTAAGGCAATATTTTAAAATCTGCAATGAGTACTTCTGGCAATTTAGTGCATACAACAAAACCTCCTATTTAATTTAGGAATCTATGGTATCCCTGAAGCAAAGATTTATATGCTTTAGTAAGTGCACAAAATTTAATGGCTGCATTTGTTTTTAAAAAATTCAATTTGTAAGATAAATCTGAGAAAAGATTTTTTGTTTACCATATTTGATCTATATGGGGAGTGGACAACTTAGAAGATGAATTTACACTGTCTATATGACAGAGCTTATACCTAGCATGAAAGCTGTGATCCTCTGCTTGTTTCTCCAGCAGCTTGATACACTCTGGCTTTTCCTCCTCTGTCAGTGGGCCTCCTAGTGACCACACACGTTTCTCTTCACCTTCTGTAAACCAAACTGACTGATTCACTGACATTCATACAAAGCAGATTCTAAACAGAGATTTAGAAAATATATTTCCCCATCTTGATATCAAAATTTGTTAATCACTTAATAGCTTGAGTTTTCAATTTAATCTTTGAAGATATTTTCTATTAGATGTGTTGTTACAAAAGATAAATGTTCTTGTGTTCCCACTACTGGGTATACAGTTATCATTCTGTATAATTAACCTGTTTCCTGGCTCTCCTGTGCATATTTCTTTAATCTCTCTGCTTGCACTTTTTGTTCAATCTACAAATAAAAAATTGAACATTATGAACACTGGTTTTAAAATCGTTCCTTAAACAAAGTGGGATCAAAGTGTCAACAGATCATGGAGATTTACGTGAGGTAAATTCCTATTGAATAAAATCAATTCCGATTATTAATTTTAGAAAATCTCAAATGTTATGCACTTATAAGATATAATTAATAAATAATGATAATACATAATAGATCACCAAATAATTGGAAAGTTCACCTACCACATCAAATTTGTTTCCCATCAGGAGAACTGGAAATGTCTCCTTATCGACGGGATGTTCCTCCATGGTCATCGTTTTCACCTGGCCCCCATGGGAGGCCTCCTTCACCGGACAGGTAACAAAGGTGTTGTTGAGAATGGTCTGTTTCCAAACGGGCGCCATTTCTATGCTGTTCATTTCAGTAAGATCTACTACAACTGTAACATGAAGGCAGTTACTAAATCTGCTTCTACAATTTCAAATCTTAAATTCAAGAGTCTCGAGATTTTATTGTCATTTTAATATAATTTCACAATACAGTAAAACATGGTTATCGCAAACACGCTTATAATGAATTGACACTTACAGCAAAGTGATAAAATTTCATTCCCCGTGACTTTATTACATGTTGTTAACTTGACGGATATAATGAATTAGGCTTATAACGAAGTAAAATTGCCTGTCCCTAGGACTTCGTTATAAGCATGTTTTAATGTATGTATTTTCAAACTGTCCTCAGGACTCAACTCACCTCAGTATAACACCCATATCTGTTGAAAAACAATCAAAAAGTTATAGCTTAAACATGCAATTACCATACCTATTGCTGCATCTAGGTCCCTGAAGTAAGTTTTATGGAGGTCCATATCCTCCCTCCCTGGGATATCCCAGATTGTAAGGGAGGCAACTGTGTGTCCAGGAACATTTATCTTCTTCACTGCACTCTCTACAAAATCAATGTAACATTAACAATTGTCATTGACAAATTAATCTGATAATCACCAAATACATGTACCTGTACATCGATATACACATGAATATGCTGGGATATATATTCCTGGCACTTCTTATGAACATTGCATGTATATAATGACAGGTGCATTATCTAATTACTGGTACACAAACTTTTCTTATTTGATGTACAGGAAACAAATTTAATGCATGCACAAGACATAAGTACATGTAGTTGTACATCTATTACAATTTTTGATTAGGGAAAAATATGAATACATTGTGTTGTGAGGCAATTAGTTCACATGCAGTAGGAAAAAATCATATTTACCTATGACTGCTTTTTTGGTTGGAATGTACATGGGACTAAATTGATTTTTTAGATATCTTAACATTATACATGTCTTTCCTACTTCCGTGTCACCTGTAAGAAATTAAAAAATACAAATATTAATAATACAGGTAAAAGCTAACTTTGAAACTTCATTGATTCAAACACTGAGATCTGTTATCAAATATACAAATAGAGACCATGTTACGTATAAATATATATTTATAATTAAGGCAATTATAAAATTATAAAAAATTCAAAACAACATACCAACTATTGCTATTTTAAGATTTGGGACACCTGAACCAATGATGTTGCTTCCTGGAAGTATAAAAAATATATAATTATAAACATGAAATATAAGTAACTATATGTAATTCAGTTATACATGCCAGTATATTATTATACCAGCTACATGAAGGTGGTGTAATTTAAAGAATATAGATATGTAAATAAAGCCTGAATATCAAGATCACAATAGTGAACAGTGTATAAATGTGTCATTGGGTTGATATATACTGGTCATGAGCTCAGTGGCAGCTAGCTAGTTGCATGAGCTTTGAAACTGTAAATTCCTTATTTTACGCGAGTACTCAATTCTGCGATCCCGCTGGTTTGTATCAAATTGCGAGAATATAAAATCGCAAACGTGGAACTTTTTCTCTATTTCTTATGGTTCTTAACTCTTAGAAAATAATGGCGAGATTTTAAGATTTTTGCTTCTTGCGATTTTACACGGGTATTAATTCCTCGTGTTTTAATAGGAATCTACAGTATTCATGGTCTGAAGAAATTTATCAGGGTCCTGAGTTCAATATCTATTCTATCGGTAATACATTTACTGGCACCAGAGACATAAATAATAGAGATTGGCAATTAACTCCGCCATTAGAATTTATCAGGGTCCTGAGTTCAATATCTATTCTATCGGTAATACATTTACTGGCACCAGAGACATAAATAATAGAGATTGGCAATTAACTCCGCCATTAGCATGTTTTGTTGTTGAAAAATGGTACAGGACCAACCTTACTTTGAGAACTACATTTTAGTAAACTGAGATAATGATCTTAAACCAAAAGTATATTGTTTTATTAAATAAAAAGTGTGCATATGTTTTAAACATTTTTGAAACATAAAATAGAAAAATAAGATTAATATATAGAAAATATATTGGCCGGCTATAAAACATCGGCAAAATCTCGGATGACAGCTAGCCAACTGCCTCCTAAAACTCCTCTTTTAATATTGTTTATACAATGTATTACATAAACTCATGAAAATATAATATTTTGAATGTCTTGGTAGTAGTTTTTAGCTGTTTATATTTCGATATAATTGTTAATTAGAAAGATATACTGATTTAACGAGGCCGAGTACAGAACGAGTACGCACGCTTTCGCGCAGCGTTTCATTTGTATTGTGACGTCATCTTTTTGCTTTGTTGACGCCATGGCGTGATAGTTTTAACTAAAGATAATCAGCAAAATTTGTTGAAAATAGCTCGTTTGATGCGTAAAATTGATATTATATTGTGGAATAAACATAAATGTCTCGAAGTATAAGCTATATTTGGGCTCGGGTTGAAAACGTGAAGAGGGTTAAGCAAGCCTAGCCCTCTGTCAGGTTTTCTTAACCCGCCTAAATATAGCTTAATTCATATATTTCAAAACAGTAACCATGTAATTAATATTAATGACCTTTAATGTGTGATGTTATATGTTTATTTATTACTAAAATATGTCTGAATGTTTTAATAATACTATAAAGATCACCATTTTCGTCTTTGTCAAATAAAAAATAGCCATTATCTGACAAACTGGGAAATTGGGCATACAAAAAACAACTTTGATAAGACCCCTGGAACAAACCAGGAGGTAAACGGTTTTTTTATTTGATCATTTGATGCCTTTTAGCAATAATTTAAATATGTAGAACAGAAAAAGAAATCCCTAGGGCAGAAGTTTAAGAAAATTGTAAAAATGTGCAAAATTGATACATTTCAAACAAAATCCCATAGGGTCCTATGTTAAAAATTTACAAACTTTGAGATGACCCCTTAAACAAACGATGTGGTAAATATCTTATTTTTTTATTCTAAAATAATAATTATATCACTAGAAATTCATGTAAAAAAATTCAGTCAAAAATCTAGGGCAGAAAAAATTAGACCCGGCCTCGTTAAACTGGGAACACTTTACAATAGGGACTGCAGGATTTCGCGAGATTTCGATCAGTTGCCAATCTCTGTTATTTATGTCTCTGCTGGCACTAATTCCCCCTTTCCATACTACATGTACGTACTCTTGTGTAGGCCTGGATAGCTCAGTTGTAGAGCATTTGACTATGTTTACAGATGCCCTGGGTACGTTAGTTTCTAAGCCCAGACTCATTATACATTTTCATTGCATATTTTCCAATTCCTTCTTTTAAACATGTACATTTACTTACTGATATTACACTTTTTAACACTATGCTGAGGTATGTTCCGATATTAATAGATTACTTATAACCATCACATAATTAAAATTTAAGAGAAAATGCATTCATATATTGATTAAACAATCATATACATGTAGAATGTACTATAGCATGATGATGAAATATCACATCATACACAGTAGGCCTATTAATATTTTCAAACAACTTAATTTAACTCGGAACGGGGGCTACAGATCTGCAACTATTGTGCAACCTGATGTGCAGTAATCATTACATAAAACAACTTTAATAAGATATATCTAAATGTATAATATTATCCGTAATTTTGTATCGTAAAAATTTTGAATTATGATAAGATTGCGAATGGTATGGCGGTAATAAACAAATTATCTAACATACTGTATCCACCGTGATCGCTGCTGCACCCGGCACCCATTTTATATTGTTTGTATTTTTAAGAATCCTCAGGAAGACAACTGTCTAACTTCATGATGTTTGTTATTGCACTACCGAAGTGGCGAGGACGCCATGTTGTTTACTGTTCACAAGGTTGTGTTCTACGTCATCAAAATCGACTTACAGTTGTATGTACGTTTTATGCTGCCCATTTCTCCAAGTGGTTCTGTGGTGTAGTGGTTATCACGTCTGCTTTACACGCAGAAGGTCGCGAGTTCGAACCTCGCCAGAACCTCCATATATTTTTCTTATTTTTTAAATTACATGACGGGAATGAATTATGAAAAGAATTGAATATACCTCTCTCATTAAAAAAAAAACAACTACAACATAACAAAAAACAAAACATGACCATAAATTTCTGGAGATACCACAGAAAACCCCCCCAAAGATTGGCTTCTTTTTTGATAAATTAAAATAAATCAAATATCAAATATATTCCAAAGTTTTATCAATTATTTCATACATTCAATAACTACAAAGTTCAATTTCAATTCAGTACTTGCATCATCAAGTTGCATATGTGTAATACTAGGATAATATATATAGAGAGAGAGTGGATTAATTCAATCTATGCTAAGATGCCTTAAAGCTGGTATATTTTTCTTTGGTCTTTTAATTGTTTTTGGAGACTGATGGGAACTTCCTCTTTTAGACTTCTTACATGAAGCTTTGAATTTCCCTGCTGTCCAGATGCCTGCAAACAACAGTACACCATCCTCAGAATAGGCTCTAATTCTCTCCAACGGAGTAATCTCCCCTGAACTCTCCATTAATTCATTCATAAAACTGAACCTAGAGGCTCCAATTCTCTGATAACATTCATTGACTTTTAACTTTGACCAAACTGCACTTATTAGCATATTCTTCCTCTGAGGGATTTTGTATATTTGGAAAAAAATCAAGCCATAATGATCCAATGCTTGAAGCCGCAGTTCATCTAAAAATTCATCCTCAGACATGTCCTTTCTGACCCAAGTACTGGGCTTTTCTCCCACATCAAAGTTTCTTGGTTTGATTGAAGAATTATTTACTTCATCATCAGAACAATATTTTATATTCTTTTTCCTCACTCTATCAGAATTACTTGTTCTGTGGGATCCATATCTTGAATCCATATTAGTTCCATATGTTGGATCGTACTTGGTTCCATGTATTGAAATGTTCAGCTTTTGGCTACACATGACTTCTGTAGGATATGATCTTTTTTTCCCGCCATTGTTACCCAGTAATAGATTATCTGTATTAAAATTAAACTTCGACGATACTATAGAAACATACATTTTTTCTAAATAATAACACACAGAACAAATAATAACATCACCCTGGCTTTGTAAATCTAGATTTGAGTGTTCAGAAATTTCACGCATATATGTTATGTGTTGTGTAAATTGTCCACAAATATCACGTGGTCTCATGTAAATAACAGCAGTATAAATATCACTCTGATGCATTGCATCTGTACATATTGATAACAAATGGATTCTAAAACCATTACTAATGTGATTATTCATATCCTCTTCTGTGCTTGAGTCATCAATATCAACATTATGATAAATCTTATAAAACCAATCAACATTTGCCTCATTCAAATTCCAAATCATGTTGATGTAATATTCATTTTCATACTCGACCAAATCAATGTCCTGCATGTAATATCCCTTGGATTTCATAGCACAAGCTAATCCATCCACGTTCCTCAATGGTATTAAAATATGATACACTTGAGCCCTATCCTTGGATGATATCTCAAAATTCCTAACATTTTCTCCCATATATTTTAGACCACTCAAGTTTGAAGAAAGTTGAAGAGATGACAGAGCAAATCTGACGAGTCCATCTAGATCTTGGTCAGTTGCTCCAGCATTGAACAACAAGACCCATGAATATCCACACTTGTCTCTCCTGAATGTGGTTGTGGTCCCATCCATGTAGCCAGTATGACCCCAGGTTTGACCTTCATCCTCAACATCAAGTCCTAGTCCATACCATTCACTTCCTTTTTCAAACTTTGGGCATGCCAGCATCCGGGATATAGACTCCTCTGATAATATTGGGTTTCCTTTCCTGTAAAATTAATAACTTTTCACGTACATAACAAGATTTCGAGACATGCATTTTACTTTTATAAAATTCCTTTTTGTTACTGTGCTTGCATCGATGTTGTAAGTACAAACCGCATATGAAATGATTCTTATGATTGAATCATTCTTATATATCTTATCAACATATTTTTACAATAATATTGATTTTGATATAATATCAGTTACATCATATCAATTTGTGATTTGCAAGTACTAGGTACTTTCATTATTGTACATTATTTCATATATACATGTATGTACTAATCTTTATCATCTTCACAAACCAAGGGTTTTTGGTCCACTCCGCTCCCCATAAATGGGAAGCAGAGTGGAACAAAAACCCTTGGCTAGCGAAGATGATCTTTATCAACTATGCAACAAGTATAAATCTTGAAAACAGAAGTACTAAAGAACTAAAATAAGCAATACAAAAAAAAGAATTACTCCTATCGACCATTTACAAAGAGATATAACCCCCCCCCCCCCTCCCCACGTTTAATAAGAGTAGGGGGAGGGTTAAAGCTAGGACGGATATGCAACCTAGACCTACCAATGCTCCATGTCCAATGTTGAGAGAAGTGTCAACAGTTGTAGAGGGGAGGCAACCAGACCTCCATAGGAACCCGTTCCCTGCATGTGGAATCCCCCATACTGCATGGTCCATATTTCTCCTTGATAAGGCAAGATACTGGGATGGGTGCTATCACTGTTTTCAAAATATCTTACCTTAAAAATAAAAAGAAGTTACCTTACTTATGTAAAAATATTTTGAGATAAAAACATTATAAATACTTTCATAATATATAAACAGTAACAATTTTTACTTAAAAATGTATATACCTGCACAATGCAATGACATTACTTTTTATGTAAATTAAAGTTTGATTTTAAAATACTTAAAATATTTATTTATTTGATTCTTTGTACCAGTAACTTTTATAGACTTTCTATCACAGAAACCTGTTAGGGTATATATGTATAGCTAAAATCAATTACTTCATTTGGATGCAGTCTGTGGAGTTCATCTCCCTCATATACCAACAAATCAATATCTCCTGCTTTGTTGATGACATCATGAAAATAGATATGGTAAGGAATCCCTGTTATTTTTTCTATCACATGTCCAAGCACAAGGTATCCAAAATTTGAGTAACCATGTCGCGTTCCTATATAAATAAGTTGTATTGATGCACATCTAGGGATTAAGCCTGGTACATGTCAAAATTGCATACAAATTTAAAATTCAGAACCACACATACACAAAAAAAAAATGAAAAGAAAGATTTACCGGGTTTAAAATCAAGCTTCTGTTTTATCATATACTGAATAAGATTGACATGATAATTAGTAAAGAGCTCCTCTGGGGATATGGACTCTTGGTCACCCAGTGGACAGACAGTTTGGGGAGGGATATACACTGGATCCACCCCTGTTTCCCTGTCCCAACCACCTGAGTGCTCCAACAGATGTTGTACTGTAATTCTCTCTAGAGCTTTAACACTGGGTCCAGCTGGCTTGAAATTTTTCAATATTCCTTAAAAAAAGTAGAATATTTGCCATGATAAAAACAATTGTCTCCTTTAAATAAAAATATTTAATACTTTATAGCCATGTTTTTAAATTGATATACATTAAAATTTAAACAGCCACCTTTTAAAGCAATTTAAAGTTCTTTTTTATGTTTTACCTTTCCCTTTCCTGCAAAATATTCTATCATTTAAGTGGAGTTTGTGTTGTTCTATTAGTTGCATTAGAGCAATAGCTGTGATGGTCTTTGAAATGCTGGCAATTCTGTAGTAGGAAGTTGAAAGGCATCTCTCTCCACAGCCAGTCATACCATATCCTTTAAATACAACAAAAATTTAAATGTTGGTGCTTTTCATTATATATCTCCAATGAATTAATCTAAACCAATTTGATTTAATTTGTCTGTAATGATTTGACACAAGACAGACCAGTATGGAAGTCTTGATGCCAGCATGAAGAGGACTATGTAAATGCAAACAACTCTATACATCACCTCTATATAAAGCTTTGATAAAAATTGTGTAGATTTATCATTGTATAGCATTATATGTAACTTTCATAATAATATGTACTACATCTAATAAAATAGCATTCCTAGTCTACAGAACAATCCAACAAATTCAAACATGATGTGCCTTAGATCTGTTCACTTTAGATCTCTAAGGATGCTAGTCAACAAAAACATGAACAATTTGATGTAAAACAACACAATCAAGTTTTTTGCAATCCATCATAATATAGGATCAAGTTTTGAGGCATAGCTTTCTGTATATGTAATATCATACTTCTAATGAAAACTTTATATATATTCTACAATGGTTGATAAACAAGCTCAACAACTTTATTTGAACCATTTTAACAAGAACTTTGACTTTGGGTAGTTGTGTCAAACACCAATGTGACGTAGGCCTGTCTATTTCATTGCTAACCACTCAGCCATTGCTTTTAATTGAAATCAACAAGATTTGTCTGGCTTTTGAGATAAGTATTTTGAGATAAGACTACGCAATTGATGCATATTTCGCTTGAAACCACGTCATATCAAACATGTTTTGACGCAAGGAATATGGCAACCCAACAGTAGTGCAAGGGGGTCAATGATTTGGGAGGAAACCAGACCACAGAGAGAATCCTCATGTCCAAGATGATGACCACCATATGGAATTTTTATAATACATCCCTGTTTTATCTTTATTTCCATTAGATTTGCCCTCAGCAATAAGTCAAACTTCATCAGGGGAGTCTCAGATTAGGCCAAAAAAAAAATTATTCCTGTCGCCCGACCGACCCTATCTTTTACCCTCCGACCCTAAAAGTTTTTTTGTGATCATGGTGGTGATCGGTAACTTCGCCAGAATTTCCTCAGAAAGAGAAGTGAAGATGACCAAGTCTTCTGAGTTCATAATCGTGTAAATTAACCTCACTGACGAAAGAATGATAGAAAATTAATCTACAAACATTTTTACTGCATAAATATACCTTGTGGTGAATAACTTGCGACTATCTTACCTTCAGGGGTTATAAATATGGGTGATGCAACAACATTCTGTATATTGGAAATTACAAAAACAATGTTTATAACTTTAAATCCTGATATTACAGTTAGTCAATAACCTGTTATTAGTTAATAACTGCAATAAATGTTAAAATTATCATAAAACTGCTTTCTATATTATCTTGAGAATTAAACAGATCCTCTACATAACGTACCGTAGTAAGTGGGTCAAAGGGTTGGACTAATACCCCAAATACACGGAAGTACAGAGAGTGATTTAATTAATCATGTTGATATTGACATTAAGCTAATACAATACAATAATATTTATCCAGAAAAGGATAAATACATTCATACATGTAGATTAAATTTTGCAAATAATATTAGTTTTTATTTTTAATTAAAAAATTAATCTATTTTTTTTTCTTTGCCTGTATGCAGCAACAATACAAAGACCTTTGGAAATTTTAAATCATCTATTTACATACTGAACACTGGGAATATACATCTCTCTCATTATTACACACATGCTCCAAGTTTTTAAAAATAAAATATGTTTTAAAAATAAAATTTTTTTCCTACCTACCTACCCTAATTTTTTTGGTCAAGTGACAGGAAACAGGAATATTTTTTTTTTTTTGGCCTTATGTAAAACAATACAACTTAACAATTTTAATTAGTAAAAGATGTATTACCTTGTCGGTGGATGACTCGACCATTATATGACACAGCAATAGAGCCACCAGATATTTTCTGTTCCCTCATAAAATCGGTGATTATTGAGTCAAATCTCTGTAGCGACCCATCAGCATCTTCATTAGATTCACACAAATCTATAGTTCATTGTGAAAAAAAACCGCAGCTGAGTAATCTCTTATTACAATTACTGATGCATCAGCTAACTATTTGTGCACTGGAAAAAGCAAATAAAGCATAGATTTATCGGAGAGGTAAAAAATAACTTACCAACCGGCACTGAATATATTGTTGTCATACACATCTCTCATTCTCTGTGAGTTTTCTCAAACCAACAAATACTAGGAAATTCCTCGTGGCACATAAAATTAAAATGCATTGGCTATAGTAAAGTAATTGTTATATATCCGAAATGTTACAATTGATCAAAAACAGGAATAAAAAATTTGAAATTTTCAATCAAAACAGAAATCCACTATTTCATTTTTTTAAAAATATATCTGTCACGTACAAATACATTAAATTTCTGGATTTTTTTTTCGGGATTTACATTTCTCTCTTGATTTTCTTTTTATAGGCGTTGTTTGATTTCCTACTGCATGCTACAGAATTTTTTTTCAACAGACAACTTCACAACCCCAAAAAAGTGCAAAGTTATGCCGTGACACAAGTAACAATGCAACGCAACATCACCATTAACTTATTCCCTATTTTTCTGATGTAGAAAATAGAAAACAATAATTTGTTCGGCTGCGCAAACATCAGCAAAAATGACGTCGAGTCGGCGCTCAATCTACGCGGACCATGCTGACCAGAGCATCATCAAGGAGCAACCGGTTAATTTCATCCCAGTGGATGATTTGACAGGTAGCAAGAATTGAATCACTTCTCTTAAATGAAATATTTTCAAAGAATTTGGCTTGAATATGAAGAGTAATCTAATATGTAAACCGTGTGACCGTTGGGCCAAGGGCATATTCAGGTTTATGGTTTAAATGTAGACATTACAATTTGATTATGATGTAAAAGAGAGAACAAAATTTATTTGAAAATACATAGTTGGATCTGCCTCCCTTTACTCAAACCATAATAGACTTCATGTGGTGAGTCTACAATTATAACGCCATATTTTAAACATTATGTTTGATTTCGAAAATATATCCTATCCTATGCTTTGAATTGTTGGTTTTTTAGTTATCTAAATATCATATTCTTCAGATTAAAATATTCGAAAGTTTAAAAGATTTAAGAGGTAATATCATCGAAAATTGCCAGTCATATAATGATCGAGTTTACATTGTTTAAAAGATGGCAGTGCCCATGCACTTGTAGATAATGAAATCTCTCTTTGTTCTGGTTTCTGCCAGCATCACAGTCAAAATAAACAATTATAACTCAAAAATGCTAACTTCACAATGATTACAGAGTCAATGCAGTGTGGGTTTGAACTTGATGCAAAGAGTCATGCAGGTGAAGCAACATCCCCGTGCATTTCAATTAGAAAAATAGAAGAACCGATATCGGGTTCTGGTAAGAAGTCTTTTTTAGTCAAATATAATAGTTAGTGGTTTATCAGCATATTAAATTAAACAATACAAATTTTATGCTCTACATCTTCATCTGTATCCTTGAAAACCCTCTTTTCTTATGTCTGTTTTGAAAGCATATGCAAAATTGATTCCCAAATATGATAATGTTCGTATATCTGTCATCATTCAAAAAAATGGATCTATTCAAGTTCTTGCAACAGGTTAATAATTGACCACGTTAACCACATTACATCATTGATATCAAGGTTTCCATAGCAGCAAGAATATATGCACGGCAAGCAGATACAGCAATTCTCCATGCTATCTGCCCTAGTGGGGACCAAATTTCAATTCTGTTTCTGTGATTTATAGCAATATAAAATTTGTTGATAATTGCTTTGATTTAAGATAGAGTCAAACTCCATACGGTGTACTATATCATCTTTCTTCCTCATTCAGATGGTCAACAAGATGTCTATGGCAGCATAGTTATAGAACCTGATTACTCCTCATCACAAGGTAATTCTGCTTGTAATATATATACTTAATGTGGTATGGGACACCTGTCGATAAAAGACATTACTATCAAAATACTTGCATCGAATTAAAATTTTCCAATTTTACCATATTTGACCAAAAAATATGTTTTAAAAATTTTTTGGAAGGTAAAACCTTCGGGACTCAAACCCAATATTTGGGAAGAAAATACCTATAAAATTATACATGTACTAATTGTTTATTTTGATAAGAAGTACAGCACAATGTAGAGGTGTCCCATAGCAACTGAATTATATAGTTACATGTACTGTCATTTAAGAAAAGTAAATATTTTAAAAGTTTCGAAGCTGTCACTGAGGCATTATAAATGAAATCATTTCTTAAATAAACTAAAGTCATAGAGATATTATAATGATAAATGAATTCTTATTTTTTTCACCAGAGATGTTTACAAAAAAAATGTTTCTCCTTGTGATAGGGAGCTATGAGCCAAATGAGGCTAGAGATGAAGATATGACCTTCTTTGACCAGGTCATCATTAACACTATGAGAGAGCACAATATCAAGGGAGGATCTGTGATCATCGGTCGAGAGGGGAAAATACTGTACAGACAAGGTGAACTGCATTATCAATTAATCTTGTACCATTTCATACCAGTAGATGTGAATTGTTCATGGTTTTGTTATTTATATGTAGAAACATGTTCTCTCTGTAGCTTTATTGTTGAAAATTTTTGTGTTAGTATTTTCTTGTTCTGAAGCTTGAAAATTGAAGAAATATAAAATTCTACTTAGTATGCAAAATGTGCATGTTATTAAGATAAAGGTAACAGTAGAACTTTATTGCTAGATATATTTTTCAAAGCAAACTAAATGGTCAAGTCACAGCATTAAAATAGCTCTAAGCTAAACAGTTTTTGCAGATTCCTTGAGCTACTAATATTAGTAATTTTAATTTTAAAATTCATGCTAGATTTTCTATAAACACACATACATGAACTAGTGAAAGCATTTTTGACTAGAATGAAAAGAGTTATGAAAATTTTCATTGTAATATTATGCACTAGTAGACTTAATCATTAAAATTTATTAGATTGATCAAACAAGGACTTTGCTTTACCAGATTTTGTAAATTCCTTATTTTACATGAATATTTACTGTATATCCGGTAATTTTTGCGATGATTTATTTTTCGCTTTTTTCACTTTCTCTTTTAAATCGCAAATTACTGAATGCGCAGAAATTATGTTCGATATTATTTTCTATAGGAAACTTTTTAAATCACAAAAAATGACTGACACAAATTAAAAATGCTACACACTTTTCCCATTTTCGCAAATTTTGCGACACGTGAAAAAACAGTCTAGATTTTGAAATCTGTGAGGGGTGCTTCTTGCAATTTCATGCAGATATTATTTCCTTAGATTTTATTAGGAATTTATAGTATCTTGTGTATTTCCTACAGGATATGGTCAAGATTCTGCAGGATTATCTGCAACTTCGTCTTCCAAGTTTCCCATTGGTGACATTTCTAAGGTCATCACTGCAATGGCTGTGCTAAAACTTAAGGAACTGGGATACCTGGAGCTTTCAGATGAAGTGATGGGAAATGATCAAACCAGTATGTATAGGGTCATTATGTCCAAAAGAATTATTTTTTTAGTTTTCCAGACTAAAAATCTTAGTAAAATATAAAGCAGCATACAAGTACCTGTATTCTAATTTAAGTTATTCCCCTTTTAAAATAGGAATTAAATTAAATTAAACGCAATGCATTGGTGCCTGAGAAATAATCAGTGAAAAGAGTAGATGTTACTAAATGTGTACAGATCTGTTCATTCACTTTATTTCTACTCTTATAATGTAAGTTTTTGTTAAAATAAACAATTAGCACTACATTGAATTTGTTTTAACAAACATATAGTATTTCTCTCAGTTATATGAAATATACCTGTTAACCCTCCTGCATCTCGCAGGAGATCCCATAAAGTGGCCAAAAAATCTAAAATTCTAAAAAGCAATTTTAAGACAGTTTTTTAAGTGTATTTTGAACACAGCTTTAATTTTACTTTGCTGTCTTGTAGTTTTCTTTTCCAAGCCAAAACATTTTTTCACTTAATTTTGTAATCAATCTGACATCTATGTCTAGAATTGTAGACTTACAATAATTACAATCCTTTAAACTCACTTGCAGTTTTACTTGAAAAGTAAACATTTAATTCAATTAACAGGTATACTAAAATTGGAGCAAAAGAAAAATAAAGAGAAGTTTGATAGAAGGAAAAGGAAAGCTCATGTCATTTCTAGATCTGTACAACACTTGTTACAACATACCGCAGGATGGGATGCAGCCAAAGAAAACGACATCATTGGAACCAGGAAGTTAAAGTTGAACAGGAAGATAACTAATCTTGCCAAGTGCTCCAATGCCAAGGAATTGGTGATGCGACAAATGATGTTCAGACCCCCTGATTTTCAACCAGGTTCAACTTTTTTCTCCCTTTAAACAAGATGGGACCATTGTTGTTTTTAAAAGTGACCTGAATTACAATACAATGTTTATGTTGTCATATTGACTTTATATATGTATGTAGCAGTGTAAATTAGACAAGCTTTAAAAACCTTAAAACTATTATCGATTTAAAAAATAAAATGAACATTTTTGGCAAAAATGAACATACCAAATATACAGACATGTAAATTCCTTTTGAAATATTTTGAACAAGGCTGTCAAGGCATCATCAGTACAAATATAAGCCAAGTATATTTGTGAATAATGCTGTGGATGAGTTTACTAATTAACATGCTGATCATTTTTAGATAGATAATGTATACCTTTATTTAGTGAGATGTACCTACTGTACAATGTACACATACCGTTTATCCAGTAATTTTCGCAACGATCGCATTTTCACTTTTTTTTGCAATCTCTTTTAATTTGCAAAATAACCCCAAATACACAGAAATTATATCCTGTATCATTTTCTGTAAGAAAGTTTTTAAGATGCAAAAATTGACTGACGCATATTAAAATTGTTACAAATTTTCCCCATTTTCGCAAATTTTTTGAGACGCGAAAAAAACACCAATATACGGTATATATTTATAATACATGTATGTGTTGTGTTTCCAGGTACAAAACAAGTGTACTGCCACCTGAACTACCTTTTCCTTGGACTGATGATAGAGGAGCTGACAGGAATGTCGTATATGGACTTTATCACTGACATGTTCCATTGTCTGGGAGTAGGTTCCCTGGAAGATGTGGACTACACTGAAGATCTTCAGAAGGAAGATATTTACCTTGATGGCCTCCAAAATATAGTATGTCTGTACAATGTATCTTATTGCTTAATGCTGACAAAGTGGTGTTCATATTCAATCTTGATAATTTTTTTGTTATATGTAACTGAGAACCAATATTAAATGCTAGTAATCTGTTTATGAACTTCAATCATTCTTAGCTGGCCATTTGCAGCTCTCATGATTCAGTTTGTTACTTTTATGTTTTATAACATTTGCAGACATTGAAGTTACATGTAATTTCTGATGTATGTTAAACATAGTAATGTATAAATATTTAAGTCGCACAGTAAATTTGTTGAAGTATTTGAATATTGAGTGCAAAGATATTTAAGGAATGGGGCAGTTTACGCTTTATAAATCGTGAATCGGTTTATAAAAAAAAGAATAAAATGTCCCAAGTTATGTTATACTCTTTTAAAATAGGTAGAAATTGAATTTATTTCTTATTATTTAGTTTTCTACAACTAAAATCAGAAAATTGGGCACAGTATTTAAATCAAAGTACTGAAGTACTGACGGGAGTTGATTTTATCGATTATCATTTATTTTAAAATCAACTTATCTTGCGTGGCACTTAGTTTCTAGTCTGTATTTAAATTACGCACTTTTTTATAATATGAATTTTAATTAGACTTTTCAGACAAGAATTTAGAGAAATCCCATATGAATCATGTTGTGTAATATTTAAAGATAGATTTCAAACTACGTATTAGTAATCGAAACAATTCTAAAAATTGTATCATAATGGATCCAAGCACTATTGATATTGAACTCCAGTCTCGTTCAACCAGACGCTCAGCTGTATCCGTTAATCTCCGACATCCAAGAGAGCCTCTCTGTTTGTCGGAGATTTACGGAGACAGCCGAGCTTTTGGTTGAACGAGACTATATTTAACTCTGGCGTAGGAATACATGAGACTACATAAATATCTAAATTGTTCGTATAATATAAAATCTTACTATTTTCAAAGTGTTTATAGATAAGTTTCCTTGAAAAACAATGCTTCAGCATACATTACATCTAATTTTTCTATTATACTTACTTTCCTACATCACAATATATATGACACACATGCAAAACATATTTATCAGCTTGAAATTACTTTTAAATTTTGCACATATTAACATCAGTTTTTGGGAGTTGATTTTAATCAACTCTCCTATGCAGTCCCTCTGGCAAACCGAAAGTGAAACAGTGTTTGGACCTAAGCACAAATCATCACCGCTGACAAGTTTTAGTTCTTTATGTTTTACAATATAAATGAATTTGTTTAGCCAACCAAATTAGGCAGTAAAACCAGAATTACTTTACTTAGTAAGATATGCCAATTACTGGGTTCTTTTTATTTAGATTTCTGAATTCTACCAACATCTATTTGTGCATGTACCGTTATAAGATTATAAATTTTGTAATATGAAGTTTGTTACTTTGGTTTGCAGAAGTTTTGCGTCTTGAAAAAGCATGAAGCTCCTGCTAAGTTTCTGCACGGAACTACCAAAGATAAACGAAAGGAGGATGAACTGTTCCTGTTAGAGACTGCGGCGTACTGTGGACTTATAGCTTCAGCGGAACAACTGTTCAAGATTTTCTCTTCAGTAGAACTCTCATTGTTTCAGTCAGTAGTTTATTACCCACATCTATCTTTAATGTTACATATAAGACATATGTTGATGTGTACAAGTATTTTGGAGTTTTTTGCAGTTTTGAACTACAATTTAATTGGGCACAATAGTGCTCTGATAATATACTGTGGTTTCATCAATATTCGTTGAATACCAATTTTCGTGGATTTCATTGTTTAGTTGAAGTGCAATTTTTATTAACATTCTGTATTGATATGCCCATTGGCCACGAATTTACGTATCCTTGAAACTGTGATTTTCACTTTATCCATGAAAATTGATACCCTTGAATATTAATGAAACCACAGTATACAGAAACATCCAAAATCATTGATATTTTATCATTTGAGAATTTAAGTTATTTGAAGAAATTAAAAATTTTGAAAATGATTTATCTGTGCAATTACCAGTACATTTATTTATTTACAGGAGATCAGTTCTGTCCAAAGACTCTGTTACTCAGATGCTGGAGCGACCAGAATGCTGTCCTGACACGGAATGGTATGGGCTGGGACTAAAGGTATCGGACAACGGAGAGAGCTGGGGACATTTTGGGAGAATACCTGAAGGAACCCACTCCTTAGCTTTCCGAGACCAATCCGGAATCACTTGGACTGTGTTATTCAGCCAAGTGGAAAGTGGATCTCAGACTTTGGATATTGAACTGGGTACCATGATGCGGCATGCATTAAGTGTGACGCCAAGATTTTCTTCGTATTCTTCTGTGCTCTTTAAGCACGTTTCATTCCTGGGAATGGAGGTGTCCTTTTACGGGATGTACTCCTCACACATTGACCAAGTGTTTGAAGTCTTTCTACCATTCAATTTGATAGAAAACCATTATACGACCATGAAACAAGAAGGCTACTTCATGCACCACATTGATCTGGTGAACATGAGTGAAAATATTTATGCAAACATTGTGTGGAATAAAAACGAAGGAATTCAAGATTGGTTAATAAGGAAAAACAGCATTAATTCACAAGAATTGAGATTTGTAGAAGAAAAAAGAGATGTGATGCAAATAATTTCATCGGGGTTCAAAGTTCATACTGTAGCTACTTGTTCAACGCAATCGTCATTCCACAGTGTCATTGTTTTCAGGAAAAAGACTGATGTGGACACAAGGTTGATACAGAGGTTCTTGATCATAGTTGTAGAAGATTGCAGCCCATGCAACCCATTAAATAGATTAGTGTCCGACATAAGCAACATGGTTGTTCTATTGTCGGTGTGTTATATTGGTGAGATCAAACTTCTGACAGCTGTTACCGAGTGCGATCTTAATAAACGCAGAGTACGGACTGAATTCTACATTGCCTCCAACTTACAAGCTTTCTCTCGAAATCTTTTAAAAGCATCAGAGATACGCATTGGCCTACAACATGTACAGTTCTACAAAAACAAGAGAACGAAAGAAGTCTGTGTGTGTGTTGTCCTATCAATGAGTGCTAAGCTTACTAACACATGTGTGTGGGGATTAACTCGTTATGCTTTTATGCAATCACTGGCGAATTTTGTGAAATCTGATAGCCTTGCAATTGATAAAATTTGTACTTACGTGGACGAAGGAAAGATTTACTATGCATATTTTACCACATGATTTAAAATTGATGTGACAAAATATAAATATGATATGTATTTCCATTTTCTTTGTTTTCTTATCAGATGTATAATAGCTTCTTCCGGAAACTCTATGAGCTCATGTCATATTTTAATACATGTATCTTTACATTATCATATTTTTCCTTTTACATGTAGCTACAGTACATATAAGAAGAAAGTATGTCTGTAGTTTGATCTGGAAACCCAACAATCATGAAGTAAGCATAACTTGGCGAGTCTAAATTAATATGCCTTAAAGTTTATGTTTTAAATTGAAAACAAACAATATTTAAGGCATAAATAATGTTAAAATATATGTTAATTATTATTGTGTGTGACGAGGTTTTTATTTGGTCTTGGAACAAACACATGATCAGAATGGCGTGCCTTGGTGTAGCGAGGGACATTCGCTCTCAAGCAGGAGATTTTGTAGGGATCAAGATTTATCATATATTTGTGGCCACCAGGACTGATAGTGGCCCAAGAACCTTGTAGATCTTTAATTCATTTTGATGAATATTTTTATTTTTTGTGAATTTCTCAATCGATCCTGAATGAAACCGATTTAAATACATAATAGTTTTATGGAAGTGATTTTTTTTTAGCGAAATTGGCCAGATAACAGGCGAGGGTCTAGATTTTTTTTAGGATGGAAAGAGGGGGCGGGGCATTAATTAATAATTAATTGATAAAATGTTCCACTATAGATCGAAAACAATCCGTTGTAGCGGGAGAGAGAAGATGGGAGAAACAATAATACAACGTTTCCCCATTCCACAATTCGGTCTAATGTATGACGTACTTTAAATCTTTAATATTTTTAATGTAGAAAAGAAGTGCTTGCAACGGGGGGGGGGGGGGGGGGGGATACAAGTCTGCAAAGAAATATAACAAACGTAGAAAAAAAGAATTTTGCAGCCCTTTAAAAATGATTAAGTAAATAAATCAAGACCAACCAACTCCTAAACAACAACAATTTAGCAAGATTGTCAACCAAATGAAATCTGATGACAAACAAAATAGAAGACATTTCAAATAAAAATAAAACCTTTTACATATTTTGCATACATCAATCACATTATGTGGTTTAAAACAGGTCTAGATCTTCAATCTACGTGCCTGAAGGAATAAAACATAAAAACAGGTCACCTTTTCTTTTACTCATTGCGAAGTCAAATACGTAACTAAATTTTTAGTAGGTAACAGTGGTAGTGGTTATCTTATAGTTATTACGAGTCTTGGAAAAAAGAATACTTTCATCGATTGAATTTTGACAATATCAATAACTTAAATGGAATAAGCGAATCACCATGTGCGAATCTAGAGGAAAAATGCCTTGAGGGTCTGGATCCCCCATTGGAAAATTCAGGCTTATATCATATTCACATAGTAGAGTGACCTTAATTAGGCTTTGGACACAAGCTGGTGTATGGCGTCGTTTTAGAAAGTGGAGGGGTCATACAAGATGAGGGGTCGATTTGCATATTCGTTAAGTTTTCTGCATTAAATATGAGAAAAAGACTTAATTTTTTAAAAGGTGAACAGGCGAGCCATCCCAACCTTTGGCCCACATGTTGCTGTCTGCCTGGGGGCAAATTCGGACAATTGCGCCAAAAAAAATCCTCCCTCGCCTCCCACTTCGTCAAAAGAATTCTGGGATCTGTACCTGATAATGTAACAAAATGCAAGCCATTTTATACTGCCAAGAAGTCCTCTGTTCTTGTTCGGATAATCTCGAACGAACATAGAATATTAACCTCCATAACAACATTCAGTCTGATTATGGTTAAATATAGCGAATATTTGCCTCGTTTCCTTGAAATAGAACTCGATTACTAATGCTAACAAAAGAACATGTTTAATGCATATTCAATTCAATAATGAACACACCGATACATGCCTAACTGTAAATATGCAAATACAGGGTGGGAAGGTGGACGTAAAGCGCGAATGACTGAAATACAGATGCTCTCTAACATAGCATGCGATCTAACATACGGGTATTACAACGCGATACCTCTTAACACGCTAAAAATAGCAACCACGTGTTCGATAACACTTTTTAGATTTATCAAACTGCAAAAAATATTTAACACTAATTAGTGAGAGTAAATTGTTAACCTCTTCTGAAGGCAAACCTACTGACACCCTATTTACGTTGGTACGTACATGAGCAAGAAAAATACCACATTTTACTGTTTATCACTCGTTCGAATTCTCAATTATGAAACATTGATAAAGAATAACAATGTGTACACATATGAAAAATATTGTGTTATTGTTTTAATAATATTTAATATTTAATAGATAAAATAAACATATACATGGATTTCTTTGTACTACAGTAACTGGTTATCTTGGTTTGAATCAAAATGACAATTTGTAAAACTTTCAGTATCTAAAATACAAGTATCTGTATTTATAAGATTTTCATTATCTAAATTGACAGCAATTACCAAATGTAATAAGGTTTTTTTCGGTACCTAAAATAACATTCGTGTATTCTACCAATTGTAATAAGATTTTCACTATCTAAAATTACATCTACTGCTAACTATAACCAACGACTGCAATTGTAATTTAACAACAATGCATAACATGTGTATACATGTGGTTAATATAATTTTAAGTTGAGAAAGGGAAACATCATTTTAGTTGTCGTCGTAAAGTCTTGTTATAAAGTGAATATCATCTTGCAAGTCTTGCAAACTGCATTTGAGGTAGACTGTGTATTCTGGTTGGAATTTGAATGGCAGATAAATTCATTCCCGCCTTATTGTAAAGATGTCCATGAAAACTATTGCCTGAGTTTGAATTATTTCTCTTCATTGCTTTATACAACTTTTCATCAAATACCCATGTTCCCATGGTTGGACTGAGAGAGTCCGTATCGTTGTCAACCTTAGTAGCAATGCTGGTATCATTGCGCATGACCGGAAGTATTTGTAAAGGTGATGGCGTTGGTGATTCCAAACTGCATGTTTTAAAACAGTAACGAAAAACACCAGTGCAGTACTGATTGCAAACTGCATCTTCATCCGGGCATGTTTCAACACTGCACATGTAATATTTGTCACCACATTTCTCAACACAGGTAGAATTGGTTTTCGTTTTCACAACTGGGCTCCTGGCTAAACCAGACATTGGTCCTCGAAAGACGTGGTAAATGTTTCCTGGCCTAGAGTTCACGACAACAGGAAGAGAGTGACAGACGGGAAAGTTAAGAACAATCACAGACACGAAAACACAGCACAAAATCTCCCTGGCTCTCATAATACATCAATCTAGACTTAGACACGTTTGTTGGGAGATACTTGTTCTACAAAACAAAACAAAAATACAGATGAAAAAATATACATTGAGACCTTTAAATACACTTTCATTCTTATCCCTATATCCTGACAATGCAGATACAGTTATCTTTGAGGGTGATAATTTTGAGGATTAAATCTGGTCTAAACAGGAAAATTCCAGATCGACTCATCCTTATCTGTGTGGAAGAGCGGTAACACGGTGGTCATACCACATGTACTCTTCTGATGTCCTTACAAAATTCTCTTGATACTCAAAGTTTTGAAAGTATCTACATGTAGATTAAAAACGTAAGTGACACGGTATATTGATGTTGGCTTTAAATGTTTTGTTTTTCATTTTATAGCTACATTTCCATTTTTTTCCTAATGGTATTTTTTTTATTTTAGTAATTCTTTTATTGTTATTTGCGCTAAAAGAAAAAACTTTAGAATTAAGTCATGAACCATGCAATGCTAGACATAATGTATTTTCAATACAATGATCTTCTCTTCGCGGCATTAAACATTGCTTCTTTCCTTAATTATGATAAACAAGAGGCCATTTATTTTTTTACTGTGAAAATCCAATATATTCATATTTTAGACAATTTTGTATCAGTTCCACTTTTCTTGATGATTCAGTTGTATCAAAAGAATTCTATAGTAGTACCGAAATAACGGAGTACAAACCCTACCCCACTGCATGCCAGTATTGAATGAATTACTTATATATATCAAAACTAAATACCGTTATCAATAAGCAAAATATAGAGCTTTTGAATTTAAAAAAAGTAATAAAAGGTTTATTTAAGAAGTAAGTCTGAAAAATGAAATAAACCCTTTATTCTTAATTTCTTAATTAAAATGTATACATGTATATGGCGATTTTTTCCTCGTGGTGCAATTGAAGTATCCCATACAATTCTATTTTTTTAATTAAATATTATGGTTATCAATTGGTGATGCATTAGATTAAATAGCTTTAACTTTTGAAAAATTATCATCATAAAAAATACTGTGAACACATAGTTAAATCGTTATAAAAATAAATAAGAATAAATTAACAAGAAGATATGCACAGGTAAATAAAACCCACTGCACCGTAAGATGTGTTGTATTACACGTACGTCATCAATACATATAATATTATACGTATAATACATGTATGTTCTGCACTACTCAAAAACTTCGATCATTCTACTACGAGTCTGCTCCTATTACTAATTAGGCACTGCGGATGTCATTATTTCAAGTACTTACTTTCTTGGTATCGCTTTTGTATTTTAATGATCCAGAAAAGAACAAAAATACGTATTAATGACTCGTTCATCACTCTTACTATGAGTAATACTTACTGGGGTTTGAATTGAAGTTTTACGGTCATATTTAAGAAGGAGTGACTAATTGAAAGTGAAAATTATTAATGCACTTTCAGCGTAGGTTATAATCATTCTTCTGAACACATAGATTACACCTTGTGCACAGAAGTCTGTCTTATTTAGATATCAAAGAGAGTATAAAGATAGCAAAAAAGCTACGTGTATATAATATAAGCGTTCATCAACGAAAATATAGGGTGGGGGTGTAGGGAGAAATATACCTGTACGTCACCCTATCGCATTGTTTTTCAATGCATGGTTATCAATGAGTATTTGTTTAAGAATAAGGACAGTCTTCCGTTTGTCTCGATTTCAATTCTAATTGAATACGATTTTTTAATAATTATATACCTAAAGAAAATTTCATTCAAATAGAAAATTTAACTTTAAACGACTTATTAATATTTTATATTCTCGACAATGTATAGAAATCTCAATCTGTCTCTCTCTGCTGTTTTCTCTCTGTTCTTTCTTTTCTCTCTCTCTCTCTCTTCTCTCTCTCTCTTCTCTCTCTGTTCTCTCTCTCTCTCTCTCTCTCTCTCTCTCTCTCTCTCTCTCTCTCTCTCTCTCTCTCTCTGTTTGTTCTCTCTCTCTCTCTCTCTCTCTCTCTCTCTCTCTCTCTCTCTCTTCTCTCTCTCTCTCTCTCTCTCTCTCTCTCTCTCTCTCTCTCTCTCTCTCTCTCTGATATTATCATTAAACTGTTTGAGACGTTTTTCAAATATCAAGATTTTCCTCCGATTCATCCTAACCTGTTTCAGCTTTTAATACTTTAAGAGATAGCCTTTGAAAAATGAACTGTTTTAAAAATACAAAACCGATGTACTTTGATCAATATAAGTAGGATCTTCATTACTTACCGTTCGGAGATGTCCACGCGTGTACATAGTGATTCGAACAGGTGCCCGTTCTAGCCATAGCAATGTTAGGTAACTCCAGGGATAGATAACCACAACTTCACACGGAGATTCTCCCCCAAAGAAACTTTTTAGTCAGATAGCGGTGAAATTCGTCTGTGTGATCAGAACTGTCAGCTTTGATCGATGGTAGCCCGCCACAATAAATAACCGTTCGCCGATTTGACAAATGTCAAATTTATTCCGACCGGTTATCATTAAATAAAACAAACCTCATTTGCGTTTTAGATGAAAGAGAAAAAACTCAAAGGCATTTATTCAAGCTTATTATTCAGATTTTTAATTATTTCGAAGACACACATTGCAAGTCTTTCCTATAAAACGGTCTAGACTAAAAATATGATTCAAGTAAAAAAAAAAGTTTTTAGCAATGAAAACAAATATACAATAATATTAATGAACTCTAAATCAGACAGCATTTATAAAAATTTAAGATTTAAAGTGTGTTGCTAACTAGCGAGTTCTAAAAAGTGGAATAGAGGTAAACATAATTCATGCACTTTCCAAAATAAGTATATATCGATGATCTTAGAATAAGAAGTACAGTTTTTTTTGTTATTTCGTCATTTCCAAAAAATTATCTTTTAAATTAACTGGATGCATATACAAAGAAAGAAATAATCAAATCTGTATTAGTTATGGTTTGATCGTTTATTTATCTGTAGACTTTGGATAAAAAAATTAATCATATATGTACGTTCAACATTCATATAACACTGGTGAGTGATTTGTATTAAAAAATAATACATGTATGTTTGACATCAGTGAACTATTTTATTTTGATATCGTCTCAGATGTTTGTGTTTATAACAATTTTATTGAAACTATGAAGATCATTGTCAGAGAGTTTCATGGTCTTTCACATGCAACAGATACAACCCCCCCCCCCCCCAAAAAAAAAAAAAACAACTTGAGTAATATAATAAATTTATGTGAATATACTTTTAAACCCGAATAAAGGCATCATATTTGATCTCTTTTTGTATTGTATTTAGATAGTTAAATTGCCAATAATGAATTGCATGTACATGCAGGAGGTTGTAAGGTAAGGATTGCAGTGGCTAGCTCTACAATCACTGAACTTTATGTCTCGCGTGTGACCCATCTACATGTATCAATGTCTTTTAAGAACCAACATTGCACAAAACTACGCTTTAGAAACCATATCTTGGATGATTCTACATTCATCCAAGACTTGTCATAACGAGGCTTGGATGTTTTTCGCCAGATCTGCATTGTTGTTCCTATATAGATATATTTTTGTATCCGTTTGTCATTCAGCAAGTTTTAATCGTTTTTCGGTAAATGTACATAAATTTTTCTTGTAACATTTATGCAGATTTGTTCAATCATATCCAACTAGTTTATCTAAATGCTTAAAATGTGGTTACTGTTAATTTCGTCCTTCAATTTTCATAATATAATAATTCTGCCAGAAATTCTTTGATTGGATATATGAATATCCATGACATACCAATCCAATAGATGATAAGAATTTATTACAGTGGATCGGAAGAAAATTGAAAGTTAAGGGGAGGGGGGGCTGGAAAATTCGATTCCGTTGGGAACTGGGGGGGGGGGGTAACCTCATCCTACAAAAAAAATCCCAAATCATGAAATTCCTAATCCGTGGGAGGGGGGGGGGGGCAAGTATACCTATGACTCCAATTTTCAATATCACTATTATTTCATTCTTTTTAAGGTAAATTTAGGAAAAAGTGGAGAGGCTGAACCTCTATGTGATGCTATGTGCCTAATTGTTAGGTCTAACTTTGCAAAAAAAGTTGGGGTGGGCTAAGCCCCCAAGCCCCCCCCCCCCCCCCTCCCGGTTCCGACGCCTATGCATTATTTGGGTACGATCGGTTAGTATCTTTCGAAGAAAATGTGTTATATTTTTACCAAGTTCATATCTTAAAAAAAATACAAAGAAATATTTTAGAATGTACGATTGTATTTAACAGTGTACTACATGTAGCCTACATATGTAACTTAACAGTACATGTAAATATTAAAGCCTTATGCCCCCCCCCCCCCCCCATTTTTCATTATAGTATTATTCCCCATTTTTCCATTTCTGCATTTTATAATTTTCTCTGTCTCTCTCTTTCATTTCGTGTTTGGTGAGAAAATATTAAACATGGTTCAATTTTTTTTTCAATACATTAAACATCAAACAATATGCACGTTGCATGGTAAGCATTAACGCTGGGAATGGTTTAGGGAAATACAGTTCATATTGGAGATGCAATCATTCGACAAAACACCGATTTAATCAGTCAAGAGAGAGAAAAATTGCTTTAAAATCCAATGCAAATAGAACTGTTTATTATACAAAACAAACAAATTCAAAGTTAGATACATTATGAGCACTTAAAAACTAATTAAATAATAAAAAGCCATTCACAGTTCGAAATGTTCCCCTAGGCTTTACTAATAACGAACGAAAAAAAAATGTTTTTTGAATTATTTTTCAGGACTGTCTTATAAGAAGACGCCTTTACTAATTGAAAGAATTTTTAAAAACTTTCCCTGGTCAATTGTTCAGTAGAACTACATGCTTTAACGTGAACTCCACACAATGCAAATGATAATTGTGTAACAAATAGTCGATGAGCAACTCGTCTAACAGTGTCCAATAAATCCCTGGCATACAATGATATCAGTTTCACCCAGTAACTTAAAATATGAAGTTTTCGAACACAATGCAGATGCTCAATACAAAACTATAGCTTCTTGAACATCTAAACTTGTGCACGACAATTTATCACAAATTTTGATTTTAAAGAATCAGCTGAATATTTGTAAAGGACGCTGAGCCAGTGACACTGAATATTTTAAGGTGCTGGGGAGCGGGCCACATAAAAGGGGCATACTCATACGCGAGTATGAAGTTGTATCTTTCGGAAGATTTGGAAAGCTGCGTTTACAAAAAAAAAAAAAAAACCATGCACAGATCCTGAATATTTTTCTCGAAGCAGTGGGTCTTAGGGATTTGTAAACCGAGAACTACATTTCAATAAATTTACTATGTGACTGAATTTGATAAGTTAAAAGTGTCCAAGGGTGAATGGGTTCCGGACCCCTATCCCCTTAGATCCGCGCATGGATAAACGTTTTTATTTAACAAAATACGTGTATATAGTCTGATATAATAGTCTGTCCTCCATAATTCTTCTTTTTTCTCCTTTCTTTCTTCGTTGTACATATTGTATATTTATGCTTATTTACGATTTTTACTGCCTAATCAATTAACTCATAAAATGTACTTCTGATTTTTGAACTGTACATGTAAAATTAATTCTGTTTAACCTCATGTACCATTTCATGGGTTGAGTGAATAAACTGAATTGAATTAATTTGACTTACAATGTGCTTATCTATATCCCACATAGCCTTAATTCTACCTGAGGCAAAGTCACACATAATCTTTTAATTGACATACTTGTCATTTATATGTTTTTTGACATGATCCTTTATTTTAAGTAACCCCTTTGTACATGCTGTGTGAATGTCACAAGCTACTCAATTACTGCTTGGTAATTACTTTCTTTATACTGTTTTGTCAATTTTGTGTTCTTTCATTTTTTAAGTTAAAGATTATAGGGAGTTAGAAAGAGCTGTACGTTATATCTCACTCAAACGTTCCATGGAAAAGTCTAAATTAACACATGAGAGCTAAAATGTACGAGAAACCATAAATCACCCTTACACTACAGTATGTTTCCTTATAGGTTAACGAAGCTCATGTCGTGCGTTTCTGTTGACATGTAGAAAGTAAACAATATTACATGTAACAATGTTTATATAATGTTGTATAATTTAAGAAAATAAATTACAAATTGAATAGAAAATTGAGCTAAAAGAACAATAATTTGAAATTTAAAATTTTTTTGGGAAAAAAATTTTTTCGGGAAAATTTCTCGGTCAAAAGGTCTACCCACTGAGCTGTGCTTGCTATAATGATCAAAATAGCCTGCGGGCATCAAGAGTCCACAGTGTGTCTGTACTGAACGGGTAGAACGATTTAAATACACAGCTTGGTAGCGATAATTGAAATATTTTGAGTAAAAATAGGGTAAATCCCCATACAATTATTCAGGCGAGAAAGTTAGGGAAAGAGAAAATGGCTCCCAGGTTTGGATTATTTATGCTGAAGGTTGTGTTTATTTCAAGATTCTGCATTGGAGGTATGTATATACTGAATGTATGTAGAAAATTGATAAAGGGGGAGACATATTGAGATATACTCAAAAGAGTAAATTATAGATGAATTGTTGCCCTATTTGAATGATCTATCATATAAAAATTACATAGCTTGCTTAAAAGTTTATTCATTACTTCGCATTGTACCTGTATTTGTCGCATCTGATTAGTTACAGTGTAAATTAATAAAAAAAAATGATAAAAATTGTAAAGCTGCAAACAAAAATTTACGTTAATTTCTTGTTAAGAGATACATCTTAATGTAGTGTATATACTATGCATGCACATTTAATCAAAATGATACCTTATTTGCTTCTCATAAATTTAAATCTGAGTATTTTTGTTGATAACATTTTGCTCATTTTTATTGATTTATCTCGTTCATCCTTGCATACATGTAATACTAATATTAGATATCATTATCTTACTTAAAATAACTACATTTATCAAATATCTACGTACTGGTGTAATTTATTATTGCATAAGTACAAACTGAGACGTATAAATTTGCAAAGATATTGTATTTGTTTTTCAACATGTACGGAGAGGGCGAATTAAGTTTTTATAACTTGTGCCCAATCCAAATGTAATATATAATGCAATAAAATATGTTTTAATTAAATAATAAATTTACGTACAGATACATGTGATTATATATGCGACGATGTCTTTTGTTGTGTTAAAATGATTAGAAACAGATTTAGGTTGAAATCAATTTATGCCAAAGTGCCAACCACTATCAATTGTTGAACATTTATATAAATAAAACCTGATAAACTTTTTTGCGCATGATTTTTATTACATATTCTATTGCCTTTTCCCCTTAGAATAATAATAGACGCCTCGATAGCTCTACAAACCGAAGTCATATATTCATAATAGTCCGACTTTTACTTTCCTTTCCTATGACTTTTTTTCGCCAATTGCGATCACCGTAGTTTCAAAGAACCTTTCGTTTATTTTCATATGAAACTGTGTAGTACACAAAGATGCATATCTCAGTAAAATCAATTCAACTGTGCCATACATAGATGTAAATTCAGATTTTGTCTGAACCAGTGGCACATGCATGATTTCATTGATTATTCCGATTTTATTCATGTATATTCTTTTCACCTATGATCATAAAGCTGCAAATTGCTATTCTATTTGGAAGTTTGTGCATTTTATTACTTATTTTACAGCTGTATTTATACATGGATTTGCATTACATTTTTTGTACCTACCTTTTACCTTATGGAGAAGGCTTACATAGGCAATACCTTAATTCTGTCTCTTCTGATGTTTATGTGCATAATAAAATATGTTCAAATTAGGTTACATGGGGGAACATATAATTTATAGGGATAGACCAGAGACAAACCAAAAAAAAAAAACAACAACAAAAAACAAACAACAAAGCTACCCCCCCCCCTTCCAAAAAAAAAAAACATTCATAGGATATATCTATTTTTTGTTGCAATTCAAATGTATCATTAGATTCATACCTTATATATAGCTTTGGAATAATTTTACATTTCTGTTTATTTTTTTGGCGGGGGTGGGGTGGAAAGCCCAGGTACTTTACACATCATCAAAATTTTACAAGAGACTTGACCTTTGAAGCTTTATTAATTTAACTTCCTGGTGCTGTAAAGTTTAATCGTTCTGCCTCGTTGACTGTTTTCAATACTGAAAACAATTTTCAATACTGCAAAACAATTTAAAACTCTGAAACCGTGAAATGTAGATAAAAGTATAAATGCAATTTATAATTATAAATAGTTTTATGCAGACGAATGTACTTTTAATCTGTAGATATAAACGACATTATTTTAACATGCACAGCTTTCCCCATGGGGAGCCCCTCAGTTTTAATGCTGAATTTGAAGCAATCTGATTGGCTGAAAGATAGCGTCACTTTTGTGTTATCAGTCTACAAATTGTACAGTCTGTGTTCCCCCCCCCCCCCCCCCAGTTTATTTTCAGTTTATTTCGCTCACACCATGGAATGGTACATGAGGTCAATCATTATATACAGTTCAAAAGTCAGAGGTACACTGTATAAATGAATAGATAAGTAGTAGATAAATAGTAAATAAGCATAAATATACAATATATACAATGAAGATAAGAAAAAGTATAATAATGGAGGACAGACTATTATATCAAACAGTCTATGTGAAAACCAGTCTAAACCGGTTTTACAAAACAGCTGTTCTTGCTGTTACTTATTCACTCCCTCGTAATCTGCACTTTATATCGATTTATTTAAGTAAACAATTGATTTCTTCAGTAAGGGAATGTAAATATAAGCATTAAATGATTTATTTTTGACGTCGTCGTGAGAGTTATTATCATTAATATTATAATTATCATTAATATTATAAATTATCATTAATATTATAATTATCATTAATATTATCAAATTATCATAACGCGCTAACGCGCGTTATTCATTGTGTCTGCTCACCTGACGGCAGTTATTGACACGACGACGTCAAAAATAAATCATTCAAAGCTATAGTAAAGAAAGTGAGCGCTTAAGGACGTTGTTTACTCACGGTTTGAGTTCTCAAATCCGGATTGTTAAAAAGTTCAATTTCATGAGTAAAATTTGTTTTAAATACAAAAAGTATTTATGAAATGAATTATTATTGACATAACAATCGATATTTTTACTAAATTATGGAATTAGGCTCTGACAAAGCTTGACTTTTAGCGAAACAGAGGAAATTCGGACTAAATTTTTCAGAATTTGTTTTCCACTGAAATATTTTTGGCAGTACTATAATATTTAAAGTTAAGATTTTATTTGTTAGTTAACGTAATTTTGCCTATTTTTTGTTGGTTTTATCTTGCTTTTTCGTTTAGATAATCACATGGCACACACTACAAAAATATTGAAAAATGCTTAAAAATGATACAAGACACCATATCTCAAAATTTTGATCATTTACCTCATATAAATTTTATGCCAGCAGAGAAAACTCAATATGCTTAGTTTAGTACTAATAATGTTTTAGCATTTTCATCATTCATTTTTTTGTAATATTGAATCAAAAATGGGTAGTAATTTGAAAACTGATAGAGGAAATTCGGACTAGAATATCTTTAAAAATTGTGAATGAAAACTTAATGCTTTGTATCTATTTAATGTCACTACCATTCATAAACTGTATTTCATTTGTTAAAGAGTTAAGCAATTTGTATTATTTTCACAATTAAGAAAATCTCAATCATAGTCTAAAGTTTTTATGGATTTTTCTCAAATTTTCAAAAAATATTCAATGGCCATTAACTCAAAAAGTAGGTCATTGACCTACTTTTTTGTAAGAGAAGAATTACACAACCATGTAAGGTCTATAACACATAATAGTTGGTTTTTCATTATCATCAGTGGATTTTTTTTTCATTCTGAGTAAACGTCATCCTTAAGATGTACATTCGGCAGGAATCTGGGCACACAAGGAGAGTGAAAATTTCATCAATTAATTTTACACATTTTTCGAATTATAACCGTTATTTGGTTTCTGTTGGATGTGGAATGAGTGGAAAAATATTTGTAATGCAAAAGGTTTTATCATAATATGGGTCTAAATATAGCAACACGATGCAATTTATGTAAAATCCTACTTATTTACAACTGTTTTTAAATGATTTTGTTGTCTCTGGGTCTTCTCTCCACAAATTTGAAACGTGTAAAGATAACACATTTCAACATTAAAAAAGTCGCTTTTTAAAAAAAGATGGAGAGATGACCCAGAGATGACTAAATATGTACTTTTTAAAATTATTTTTTGAAGGATAAAAAACAAAGTCCAATGATATGACAGTGTTGTTCCAAACAGTACTTTACATCGCATATTGACAAGTCTCGCATGGCTCAGTGGTTTCGTACTGGATTAGTGAATACAAACATGCAGTGTTTTGATTTCAAATCCAACTGGTGGTCTTTTTTTTTTTAAATTAAAACTCTTTTGCTTTAAATGTTTGTTATTATAACATAATGTTGAATTATAATATACCGGTATATTTTAATTTGTCGTTATTGATTTCTAGATCTGCTGTATGAACACCATTTTCTTTTCTTATTACTAGTTTTTTTAGGATATACATAATATAACTTCATTAAAATATGTTTGAATTAACATTTCCAATATAACTAGTTATCGGTTTACCTCTCATTGTCATTTTTGAAAGCTTGTGAGTTTTTTAATAACCGGAATAGCCATGTACTTCTACTCTCAACATAATATATTATGACATAGCCTTTCGAGGTTATAGACATTTAAATCACAATTTATTCGTGTCGAGAATTCCTGCAAATATACAATCTTGTGCGCTCACTTTCTTTGCCCTTTTGACGAGTCATTAATTTCACTTGACCATTTTTGGATATATTGTTCTTATAACCTTTGTTTTACAATTGTAGAAATCCACTTTACATTTACAATGTTTTGTTCATACCCAATATTTGAAAAACCACACATATCTAAAATATTTTTAACACATACAATCCAAGAGTTTGACATATTTCCCCTTTGATATTGCAAGACCAAAAACTTATATAAAACAGATACAATTTTGCTTTCAGAGTTTGTAAAAAAAATTGACCAGTAGGAAATCATTCTGGTATATACATTGATACATAAAGGGAAACGACCTGTTTCCCCGTAAACCATATAGGATGGTGTACTACTTTTTAAGTTAAAAACATATTTTAAAAATTTCAAATGTACACATTCAATAACTTCTATATTTTCGTAACCCCAAATTTCGCACCCATACAATAACACTAGGACTACAATTTTATCAAATAAGTCAAACTGACAATCGACAGGTAAATTGTCTTATTTTTCTAATAACACTGTACATTGCTTTCTGTACCTGTTCACACAAACGTTTTTTAGCTTTAGCAAATGATCCTGTTCTGGAAAAGATTATACCCAGGTTTTTAATTTTTCTATAGCAACCTTATTGTAATAAAACACATTTTTCGGTAGAGGGCCTTTTGAAAAAATTAAAATTTTTGTTTTGTCAGTGTTGACTTGTAACTTCCATTGACTACAATATAGATAAAATTGTCGAATTTTTGAACTTTAACGCCAATTAACAAATTATAATCCCACGGAGCGGCTATATTTCTACATTTCTTACTTGTGGGGTGTCATTAAAAATACCTTTTAAAGCTGTGCGACCCGAATTTGACTGTGCAATGCAGAGTCACGGAACGAATAGTGAAGATTCCAACAATGTCCAACAATTTCTTTGCGACTTGTCAAAAGCATTTGACCGCGTTTGGCATAAAGGATTATTATTTAAACTCCATACCTACGGTATTACTGGAAGTATGTTCAAATGGTTTAATGGTTACCTTGTAAATAGAAAGCAAAGGGTTATGTATCGAGCAGTGTTGTCGTCTATTAAGTCTATTAATGCCGGAGTGCCTCAAGGCTCTGTCCTTGGTCCATTGTTATTTCTTATTTATGTAAACGATATAGCAGATAACATGTTAACATTTTGCAGACTTTTTGCAGATGATAATAGCCTTCAACATGCTGCAATCAATGTACACGATATGGAATCTTATCTTAATCGGGATCTTTTAACTTTAGAAGTTTGGTCTAAGAAATGGCTTTTAAATTTTAATCCTTCAAAAACTAAGGCTGTTTATTTTAGTAATAAACCTAACACAGTAACCCCTACGATAAAATTTCAAGGATGCGATTTGGAATTTGTACCCACCCATAAACACTTAGGTGTTATATTTTCTGAGGACCTTTCCTAGTCATCTTATATAAATTCTATTATAGCAAATGCTCAAAAGAAATTGGGATTAATGAAAAAACTTAAATTTAAACTCAACAGAAAATCACTGTCACTATTATATACTTCATTTATAAGGCCTCAGTTAGAATATGCATCTGATGTATGGGGCGGATGTTCTATTAATGATTCTGACAAATTAGAAAAAATACAGTTGATTGCAGCAAGAATTGTTACAGGTTTACCTATTTTTGCATCTCGGGAATCTCTTACTTTGAAACAGGGTGGGAAACGCTTTATAGTAGAAGGAAAATATCCAGGCTAAAAACAATGTATAAAATTGACCGAAACCTTTCACCCAGTTATGTAATGGATATTTTTCCAAATAAGCGTGCTAATGTATCTAACTATTCTACCAGAAATGCACATAATTACTCTATACCAAAATGTCGTTTAGAATTGTATAAATCTTCGTTAAAACTTTGTTCCTACTGTTGTCGATGAATGGAATGCGCTTTCAACGGATGTCCGTGGAAGCGACTCTGTTCGCATTTTTAAGGAAAAAATACATGTTTCTGTCAAAAATGAAAATGTACTTACATGTAGAACTAGACCTAATTTTTTTTACATATGGGGATAGATTTTTGAATATTATTCATACTAGACTTCGTCACAATTGTGTACTAAATAATGATTTATTTCGATGTAATATTATCAACAGTCCACTCTGTTCGTGTGGTAAGCTCGAAGATACTTACCATTATTTTTTTTACATGTAATAAATATAAAGATGCTAGAAATGTTCTATTTAATGACGTTTTTCAAATTGTAAATCTTAACATTGTCAATACTCATGTTTTACTTTGGGGTGACAGTGCAATTAGTGACAATGAAAACAAGCATTTATTTACATTAGTTTATAATTTTATCAAAAATACTGAAAGATTTAACTGATCGTATAACTACTAGTACACCGTTGTTAATTATATACATGTCAATTGCATATATGTATACTGCCATTCTATCCACTGACCATTATTTATGTTGTACACACATACTAGTATATTGTATTATATCTTTGTATTGGGAGAGGGCGGTCTAAGTTATGGAACTTGTGCCCAATCCCAATTGTATTTTTGTACAATAAAAATATGTTCAAATCAAATCAACAATGTCGCATTGTTCGAAATTAAACAGTGCGTACTACATAATATGTCGAAATACGTCATCAGTTAATTGATTATAACATGAGCGGATCCAGATTTTTTTTCGGGGGGGGGGGGGGCGAGGCGAGGGTCCTACCATTATTTGAGTTTGTGGGGGGGGGGGGTCTGAGACATATTTTTGGTAATTTTATAATGTTAATTTAAAGAAATTTCAATTTTGCAGGGGGGGGGGGGTCAAGACCCCCCTCTAGATCCGCGCATGATTAAGTTATACAATCGATTTACACACACACACAAAATTCAAAAACATTTACAGTGCAAGAAGTCGAGACGTGTGACAGAGTCACTTTGTAAGTACGAGTTAAGAACTGTCGACTAAATATTTCTTTCTTGTACAGCCAGTTACAACTTATGATTTTTTCTTATTTTGTAGTAAGTACGATTGACTTACTACATACAACTCGTTATACTTTTGACTTAGTTCCGACTAATTGTCGTTATTGGAGTCTTTTTAAAAACTACTTGTATTTTCATATCGTACTTTCGCCTTAATAGGTTGCAATACCGTATGCTTAGCTACAACATTTTCTTTCAATCAAAAATGAAATAATGTTGGTCGTCTGAAAGAAAAATTAAATGCATGAAAGGGGCATAGTCACGCATTTATGGTGGAAGAATTTGCGTGAAAAGCTTTACTGGTATATTGAACCAATGTAAACGAAAACATGACACAAGCCTAGTTATGAAATATTCACATAAAAAAGAATCTTGCTAAAACTCTACGACTGACATTCAAATTTTGGTTGATCATTAGAAATGCATTAATAAAGCAGTTTAAACAATAGAACTAGAAAATAAAAGACTGACGAAAATTTCGATCTTTCCCCTTTAACTTCTTTATTTTCTTTCAGTGGACACGCTATGTGAATCAAATACAACTGAGAGTAAGTTTTTATTTTATTTATTAGAAAACATTTAAAAGATTTACATGTATACCAACATAAATGATACAATATCATATGAAACAATATTGTATCATATTACATAAAATAATAATAATAGCATCATATGCTGATACATTATTATTTCATATAATCAAATTTCATGTCATCTGATTTGATTTTATATCATATGATACAAGATCATTAAATATGATTTTCATAAAATATGAAAAAGGTGGTCTCATATAGAGGTGATGCTTGTCTTGGAGTGTTCTGTTACACGGTTACCTTTGGGTTTTTTGTAGCATATAAATCATATCGATATATCAAAAGAGAGTTAAGTGAATTTTGACTATATATATCGTGATACAAAAAATAATTATAAAAATATGATAACATTTATCTATCTTATCAGATACATGTAACATTCTACATTTAAATTCTTTAGGTTTATCGGTGTGTTCCGCGGGCCAAGTTAGAGGTACATACATCCAGCTGAACATCAGATCTTACACACAAGCCGTGAAGTGTAGGTGTAGTCTCACAGTGGAGCAGAAAAAATTCATCACAATATCGACTAACCGTGTACCCCAAACGGACGATTGTAAAAGTCAAGTGATTCTGGATTTCCAATCCAAGAGAATGATTGATTGTTCGAGTCCTCCTACCTACTTTTTCCTAACTGAAGAAAATGAAACGGGGAATGTATCTTTTTCAACAGTCGCCAACACTCACGGCAGAACGGAATACTCGCTCTATTTTTGTGGTAGATCTGCATTTTTTTCTAATATATCTTAAGAGTTTATTTAACTTTGAAGTGTTTTGAAATTCTTTCAGCGGGGCACAACGATGTCTATATAAAGATAATGGGATGAAGTAATGTCAAGTAATGTATGTGAGCATACAACTTCAGTAACGCGCGCTGGCGCGTTATGAAAATTTGTATGAACACACCGCTGCAGTTATGAGACTATATCTTTCAAAAAATAATGATTCAATGCTTAAATATTTTTTTTATTGAAATATTATTAGCCTTTGTTTTCCCTTGGACTGAAATGTCACACTTTCATTGGTTTAAACATAGCACGTGATTGCCTCATATATCTCTATATTTGTTCGTTGAGAAATAATAGTAGAATATGGCCGTCATTGGCCTCCGCTTTGCTTACTCATTTGTTTTGTTTTCTCGAGGACTTTCAAGCGACATATTTATTCACGAATAGCGATGATCTACGCAAAGCCATGTACAAGATGCCTTACATCTCGTCCAATTTAACTCATTTAAACTCTTCAAAATTTTTAATCTCACCTTACAAATACTCTTTCAAAATCTTTGCTTCACCCATGTTTACTTACAATGTTTTGTTGCTATTCAATTTTAAATGTTTTCTCCCTTTCCTCTGCAGAGATTTGAGCAAATTTCGACGCTGCCATTTTGTTCTGCTCCAGACAAAACAATGTGACGTCAATATTCTAAGGGCAACTACTCTAATTTTAAAGAATTTCAAAGGGCAACTACTCCAAATACTTTAAGAACTTACGGCATGCAGTTTATGTATAAAATACTATGAAATGTCGAAATGCGTAAGCGAAGCGTCGACCAATGACGGCCATATTGCCTAATATTTGCATTTCCATTGTTCTTTCCCACTGTAAGCCCATACGGAGGAGCTGCAATTATTTAAGAAATAAAGTACGAGTTTTCGTGAATGTTGCAGAATATCCTCCGAGGTCGAGAAATGTTGTTTTAAAATATAAAAGCCGAGGCGTTAGCCGAGGCTTTTATATTTCAAACAACATTTCGAGACCGAGGAGGTTATCCTGCAACATTCACGATAACAAGAACTTTATTTCTATTCTTCTAACAGCCCATTATTTCTACAGATCGTTTCTTCTATAGAGAGACGATCTAGGTCATTTTGACGGCTGTTCCGTGTAACCCCAACGGTTTTGTTAGTAATGTTTACATGTGTATCGATCAAAGGAATCACATGCAGACGACAGACGTTTTCTTTGGATTTTTTATACTCTTCACTTATTTATAAAATATCTTTGAATCATGTTCCTAATATTTTAAGGGCAATTTAATACGATTATTACTACTACACGTGATATATTTTATGTAAAAACATGCAGTGAAAATGTAACACTGTGCCGGATAATTATGCCAGTGCCAAGGTGGCATTTTTGCATCCGCTTAAGCTGCATATATCGAAAAATTCAAATATGCCACATGATAGACCATTGCTTAAAGAGTTAACAACCACCTTTGTTATCAGTGTATCTCACCTGTCAGGTAAGATATTTACCTTTCAAAAATAAATTCCTATAGGAAAATAATTTTTCCCATAGGAAAATCAATATTCCTATAGGTAATTTGAAATTTCCTATCGGAATAAAAGAACTTCCTATAGGAATTTCAATTCCGATAGGAAAACTTAATATCCTATAGGAAAACTACATGTCTGAATCAAATTCCTACAGGAATTACCATTCTCCTATAGGGAATATAATTCCTACAGGACTTTTAAAAAATCCTATAGGATTGTCAATATTTCCTGTAGGAGAGTCAATTCTCCTATGGGAATTATCATTTTCCGATGGGATATTAATTTTTAAAGGTAAATATCTCACCTGTCAGGTGAAACACACTAAAAACAAAAGTGGTTATATACTCTCTAGACAATGGTCTATCATTTGGATTACATGGATTTTTCCGAAACTGCATCTTAAGCGGGTGCAAAAATGCCACCTTGGCACTGGCATAATTATCCGGCACAGTGTTATGTGTTAGGGAGGTCCTAGGAACAGCCGCATTGATCTCTTAAAAATAAACATTTGAGGCAATACACATCCTTTTGACTGGAACTAACACGTGAAATTGACATGGTTTTAAAAAAATTACGGTTTGAATTTGTATTTTCATGATCAGTGCGAGACAAATAGGTATTTCTGATCTGATAATTTACTGATGACGTTCGTGGTATATTGGAGAATAATGTCCGCGGCATCTCTTTGATCTCGGCAATAACTGTAGTAGAATTCTCTATAATCGCAATTGCTCTGTCAGTATACTATGACGTCATAAAGGTGTAACGTTATATATACTTTTCCATGACGTTATAGATTTAAACCACTATACGATACATCATGTGTTTTTCTCCAACTCCATTAAAATTAACGTATTTACATGTAATATTAAAACATGTTTTTGATAACATTTTAAAGGAATTACTGTTATAACATATCATTGATTCTGTTAACAAATCTATGTGAATTAAAAAGATACATTACAGTCTGAATGCTTACTTTTGATGTAAGAGCTAAATGTCAAGGTCTAGGCTAATACAGGGTATTTGCGAGTGGTAAAATGCAAATATAAGTAATAAACAACGATTATTTATTGAACATGGCGTTATGAATAGCAACTGCTCTGCTGGCATATTTTCCATGATGCGCTAGCGCGCATCATGGAATATGCCAACAGAGCAATTGCTATTCATAACGCCATGTTCACTAAATAACGTTGTTTATTTCTTAAATATTATTTCTCACAGAACAAATATAGAGATATATGAGGCAATCACGTGCTATGTTTAAACCAATGAAAATGTGACATTTCAGTCCAAGGGAAAACAAGTAATAATATAATACTGGATATACTTTTTAAAATGTAAGCCTGTTTATAAATAAAAAGAACTTTTTATGCAAGAAAACAACTCTCAATTCTGAATATTTGGCATCATTTAACCATTTTGTTATTAGGACCCAAACTGCTTTTGGTCTGTTATGACGGAGAACTTGTTGTCACTCCAAGTATACCTACGTCACCAAATACAAATACGTCACCAAATACAAATACGTCACCAGCACAAGAATCGTCAACGGGTGAGTGCCAACAATCTTTAAAGTATCTTTAGATGATTGTTTCAATAGAAATATTAATTGTACTTTTGCATTCATTTAGTTTAAAAAAAAAACAAAGTTCTTTTTAAAAGTATATAAAGTTTGAATTGTGTTTGCAACTCTTCAAATAGATAGAAGATATAAAAAAAACCCACAAAATATTTGTTTTTCTGTATTGTTTCAATTCTACAAAACTTAAAAAAACACCAATGGTATCAATGTGACCAAACCTTGTAAAGAATACATGTATGTATATACTGAACATATTAAAATTAAATGTATCAATTTTCACGCTTTTTTGTTGTTATCATATTTATCCTTTTGTTGGCAAGAGAAAATAAACATTTTTTTTGTTCAGATACAGGGGCTGAGAATGCAGCTATAATTGCAGCAAGTGTATTGCTTGCTGTTATTTTTGTCGTTTTGGTGGTATTGGCTTTGATGGTTATTGTACGACGAAAAAGGTAACTTTTCTTTGGCCTCAATTTGCTATATTTCGTACACAGGATTTAAAACTATAATTATATGTTTTTTATTAATCTTTAGCAATATAAATGATATTTGTCATAATAATAACATAATGTTTGTTAAAAAGTTCTTCTAAAAGATCAGAAGACTAGACTCAGTTTAATCAAAACTATGGATTCGTTTTTCTGTACATGGTACGAAGTAGATTCAAGTTTGTCCTAACATCGGTTATGACATTCGAAGCCCAGTTTGCTGCTCGATGGGGATTTTAAATTTATTTTGGAAATGTAATAAAAATTTAATAATCAATCTTGAAAAGGAACCCAGGAGGCGAGAGAACGGTTCACAATCTAAAGGATGGAGATACAGAAAAAGTCCTTTAAAGACTTAGAAAATGTTTGTTTATTTTTCAGACGCAATTCTTTTCCAAATACAACGCAACAGAATTATTTACCTTCTGTCGACACACTTAAGCATGATTCAACAAAGGAAAACAGAGACATTCTTGATTTCTGTCATACCAATGAAGACAGTGTCTACGCTACTATCGAAGATAACGAAGGCTACCTGAAGAGTTCCGACTTAAGAAGAAACAGTAGTCTACGATATTCAAAAGCCCCAACTGCGCATGTTCTGTCAAAGGAAGAGGATGAAAATATTAATAATGGATATCTAGAAGTTTTGAAATAACTTTGCGCAGATTCTGAACTGTCTATAAATTTGATTTGTTTTATCGGGATTCAGTTTTCATGATGCTAATAGTGGAATGAAAATAACATAATTTGACTGGAGATGTAAGTTTCAGTTATGAATGTACATAGAACTTTTTCTGTTCACTGTTTTTATATCATACTAGACTTTGACCCGTGCACGCACGGGTTGACATTGCATATGATATCTGGCATTTACAAAAAAGAGACATCGAAACACCGTATATTATTATAATTGACATTTGCATAACCAAACTTCAAGCCTAAAATAATGTTTCAGCTATTAATTTCACTACACTCTGCTGAGTTGGAATAATCTAACTGTGTCTCGGGAAAGGCCTTCACCACAGTTAAAATGCCTCCCATATTCCCGTAATGTAGCAAAAAAACGATTTTGGAGAAAACAGAGACATAGATAACATTTTATTTATCTCTCTGGAGAAAATTAATAAAGTTGCATTGAAAATAACAGTCAAATTGTTCACAACAAACCGTGTTGAAGCTGTAAATACCTTTCTTTAAAAAGTTTAATTCTATAATTGCAGAATTCAACATATTTCAACAACGTTTTTTACACACCATGTTGACATTCGAAACTCTCGGGATTTTTTTAAATAAATGCACTGTGTTAGAGTTATCTCCCGTATTTTCTTTGATGAACAGAAAAATTTCCAATGAAAATTAACACGCATTTGTTTTATCGTTTCCAAGTTTATACAGGCAAATGTGATATTGTGGAAACATAAAATAAAGAGTCTCCGTGGTTTAGTGTGAATGTAATGCGCATGCGCAAGATTGTAAAATCCAAAAAATTCAGATGATTTCCGGAATTTTTTGAGGAATTTTCGTTGATCATTAATTAACGAAGCTTGATTGAGAAAAAATAAATACAAATTGGTAATCTTCAAGTACCAATGATGTTTAAAATATATAAAACAAAAGACAGTACTCTTATTTTAATATAGTAGTATAGATATGTTTTTTTTTTTTTTTTTTTTTTTTTTTTTTTTTTTTATATTAGGTTTTTCATTTCACAACATATGTACATATGTAACATAATAATGATTGTAACATTTTTATAAACATATTACATAGTCTTTATACTATTTCTACTTAATAGTACAGTTTTGTATATTTCATATGAGGTGAAGCTGATTTTGAGAGAGAGAGAGAGAGAGAGAGAGAGAGAGAGAGAGAGAGAGATATTATGCAGGTGGATTACAATACAAGTATAGACTATGTTATACTGAAAACAAATGAAATGATATGAGAGTTCACATCGATCAAAAAAAAAATTTGGTGTCGGATTACTTTTATATTTACATGAAAAAATATATTGCTTCACAATAAGAGCTATCAGGTTAAAAAATTTATAACTTTCTTTATTTTTGTATTTTCCAAAAAGAACTGATTGAATATCAGATGTAATCGAGATTTCAAACTGTGTAAAAATCCACTCTTCAACATCACACCACAATTCTTTTACTATATTACATTCATAAAATAAATGACTAATACTTTCTTCATCTTTTTTACAAAAGGTGCAAACAGCAGATTCTGCTTTTTTTATATTAAAAAGATATTTATTTGTAGGGACAATCCTATGAAGTATTTGATATTGCAGCCAATGTAGTTTTGATTCCTGTCTACACTTAAAAGGGAGTTCAAAAATTCTACTCCAAGAAGTTTGTGAATAGTTATAACCCCTTTCTCTCCATTTTGATATTGATGTACATATTTCTCTTTTTTTGTCTAATAATATGTTGTACATGGATTTACAACCTTTACAAGTATTAATAAACAATAGAATATGATTAGGGACAATTGGTCCATATTGTAATGTGTTCTGTAGGTTTGATAAGTGTATATCTTGTGTATGTAGTCTGGTTGTAACTGCAGTTCTTAAACTTGCATACTCTATGAAATTTGTCTTTGGATTAATGTGTTTCAATTCATCAAAGTTTCTAAATGTTCCATCTATATTAAGCAGATCACTAACAAAAATAAATCCTTTATTAACATAACTTTTGATAAATATTGATTTATTGTCTATGGTGATTTTGGGATTGTGCCATATATTATCATTTATAATTTGGGGTTTACTTAGTGGTGTTTGTTCAATTATTTCTAACCAGCTGAGGAGCACTTCTTTCCAAAAAGAATTTTCTAAATTTTTACATAGAAGGTACGAATAATCAGGACCATTTCTCCATATTTCAGAGATACTAATTTTCAAAATTGATTCTAAAAGCTTTACCCATTTTGTATCAGTTTTAATTAGTCTTCTCATCCAAGTAGCTTTGAGTGCTGTGATAAAATTTCCATAATCAACCATTTTGAGACCCCCATGATTATAATCTTGTATGATTGTACTTTTCTTTACTTTATGAACTTTACAGCCCCATAGGAAATGAAAAATATTATGTTCAAAAGTTTTTAGGTATTCAGTTTTGGGGTTGGGTAATGCTTGTATCAAATGAATTAGCTTTGGTATTATTAGTGTCTTGATTATCGTAATTCGACCAATTGGTGTTAATTTTCTTAACTTCCACTGATTTATCAATCTTCTAATTTCAGACAATTTTGGTAAATAATTTAATTCTTCCATTTCATCTAATGTAACTGAAAATTTGATACCTAGAAGCTCAAAATTTAAATTGTTCCAACTAAGTTTCCATCGTGAATGATGAAATACATCCTTTGAAAATTTTTTGCTACCAATCCAAACCATTTTTGTTTTTGTAAAATTTATTTTTAAGCCTGATACTTGTGCAAAAAAGTCTAAAACCCTAAGAATGCCATCATATGATTGTGGTATACCATCCATTATAATTGATGTGTCGTCTGCATATTGAGATATTTTGTATTCTTCCCCATCAATATTTATACCTTTGATGTCTTTTTCATTTCTAATTAATATTCCTAAAATCTCAGCGCAGAGAAAAAAGAGATATGGAGATATTGGGTCACCTTGTCTACAGCCCCTTTCTGGATAAAAGTATTCTGAAATTATACCATTTTGAATCACACATGCCTTAATTCCGTTATAGAATGTTTTTATCCAATTTTTGAAGGAGGGTCCAAAATTAAAAAAATCTAGTGTTTTTTAGATAAAACTCCATGAGATGGTGTCAAAAGCCTTTTCGAAATCAATTAACATTAAAAGGCCGGGTATGTTGTAATGCTCTGTATAATACATAAGGTCATATATAAGTCTTATATTTTCCCCAATAAATCTTCCCTTCAAAAATCCAGTCTGATCATTATTTATCAATTTATCTAGAATAGTTTTCATGCGTTCAGCTAAGCTTCCTGAAGCTAGCTTGTAAATAACATTTAGTAAAGTAATGGGACGCCAATTTTTCAGAAATTGTTTAGGTTTTCCAGATTTGGGAATGCATGTCATAACACCTAGTTTATTTATTTCTGAAAAGTTTCCTATTTGAAAAGAGTGGTTTATTGCTCTTGTGATAAATATTCCTAAGTCTCTCCAGAAGAATTTAAAGAACTCACTTGTAAAACCATCAGGGCCAGGACTTTTTTCATTTTTCATTTTCTTAAGGAAATTCAGAATTTCTGTATCAGTTAAAGGACCTTCCAGGGTATTTGACTCTTCACTATTAAGTTTAGGACACTTAATTTTTTTTAACTTTTCATGGAAACTTTCTTCATTTATAATTTCTCTTTTCTTATACAAGTGTTCATAAAAAGATTTAGTTTCTTTTAATATTTTCATTTGATCGAAAATAACCGACCCATCATCTTTTTCAATATTTGGTATTTGTTTACTTATGTAGTTCCTAGTATCTAGGTTAATGAAATATTTGGACGGCTTTTCTCCCTCGTCAATCCATTTAGACTTTGACCTGATACATTGACCTTTTAATCTATTTTTTCTTATGTTGAGAAGCTCATCTTGTTTGTTCGATAATAAATCTAAGGAGTTTTCCGTGAAGTTCTGCTAAAGACATGTAATCTCATTTTCTAATTCCTTTTCTCTTTCATTTGATTTTTTTTTCTTAAAAGCAGAGTATGAAATGGATTTACCCCTTATTTCAGTAAGAAGAATATCTATAAAAAGTTGATCATCAATTATAAATTGGATATCTTCATTTCTTATATTATCTAAATTATCTATATTGTATATAGGACAAACATATTGTCTTTTTACTTCCCTAATTATTTTTTTATAGAGTTATTATATGTTGTATCAACTAATAGGGAATTGTTGAATTTCCAAAAGCCTTTCCCATTCATAAATTCATTTACTTTAAATTCAAGAATTACTGGGGAATGATCTGAACGATAGCTATTTTCAAATTGTACATGTGGTACTCTATTTGTTAGAGTTTCAGATATAAGGAAAAAATCTAATCTGGCTTGTTTTATAGGACTTTTCCTTCTCCATGTGTATCTTTTTAAATTTGCCTTATTTTCCCGAAATATGTCCACAAGATTAAATGTCTCCATTAATATCAAAACTTCTATTCTTGCTTTTGGGTTATTCAGATGTTTATAATTCATATAGTCTAAGTCTTTATTCATTACTAAATTGAAATCACCTCCAATTATAATATGTTGTGTATTAAGATAAGAGTCAATTTTATTCCTTAATTCTGAGTAAAAATTTGGTGTATCTGAATTTGGGCCATATATATTTACCAGTAAAAGGTGCATATTTTCAACAGTAGTGTCTAATATAAGATAATTACCACTATCATCTTTATCTATGTTATGTACTTTACATTCAAAATTGTTATTTAAAAGAATTGCCACCCCTCTAGAGTTTGTTCTGAATGAGTTAAAGAAAGATTTAGTTCCCCATTGAGATTGTATCAACATTTCATCTTTTTCACTAAAATGTGTATCTTGCAAGAAATAAATATTGTGGTTTTTTATTTTAAGATTTCTAAAAACATCTTTCCTCTTATGGAAGTCATTAAGCCCTTGGCAGTTTACTGATAGTATTTTTAACTTGTTTTCTTTAAGTGCTTTGTTGTCCATTAGGATTATTTAATAATACTTTACCCCTGCAGAAGACAGTTAAAAGAGATATATAGTGAATAGAAGAGAAAAAAGTGCTATGACATAGCAAAGGTGTTGATTCGGCGCATGAATTGGTTTTGTTTATCATTTGTAAACATTGGCATGCTATACAGCTGCCGATAAACCTGTATATGTTAAAGTTATGTTCAGGTAGAGGTAAAAAAAAGTTTGAAAAATTTGAAGTATAGATATGTTTATCAAAAATAAAATTTTAGCATGAAAAATAGTTTAACTTTTTCTTTTGACTATTGAAAAAAGATAAAAGTATATTTTGCGTTTTTAAATCGACACAACTTGTCAACATTAGGAACAATTTACTTAGATGTGGAACCACGTCCGTTGATTGGAGATAACCATTTCAGAATTTCTAGAAAACTTCGTACAATAGACTATCTTTGGGAATTCATATTTTTCTGTTTAAGAAAATGAAAACTGACTCAACACAGAGTATAACAAGGCCAAAGAATCGTTCAGTATGAAAATGATGTCCATACAAGCTTGGTTATTTAAACAATAACTTGCGTTCTGTGTTTGTTTATAGGGGTATAAATTCAGGTAGCGAGTTAAATAAGGTTGAAAAAAGTCCATGAGTCTTGCCAGTTAAAATTGATCTAAAATGCATTTTAATCATACATGTATGGTTGTTGAAAAAATTGTCTTGTGATGCATTAATAAACATATATACTGAAGCTCAGCAGTTTAAAATAAACTAAAAAAAAAACAACAAACAAACAAACATTATCACATGATTAACATTATCAATTGTTTCAGACTTTGTTTGATAATTAACGAAAACAAAGATTCCTGTTTGGTTCGTTAGATAAAATTCGTGACACAGTGACTTTATAACATTCGTAATGTAAAAGCCCTGAAAGATCATAAAACAAAAATATAATTTATACCAAAGTAATACATAAGTACAATACATGTATTTCCATCACGATAACATTTTTACATTATCTTTTTTTGTACTTTAAACATTTTAGCAGAAGGTAACTCTTATAATATAAATGAATTACATTTCTCCAAAATAAGTCATAAAACATATAAATAAGATAAAAATATTCAGAAACACTTTCTCACCATTCTATGGGAATTGATTTGATTGATTTGAACATCTTTTATTGCATTATATATTACAATGGGATTGGGCACAAGTTATAAAAACTTAATTCGCCCTCTCCCTATATGTAGAAACAAATACAATATTATTGCAAATACGTCACAGTTTGTACTTATACAATAAAAATTACACCAGTACGTAGATAATTGATAAATGTAGTAATTCTAAGAAAGTCAAAGTTATCTAATATTACATGATTGCAAGGATGAACTAGATAAATAAATAAAGATAAAAAAGATATTATCAACAAGAATAATCAGATTTGTGTTTATTCAAATCTACCAGTACCTTGAATATAAATTTGAACAATTGAAAAAAGATATTTATTTTCATCCACACTGAGTGAGTCGTCTCCCCAAAGTAAGGAACGAGAGTCAAGAATACGAATTTTGCCAAATCTAAGAAATTTATTAAAAAATTCTTCCCTGACAGTAGCATACTTAGGACAAAAGAAAAAAAGTGATGTGCGTCTTCAATTTTCCCACATGAACAAAGAGGACTTGATATAATATTACATCTATAAAGATCTATGTTTAGCGCACAATTTTGACGGAGTCTTGTGTGTAAAATATTAGTACGTCTTTTCCCATAACTGAAATAAGGAGGAGCTACTGCTGGAGAATTGGAAATTTTGTTTTAAATAAGGATAATGAACTCGAATCTCTGATATCCAAGAGAAAGGAATTCCATTCATTGACCACAGTTGGAACAACTGATGATTTATAAATTTGCAGTCTACTCACGGGTATATTGTAGTTTTGTGAGTTTCTCGTATAATAAGCAGATGCATTACATCGCATATCCGGTACAATGTCTAACAGATATTCAGGTACTAAGTTATTATGGATTTTATACATTATATTTAACCTTTGAATTTTGCGTCTTGCATTAAGTGGTTCCCAGCCCGTTTCAAAATACAAAGATTCTCTAGAAGCAAAAATAGTTAGCCCAGTAACAATTCGGGCTGCTTGCAATTGTAGTTTCTCTAGTTTTTCAGAATCAAAAGCAAGACACCCTCCCCATACTACTGACGCATATTCCAACTGTGGCCGAATAAACGAGGTGTACATAAGTGAAAGAGTTTTACGATTAGCTTTAAACTTTAGTTTTTTTTAGCAAACCAATTTTCTTATAAGCGTTATTCAGTAAAATTTCTATGTGAGACGACCAACTAAGGTTTGATGAAAATGTAACACCCAGATGCTTATGAGTTTGAACATATTCTAACTGACTATCTTGAAAAATAAGTTTCGGTGGTTCTAAGTTTTTTCTCGTATTAAAAAATATAACTTTAGTTTTAGAGGGATTGAACTTTAGTAACCATTTCTTCGACCAATTTTCTAAAACATTTAGATCATGATTCAGACAATTTTCAATAGTTTTGATACATTTTGATGAGTACTGCAAACAGTTATCGTCAGCAAACAATCTACAAAAACTTGACATGTTGTGTGCTACATCATTCACATAAATCAAAAATAGTAGTGGTCCAAGTACGGAGCCTTGAGGTACACCGGCATGAATTTGTGCCTTAGTAGAAAATAAGTTTTTGTACATAACTCGTTGTTTCCGATTTGCTAAATAACTTTTGAACCAAATATACATCTTTCCATCAGTACCATACATTTTTAATTTATATAAAAGTCCTTTGTGCCAAACACGATCAAAGGCTTTGGATAAATCACAAAACACCATGCAACATGATTTCCCGTCATCAATTCTCCTAACAATATCATCATATGTTTCTAATAATTGAAAAACAGAAGAATGGCCTGGTAAAAATCCGGCTTGATATTTATAAAACATATTGTTACTGTGAAAATAGTTATATAAATGTTTAAATACAATGCGTTCCATGACCTTACCAACACAACTTAATAATGAAACTGGTCTATAGTTTGACAACACCGAAGGGTCATCTTTTTTGAAGAGTGGAATAACGTTAGCTTGTTTCCACATAATAGGAAAAACAGATTGATTCTTTAAGTGAGCGATTAAACAATAGAAATAATGGTTTGACAATGGTAAGTTTAGTAGCTTTCAACATTTTGTGACTAATAAGGTCAGCACCTATGGCCTTGTTTACAGGAAGAATAGATAGTATATCAATTATTTCTTGTTCATTAATACACATACTGTCAAATATACTGTCACACATAAATATTTCTTGAGGTAATACAGAGTTATCATCAATAACACAGGCGATTGAAGCAAAATATTCATTCAGTGAGTTAATCTTATCGACATCAGAAAAAGCACAAGAGTTACTATCTGTGTATTGTAGAGGAGGAATTTCCGAGAGTGGTTTTGTTTTAAAAGTGTCCCTAAGAATTTTCCAGTATAATTTTGTGTTGTTTATATTGTTGTCAGTGATTTGTAATTCAATGTTGTTATGATAGTTTTGTAGTGCATGTTTTTTCATGTTGTTAAATTTATTTCTAATGTGCTTGAATTTATCCCAGTCTAGAAGAGAATTACTTTTGAGTGCTTTATGTCGAAGTCTATTTTTTTTCCGTAAGTGTTATACGTAAGTCAGAGTCGAACCAAGGTTTGTCTTTAGGTCTAATCGTTACCGATTTTTCAGGTATACACTCTCTAACAAGTTCCAGATATTTATCTGTAAAAAGTTCAGTAGCCTTTTCAGTAGAAAAAGCATTACTTATAATTGAATCCCAGTCGGTATTTTCGATAATAGTATTAAGTCTTGTAATATCCGCATTCTTGTAGTCCCAAATTTTTCTAATATAACATTTACTTTTTATGATAGCCGTTTTTAGAAAAATATATGTAGCTTTATGATCGCTCAATGTATTGTCTGTGTTTATTACGCCTGAGTGGAGAGACACAAGGTCAGTGCTTTTCAAAATTGGGTCAATAAGGGTGTTCGTCGTGTCTGTAGTTCGCGTGGCTTCGTGGATAGTGTTTGTGAGGTCGTAATTCATCATGATATCACTAATGGGATATAAACGAGTATTTTCTAAGAAGTCAACGTTCAAATCACCTAAAATAAGGAATTTACTTGAAATATCTGACACTTTATCGAGTGACCACGAGAGTTTGTTCCAAAAGGACTTATCACTATTAGAAGGCCGGTATACGCAACAAAGAAAGAAGTTACAAGTGGGTTCACATATTTCTAACCAAATACACTCAACTGATGAAGGTTCAAGGTCGAAACGTCGAGAAGCTTTAATAGAAAGGAACATAAATGAGAATACCTCCTCCGTGTGAGTAGTATAGTAACCGCTCAACAAAATATCATTATCACTAACATTAGAATCTAAATGTGTTTCAGTAAAACAAAGAATGTCAAAATCCCAGACAAAAGTTTCTAAACTTTGTATTTTGTGGCGAATACTCCTAATATTGAGATGAAATATATCTAACGTGTGTATTTGACCCTCTGTGGCACTCGGGTTTAATTCAATGTCACCTGAAATCATATGGATCAAATAAAGAACTTGAAACCAAAAATGTAAATATGTAATATTTTCAACTAAAGTTTTCTTTATATTCAGATGTTTTAAACCTTTTTTATAAAACATTAGGAAAAATAAAAACAAATATATGACATTGAAGAGAGTAAGCACTTCCACTTTTAAAACACCCCTGCTATTACAATAATAAATTCCGATTGCGGCTCTGTATTGTACAATAGTGTTACCTGTCATTAAATAAAGTGGTTCGGAAGAAGTGCATAAAAGGATGTTTGAGCTGCAAAGGAAAGGTAAAAATAGGAGATTTGTGACGAATTGGCGCGAAGAGTACAAAACTGTCTACGTATGTGCATGCAAACAATAATTTGATTAATAAACAAAATGTGAAAAAATAATAAAATAAAACAAGGTGCGGTGGCCCCTGAGATGCAGTCACGAAGGGGTGACTGATTCTAATAAGGGAAGGGGACGGGGAAATTGCAAACAAAAATGAAACATGAAAACATAATATGAAAAGGTAAACTAGGTACCATAACGGTAGCCTATGTGGGTCAGTCATTGCTGACGTATGTACAAACATCTGTAAGATACCAACGAGAATAAAGAACCGAGCTTAAGAGAGAATAGATGTATGAGTCCACAATTTTGTAATAATAATAACCATATCAAAAATACTATTTGAAACAAAGAGCAAGCATATTTGTCTGTGTATTGGTATACATGCAAAGTACAGAATGAGAGTCTAAGATATGTACTTTATCTGTTGAGAAGTCTATTGATTTCGTCAAGAGAGGTGACTTCAAGTTTTTCACCGTTTTGCTCCATCTTGATATAGATACGACCGTCAAATGTCCAGAAGCTGAGGATTGATGTCAATGAAATCATTTATTCATGACGCTATAAATACCGCATAATTCATAAATGAGTATACCGGTGTCACCCCTGCGAATGTTATTGTCATTTAAGTTTAGACAACGTGGTTTTATTTGACCCCTTCAGTTTCGCGGTAAAAATCGTGCTTTGTGTTTATAGTCGATTTTCCTATAGATTAGAATCTATAGGTACTTTTAGTCACTTATAAAATCTAGACGTTTATTGACTTTAAACTTTTGCTTCATTAATTAGAGTATAAAACGAGTTTTAGAAATAAATTTGACAATAGAAAATATATGTTTTTTCTGATATTGCAACAATTAACATGCTTAGTAGCGCCACCCCTTTTAGGATTAATTTTGGATCTGCGCCTAACCTAGTAATAGCACCAATAGTGAAATAGACTATAATATTTTATGCATGATGTTCCTTGAAAATAGCTCGATATACTAAGTTTTTATACAAAACAGATACCCATTCTTTTTTTTAAAAAAGCATGGTATTGCACGCCAAAAGCCTCAAACATGGTTATGATTTTATTAAACAACCCAATGTTTATACTTTCAACCACGTGTAAAGTGGTTGAACACGAACGATACCTCTGGTTTGAATATCATCGTTTAGTTTAAATAACCTTTAGATGATGGAATAAGACATATATCTTAATAAATTTTCATGTTTTACAATAAATCAAGGTAGGATGTGATATGAAAAATGACCAGTATTTACGTATTTTGAGAATATTATCCGAACACTTATACTTCCGCTCGAAATTTGACAGGAACTGAACAAATCTCGGTAAAGTCTCGTGAACTTTCATTCGAGCACTTCTGGATTTATTACATACTTAGCAATAATAAAGAAAACATTCTGAACACATTTGCAGGGATGTGTGTGAGTTCCTAAGAACGACGTCTTATTCTAACATTAACTATAATCTAAAAAGATTAACTTTCATATATTGTTACACACACAAAATAATGGATGCTTTTGGAAGTACCACATTACAAAAAAGTACGAAATATCTTTCAAACTTGAAAGGGGGTTGAGGATAGGGTGGTTGTTAAATTATATCACGCAAGGGTCTTTGTATTTTATCAAACCTTTTAAATCTTTGTTGATTTTTTGTGCCATAGGTTCTATTCAAATGGATAGAGAAATACCCATGAGGTGGATTGTGTAACCGTTCTATTCAATGACTATGATAATGCAGTTTTCAATGAATGGAACTTTATTTGACGTGTATTATTAATCCTTGTTAAAGGTCACATGATTGGTGTTTAAATGTAGACCAGTCGCAATAAACATAATTTTGAACTACATAAAGTAATGGAATGCGTATTTGGAACGGAAATTGAGATCTGAACGACTGATTTGCTGGAATGAATGTATGAACGTTAAGGAATTTCACAAAATTAAATTTTGTGAAGATTTTAAACCAGTCTTAACCTTATCACATGTACAAAAAAGATGCAGCTGTTTGTCGCCATTCTTCTCATCTCTTTTGCAAAAGGTCAGTTTTTTTATTTCACGAATTGATGAAATCATTAATGCAAACTTTTAAAGTTTTGGTGATTGCAGTAAACCAAATGGAAAGCAGTTAGAGTAATTAACTTTTAGTTGTCAAAAGGCTAGTTGGTAATGGTTATATTTAAGCTATGCAAATACGGTCTCCTTACGAAAAAAAGCTCTGTTTAAAAGCAAACGAAAACTCTAAAATATGAGTATGAATGTTTTTTTCACTTGATTATAGTTTCAAGATAAAATATACTTGCAACACTCTGCCGGATAATTATGCCATTGCCAAGGTGGCATTTTTGCACCCGCTTAAGATTCAATATAGTGTACATATCTATTTATACCAAACAAAAGACCAAAGCCTAAAATAGTTTAAAACCCCTTTAAATTGTTCTTTATATATCTCATCTGCCAACAGTGAGTGATAAAGATATACATAAAGTACAAGGGAATCCCCTATAATGAAGCTCCATCTCTGCTGCTCTAAAGCTCCATGTTTCGTTTTACAAACAGGCGGAAACTTAGTCGGGACTAAATTTAGGTTTAAATCTACGCCTACTAATGGGTAGGCGTCAGTTCTTAGTCTGTGTACAAAACTGGCGAGGGTTTTGTTTCTAAGGCTAAATAAACAGAGAATTTTAATTTTCGGGTTATTTTACGTATTATTAAGGAAAACACTCGCATTTATTGAAATATTTGTACATGTACGTATAACTTAAAATACCTACTGTTCGATAACTGTTCCTATTTCTAAATAAATTAAGATTTAACCAATTTTGAAAAATAATGGGCTTAACTTATTAAATGTATGTACAATGAAATATACATTACTACTCGTCAATGAAATTTACCTTAAGTATGGAGAATTAAAGATGGTATACCCCGATAAATGATCTAAACACAATAATTAAAAAAGATGCTATAATTCTAAATCAAACATGTATTACACAACAAGATAGATGCATGTATATAAGTACGAATAGCTTATTGATCTTTCAATAAGATCAAAAAGCCCCCTTAAGCATAGACTAGAATTTAATGTTTCTAATCAAATTTGCACCTATGAAACGAAACTGGTTTCAAAATATTGAGAATACGCTTTTAAATAGGAGCAACTCAAAATGTTTACATTGTAATTTTTCCATGTGTGTGGCTGTATGTTCTTTACCTATATTACTTACAATTTTACAATACATATGCATTCTCTTTTTCTTTACTCCTTTACAAAACATTATGAACTCTACATGTTATTTAAATGTCTATGAACTCGCATTTAGATACAATCAATTTTTGTTTGTTAAAATATTTCTTTAAAATATGTTTCAGATTGCAGAGTGTGTATTAATTTTAGGTCTATTGACTAGCGTTTGTTAAGGTTCTTGAAGATTCAAAAATTGCACATGCACACCTCCTTGAATATTTGGAAATCAAATTCATAAATCTTATTAATTTTCTAGGAATAAGTGATCAATTGCGTTCATATTTAACATCGATTATAAATCGCTTAAAATAGGTATGGTTTACTATCAATGATCTTTGTGCATATGCCTATGTGTCGATTATTTTTACTCATTTAATTGAATTCATCTTTAATTACTTCATAATTCAGAATAGTTGTGCTCTCGTTGTCGACTTGCAATACAAAAGACGTTGCTTTAGCAGTTTTACAACAGTCTTCATCATATACAAATTAAACTAGCTAGCATTTGGATACACCCCACCTCAATAACCCAAAAGCAGATAGGGAAAAAATAAGTCTCAAATGTACTTGTTAAAATTGCAAAGATGGAAATGTCTTATCCGGAGAGGGATAGGGAATTTTTTGATGCCTTTTCTATTAAACTGTTCGAATCCTTTTATTTATTCAACTTCCTTCAAATTGGTACGGGGTTCTTAGATGACTGCTTTTAGATCTATATTTTAATCAAGATACTGTATGCAGGGTGTTTTTTTTCGTCCTGTGTAATTTTCGCCCTTCTACACTTTCAGTTTCGCTCTCTCGTGAGTTGGTACTTCGTTACTTAATATTAGACTTTGAAAATCTACAAGTCCTAAATTCGCCCGCTGACAATGAGGGTTATATGGTTGAATATTAAACGGGGCGAATAATTCCCTGTATACAGAATATATTACTTTCAATCCCCCGACCCCCGAAAAAAAAACCAATTAATTGAAAAAACCAAAAACAGGAAAGGGAGTAGGGGAGACCCTGGCCTCAAATGTTGATAATTCCTGTGTTGTTAATTGTAGACAAACTCTTTCAAAACTATATTATCATTTGAATCGCCGAAAATCAAGAATCGTTTTTAAGTCATTGTTTACATTCTTTCAATACTGGATCAGAGGATGGAACTTTTCTGCCCTCTGTAGACATAGACAAGGTTCATGTGATATTTATACAGTAATAATTTAGATTTCAGTTGGTTGCTGTTTAACTCATGGTCATATCATTTTCTATAAATACATGTAATATTGTGATATCATAAAAAAGAATCAAGCCTTATCCCATCATATGAAAGTGTCTAAATATCTATATGAAGCATTACTTACCATTCTGCATATGTACTGAACCCTGCCCCTGCATTCTAGAAATATTTGAATTTTACACGAATATTGGAGTTAATTTCTATGCATTGTTTCGATCAATTAATATGTACAATATTATGCCTCAATATCGTCAACAATACATTTAATTGTCACAGTCATAAATTTGGTTTCTGAAACTTCTTCTTATATGTGCCTCTTTCATATCAACTGTAGCCTACATGTATTTTTTAAATATTTTATTATGTTTAGAAGTGTATATCCATTTGTTCTACCTTCATTAATATACACTCTTATGAACAACTTGAAATATGCACATTCAGTTGTATAGCATACTAGTTATATGTGTACTTTCGAGTACATGTGCTATAAATGGGAAATATGTGCATATCGTATTTTGTTTTGCTTTGAGGCTTTGATTATATGTGGTGGATCAATTGTCCAATTCATAATTCATGTACCCGAAAGTACGCATGTTATACTTTACCATTGAATGTGCATAGTTCAAGTTGTTCATAAATTTTTATAAATGATAGTAGAACAAATGCCTATACACTTCTTAACATAATGAAATTTTTATAGAAAACAATTAAAGAGACAGTGCAGCTGAAAACACATGTGTGAATAACTTCAGATTTACCTATTGTATAGTTAGGAAAAAAGAAATAACGTTTATTGTAATAGTTGAAATACATGAAAATCCCTTTCACATACTTAATTAACGTAATTATGAGCTTCCGGGAATTCAAGGGTCGTACAAACCGGAATAATCTTATATCGTTTATTTGTACCACGTGGACTTTGATTGACAGTAATTAAAACGTGCTGAAAACTACAAGATCTTCGTCCCACTACGGTTATCATGAAAAGCGAGGTTAAAGCGATTCTCTAAATGAAACACATCCTTACTTACTCGATAATTTATAAATGGTTTACCAATTTAGGTTCATTTTAAAATGAAAAGACATAAATATGTCAAATAACCCCTCAAGGGGCCTCATTTATGAAAATAAATTTAGGTTGTAGCAACTTCTATGATAAACACGAAAAATACATGCTTACAAAATAAAAATTGTGGTTATATTAAAAACTTTGAACAGTTATTACCAATGAGAAGTAGAAAAGACATATTTTTATCAACAAACCAACAAACCTGTCCAGGAAATTCTTCGCGAGCCCTGCATGTGTTTTGCTTACAGTAAATACGCATGCGTAATAGTATAGAAGGCTGAACCCCGAACACGTTGCGATGTATTTATGTGATATGTTATAAGTAATTATCAAGTTTAATGAAATAATTAGATTTATTGCATGGAGAACTTTATTTTTTTCTGAAAGTTTATACATTCATGAGTAGTACAAAAATACCGAACCCGATCGGAAATTTTTTTCAAGTCGGTGTTTTGATAAGATCCGCCGTACTGTCTCTTTAATATGAAAGAGGCATATATAAGAGGTTTTCAGAAACTAAATATATGACAATTGAATGCATTGTAGATGATATTGAGGCACAATGCTATATATTAATTGAACGAAACAATGCATAGAAATTAACTCCAACGTTCGTGTAAACTTCAAATATTTATAGAATGCAGGGACAGAGTACAGTAGATATGCCCGCATACGTTTGCAGAATGATAAGTCATGCTTCATATAGATATTTAGACACTTTCAGATGCTGGGATAAGGCTTGATTTTTTTTTATCATATAACTATATATTATTTATAGACAATAGTATGGCCATGAGTAAAACAGCAACCAACTGAAATCGAAAATATCTACAGTAATTATAACATATACATAAACTTTGTCCATGTCTACAGAAGGAAGAAAAGTTCCATACTCTGTTTCAATATTGAAAGAATGTAGACAATGGCACGGAAACGATTCTTTTTTTTCTGCGATTCAAATGATAATAGTTTTGAAAGATATTGTCAACAATTAACAATATACAGGACTTATCAACATTTGAGGCCGGGGTCTCCCCAACTCCCTTTCCTGTTTTTTGGTTTAATCGATTGATTGTTTTGTTTTGGGGGTGTTTTTTTTGGGGTGGGGGTTGAATGATTGATATATACTATATACAGAGAATTATTCGCCCTCGTTTAATTTTCAATCATTTCACCCTCGTTATCAGCGGGCCAATTTAAGACTTGTTAATTTTCACTGTCTAATATTAAGTAGCTTAAATAACAATCGTGACTGGGCGAATTCACAACATAGCGAAACTGTTTGCAAGTGTAGAAGGGTGGAAATTACACGGGACGAAAATAACCCTGTATACAGTATCTTGAATAAAATATAGATAAAAAACCAGTCATCTAAGAACACCCTACATTTTGAAGAAAGATTTATAAATAAAAGGTTTCTAAAATTTTAATGGAAAAGGCATCTAAAAAATCCCCTGTCCCCCTCTGGATAAGACATTTTGCATCTTAGCGGTTTTAACAAGTACATTTGATACTTATTTTTCACCATCTGCATTTGGGTTATTGGGGTGGTGGTGTATACAATTGTTAATATAACTAGACTCTTGTAGCAAAAGCAACAAAAAGGTCTTCCGTTTTGATATACATGTATCAATTTAACTGTAAGACATTGCTTCTCTCACATAGAAAAAAAAGTGGATATGATAATTATTGTGAATGATATATCCAGACGTTATTTACATGTAAAACAACGAGAATGAAAAAGAAATCAATTTTTGAAGTACTTTCTGTGACGACTGGAAGTAACGCCGAACTAAACAAAAATGTTAACCATTTGTACAATCATATGTCAATCTTTCCTCAAAGTTTTGTTGTTCACGTCTCTGCCAAGATCTCTTTGAAACAATATTTTTTGTCTCGGGACCGAAACGGACGAACGAAAGTGATTAATAAAAACAAAAGCTGGTATTTCTCATACATTTGCTTAATGTACATCACTGTTTATCAGGCTAGATGAAATTCCAAGAAAGTCAAATAAACTTGTTAAAAACAGGATTTGTTTGAACCCTTCCGGTAAGAACCGGAAGTGACAGTTGACAAAATTAAATCCGTTAAACACATCCCCAATCAAAATTCTATCAATCATGAAAGATTCGTGTCTCAATCACTTACAATGACGAAAATCTCGCGGACATCAAATTTGTAAAAAGGAAAGCTACATAGAGATATTTGAGATATCTCACCGGAAGTAAAATTTATTTGCCAATTTAACATTATATAGATGACATATGTAAGATTGTATACTGATATTTTCATTTTATGTAAAATGAATAAAACAAATTTTTGAAGTGCTTCCGGTGACGCCGAACAAAACAAAATAGTGTATACACATGTACATACATAGGTCTATCATCCCACAAAGTTTGATCGTTCAAGTCGTTACCGTTTTTGAGATCTCCAGGAATCAAGGTTTTTTGTCTCGGGACAGGAAACGGACAAACGGTAGTGCTCAATGTAAATTGTAATTAATATTTTTTTTGTACTTGCCCTTTCTACTTAATTTTTCATCGACTTCACTACAAATATCAAAGGAAAACAGTTAAACTGATAAACAGCTTTATTTGTTTGAACTCTTCGTGTGTGGACCGAAAGTGACGGAAGACAAAACGAAACCGGTTAAACACATCTTCAATCAAATGTCTATTATCCATGAAAGTTTTGTGCTTTGATCACTTATAGTTTCTGAGATCTTGTTTGTACAAAACGTGTTTCAAAAAAGCTACCATAGATTTATACTTATATATTTATTTTATGGAAAAGGAATTTTATGCGAAAAAGTAGTTATTTTTGAAGTGCTTCCAGTGACTACCGAAAGTTACGACGAACAAAACAAAATAGTGTGAACACATCTACAGCTATATGTTTATCATCCCTCAAAGTTTGGATGTTCAAGTCTTTACCGTTTCTGAGATCTTGTTGATACAAGCTTTTTCAACGCGGGACAGGAAACGGACAAACGGAAGTGCTCAATCTAAATTGTATTTAATATTTCTTGTATACTTGCCCTTTGTACTTCATTTCTCATCCAGCACACTACAAATATCAATGGAAAAAAGTTGAACTGATAAACAGCTCGATTTGTTTGAACTCTTCCTGTGTGGACCGGAAGTGACGGAAGAAAAAATAAACACATCTTCAATCAAATGTCTACCATCCATGAAAGTTTTTGGGCTTGATCATTAATACTTTCGAGATATCATGGGTACGAAATGTGTTTCAAAGTTTCTGAGATCTCGTTTGTACAAAATGTGTTTCAAGAAAGCTACCTGAGATATTTGAGATATCTTACCGAAAGTAGAATTTTTTTGTTAATATAACATCGCATGCAAAACCTATGTATAGATTTATACTTATATATTTATTCTATGGAAAAGGAATTTAATGCGTAACAGTTATTATTTTTGAAGTGCTTCTGGTGACGACCGGAAGTTATGACGAACAAAAAAAATAGTTTAAACACATCTACAACTATAGGTCTATCATTCCACAAAGTTTGGATGCTCAAGTCTTTATCGATTTTGAGATCTCGAGGTGACAAGCTTTTTCAACGCGGGACAGGAAACGGACGACCGGAAATGATTTTTGACAAAATGAAAAAAACGCCTATAGATATTGTCATTATCTTTCATGCCAGAAAATATCACAAAAATCTGTCCAACCATCTCTGAGAAATCTTGTGGACAAAAAAAGGGGAAAAAAAATAATAAAAAACATTACAATCACTATAAGGTATTCCGTTGGAAACGGAAGACCTTAATAAGTATGCCGAATGCAAGCTAGATGAATGTGTAAATAATGCACACGGTTGTAAAACTGCTAAAACAACGCGTTTGTATTGCAAGTCGACAACTTTGAAATAAAAAATAACATCCCTTGATATACATACATCTTAAATATGAAGAAAAAAACTATCATGAATTCAAGTAAATGAAGATCAATTCCGTTCAATGATACAAATAAACAGCACATATGCATACGCACGAAGGTCATTGATAGTACTTGTAAACCATACCTATTTAAAAGAATTACAATCGATGTTTAATATGAAGGCAATTGATCACTTAATCCTAGAATTAATACGATTTATGAATTTGATTTCCGAAAGTTCAAGGAGGTTTGCATGTGAAATTTTTGAACTTCAAGAACCTTGACATACGCTTGTCAATATATCTAAAACTGATACACACTCTGCACGATTCTAAAACATACTTTTAAGTAATTTGTTAACAAAAATTGATTGTACATGTATCAAAATGCGAGTTCAAAAACATTTAAAAAACATATAGCTTTCATACTGTTTTGTAAAGATACTAGGAATAAAAAAATGAAAATGAGAATGTATACGTGTTGTAAAGTTGTAAGTAATATAGGTAGAGAATAAACAACTACACACAAGGACAAATTAAAACTGAAAACGTTTTGCGTTGCTCATATTCAAAGGAGTATTCTCAATATTTTGAAATCAGTTTCATAGGTTCAAATTTGATTAGAAACATTAAATTCTAGTCTATGCTTACTGAGTATGGATCTAATAATCAATAATCGATTCCTACTTATATATACATCTATCTTGTTTAATTTAAAATTATAGCATTTTTTAAATTATTGTGTTTATATCATTTATCAGGGTATACTTATCTTTAATTCTTCATACTTAAAGTAGATTTCATTAACGTGTAGTAATCTTATGTATATTACATGCGTTAAATAAGGTAAGCCCATTATTTATCAAATTGATTTAATCTTTATTTAGAAATAGGAAGAGTCATCGAACAATAGGTATTTTTTAAAGTTCTACGTACATGTACAAATATTTCAATAAATGAGAATATTAACCTTAATAACACGTAAAACAAACCAAAAATTAAAATTCTTTGTTTATTTTGCCTTAAAAACAAAACTCTTGCCATTTTTGTGCACAGACTAAGGACTTTCCACCTTTTTGTGAAACGCAACTTAGTCTGGTTTTGAGGTTTAATCCCTGATTTAGTCCGGACTAAGCTTACGCCTGGACGTAGGTCTTTTTGAGAAACAGGCCCAAGAGGTTGTGAGTTCAAGCGCCGGCTGGGTCAGAGATGGAGCTCCATTATTGTGAATTTCCCTGTGCATTATGGTTATCTCTATCCTTCCCTTTAGGCAGGTATATGTCAATTTGAGAGCTATTGCAATGTTTGATATATATATATATATATATATATATATATATATAGAAAAATGTTTTCAGTAGACGATAACACAATAATCCATTTCTTTCAAATTTAATCCAGAGCGCTTTCGCCTGATCGGCTCTTCAGTGGATTTCAAATTATAACAGAAATAACAAACGTTGACGTCGTTATTATGACGTCATAAAGTAGACAACGTCACGAACAGTGTAAACAATATTTGGAGATGGCGGCAAATATTTTTTACAAACACATGTAAACGTAATAAAATATGTACAAATGATATTGTTTTAAAATAAGAGGTTATTGAAATGAAAGCTAAATAAAGTCAATGCAGAATAAATAATGCAATTATCGATTAAGTTTAGGTTTAAATTTTTTTATGAAATATTGTTCTTTTGCAAGTCGCAGCTGATCACTTTCCTCGCGGACTTTGTAAAATGGAAAAATTTCAAACGTTTTACAAAGTCCGCGAGGAAAGTGATCAGCTGCGACTTGCAAAAGAACAATATTTCATAAAAAAATTTAAACCTAAACTTAATCGATAATTGCATTATTTATTCTGCATTGACTTTATTTAGCTTTCATTTCAATAACCTCTTATTTTAAAACAATATCATTTGTACATATTTTATTACGTTTACATGTGTTTGTAAAAAATATTTGCCGCCATCTCCAAATATTGTTTACACTGTTCGTGACGTTGTCTACTTTATGACGTCATAATAACGACGTCAACGTTTGTTATTTCTGTTATAATTTGAAATCCACTGAAGAGCCGATCAGGCGAAAGCGCTCTGGATTAAATTTGAAAGAAATGGATTATTGTGTTATCGTCTACTGAAAACATTTTTCTATATCGTTACCTATACCAAGGACTTATTCGTTTTTATATATATATATATATATATATATATATATATATATATATATATATATATATATATATATATATATATATATATATATATATATATAAACACAAAAAATAAGTCCAATGCTCAAACAACTTTTATCTATAGCGCTTTCGCCCTACCGGGCTCTTCAGTAGATTTAAAAACAAAGTAAGCAAGAACATTATGACGCCAATCTCGTGACGTTAGGTAGGCAACGTTATACAAACAAACTGTTGAAGACGTGATTATGACGTCAAAACATAGTGACGTCAAAACATTATACAGTGCATAAAAAGAGTCAACACAATTATAATGATAAAAGTCCAGTGTCTTTTGTACATAATTATATACATGTATATATATGCAGATGTTAAAAATACAAAATATTAAGAATTTAACTTAGGTTTAAACAGTTTAACAAAATGATTTTCTTTAGCTTTACGCAATTGTTCATTGTTTTCGTTCACTTTATAAAAAGGGAAAATATAAAACATTCCCTTTCCGCATATATCGAAATGGCCGCTGCATGGTGTGTTCCTCACAGATGGGTCTCTAATCTGCATGCTGCTTGTGGACGCGCACTCTATCTGCGAGTTTGGTTCCAGTTTGTCCTATATAGTTGTCACCACAAGTAGGGCACGTCATGCAGTAAATCAGGTTCTTGGATTTGCAATTCATTGTTGAATTAACGTTGAAATGCATACCGTTCTTGAACATTATGGATGGGCCGGTTTGTAGAAAAGGACATGTCCCGCATCGTGGATCCTCGCATTTAGATACAGTTGGTGTTACGGGGTTTGAAGTGAATTTGGCTTTGGTAAGAATGTTCTTCAGATTTGGAGGTTGCCGTCTGCTGTGAAGAATATCATTAGGCTGGATCAGTTCTTGTAAGTTTTCTGATTGTTGTAGAATAGGGAAAAACTGTTTGGCTGATTTAAACATGTTGCGATTCCTCGGGTTGTGGGTGAGAACAAAGGGAATTTTGGTATTGCTTTCCTCACGTTGTTTAATTGATCTAATTTCTGCAATTGGTGTTTCTGTCGCCTTGCGTATTGCTGATTCGATGAGCTGTATAGGATATTTTTGTCTGGTAAGAAATGTTTTCAGTTCGGACAGTCTTGTTTTCCTCCGTTCTTCATCTACACCGATGGTACAGATTCGCCGGGCCATATTAAAAGGGATGTTTCGTTTTGTATGAGAAGGATGACATGAATCAAAAATCAAATATTGGTGAGAATCTGTCTTTTTGTAGAAAAGATCCGTAGTAATTTTCATTCCATCTTTTATCACTAAAATGTCCAAAAAGGGTAATTCTTTTTCACTAATTTCTATTGTAAATTGTAGGCTGTCATGTAGAGAATTAGGAATTTTGTGGAAATTTTGTAAGTCGTCCAGTGATTTTGTCCAAAAAATGAAACAATCGTCTAGGTAGCGTTTCCAGTTGTTTTTGATGTATAGGGCATTTTCTTCTCCAAAAGATGTTTTTCACTCTAAAGTAAGCTTTTCTTCGAGGTAACCAAGAACCAAATTGGCGTAAGTGGGGGCGACCTTTGTTCCCATGGCTGTTTCTTTTGTCTGTAGAAAATATTTGTCATCAAAGAAAAAATGATTATTTTCCAGCACGAGTGTAATTCCCTCAAGAATAAATTCTTTCGAACATCTTGTTTGTAGAATGCTTTCATTTTTGTTTATCCAGTAGTCAATGGCCTCAACGCCAGGTTGTGAGGTATGTTTGTATATAAACTAGTTACATCGAAACTCACTAGATGTGTATTATCTTTGACGGTATTTGGTATATGATTTAAACAGTCCATGTCATCCCGAATATAGCTCGGTATTAATTTACAGAGCGGTTTAAGTATAATGTCTAGGAAATTGCTAAGTCTTTGTGTTGGATAGGAAGGACCAGCCACGATTGGACGAAGTTTCAAGTCTGTTGGACGCGGTACTTTAATATAAGGTTCACATAAGTTTTGTATTCCAGTTTGAATTTGTTTCGACTTGTGGATTTTTGGTAAACCGTAAAAGTTCTTGCTTACTTTGTTTTTAAATCTGCTGAAGAGCCCGGTAGGGCGAAAGCGCTATAGATAAAAGCTGTTTGAGCATTGGACTTATTTTTTGTGTTTATTCATCCCCTGTACCAAGAAAAAGGATTTATTGAATATATATATATATATATATATATATATATATATATATATATATATATATATATATATATATATATATATATATATATATATATATATATATTGAAACACAATAAAATCCACAGTGGTCGGCGAGTTATAGATAAAAATTAAATAAGAAAACACGAAAAACGTTCAATATAGCTTAAGCGCTTTCATCTTAAAATCTTCAGAAGCTATATATATATATATATATATATATATATATATATATATAGGGTTGGTCTGTCATTTAGGGACGCGGGTTATTAGAGGGACGATGTAAATGTATTTGGTGTAGGGAATACTACATGACTGTACTAATCTCTTTACACTTTTTAGCTCACTGAAACGGAGTCGGGGCAGCTTATGCTATACCCCCGGTGTCGGCGTTCGAACCATGTAATAGTGTTGTTGCAGGTCCCGTATCTAAATTATTATTTGTCCTATCTTCACTAAACTTGCATGGATGATGCATCTGGACCTACTTATGGTCTAAAAAACAGGGATGCTGAAACAGGACTATGAATAACACCTGCTTGAAAAGGTTAATGTTTTTGGAGCAGGTTAATTTTTTTTTAGCAGGTGCCCGTTGATAGCCCCTTGAAGTTACTGCTGGTCCTAACGTCACCAAACTTGCATGGATAGTGCGTATATTGATGAACTGACAGGCTTGATACTGAATTTTAACTAAAGGTTTCGGATGCTGGAGGAGGTTAAAGTTTTTTAAGCTGTTTTAAGTTTTTGGAACAGGTGCCCTCTAATGATTATTATTATCTTGGTTTGCACTGGTCCTAGCCTAACTAAACTTGCATGGATTGTGCGTCTTATGATACTAACACTATTGACAGGCATGAATGCTGAATCAGAGCCATAGGTTTCGGGTGCCGAATGAGGTTAAGGTTTCTGGAGCTGGTTAAAGTTTTTGGAGCAGGTGCTTTTGATAGAGAAATCTTAGTCATTAATAATTCATTCTTTATCAAATTTGAATAGATGATGCATCTTCACCGAATTCTAATGCACTCCAAGGATGCTGAACCAGAGCCATAAATGCTGGAGAAAGCTTACTTTTTTGGAATATGTCACATGTTTGATAGAGAATAGTACTTTTTCAAACATGCATGGTTGAATAACTAAGATATAATTTATATGAATCGCAGAAGTAGCTTTAGATACAGAGCCTGTTCTCCATTATCAAGGATGCTAAAAAAAACCCTCCTCCCCTACTCAAACTTGCTTGATAGATGTGTTTGTTGTTAAATTATATAATATGATTCCTTTAATATAGTATGATATGATACACTATTGTATGATTTGATACAATATTTATCCAATAATATTATATTGTGAAAAATTGTATGATACAATATATGATATTGTATCAACTTATTTTGATATATTGATATGATATTGTATCCTATGGTATTGTTATATAAACTATTGTATTTTATGATACGATACTGTATGATATAATTTTTTTTTATATTCTTGTATCGCATAACAATGTATCAAATGATACTGAAATATATAAAATTATATCATATGATATAATAGTATGTTACATAATTATAATATTTATCATATGATATTGTATTGTATAATATAAATTGTAGTATATAATATATTTTTGAGTCACATAAGGTTGTATCATATGGTTTTGAAGTATGATATATATAGATTATTACGTGGCAATTTTAATATCGCAATCTATATTAGCACGAGGTTGCGGTATATCAGCCGAGAGCCGTCAGACTAGAGGGCTGATATAAAACGACCGAGGACTAATATAGGATCCGATATAAAAATTGTTATGATTTTTATATCATATACTTATAGAAAATATTAAAGAAACAATAAAAAACATCATGTGATGAATGATTATTGTTAACAAATCGCTCCGTGTCTATATATTCCATCTCTGATAAATTTCTATGAAATTTTTGCGCCAGCTGTTTGAAAACCAGGTTTAAGTCGACGTGACTTTTTGACGTCATACTCGGAGATTGGAGTTGAACGACGCAGACCGAACTCTACGTCATAATAGTCGATGATGAAGGGAAAGGGGTGTGATATAAAATCCGAAGATAGCCGGAGAGGGGTGTGATATATAGAGGATATCTATATTGTGCGATTTTATACTAGTTGAAATGGTGTATATATCCGCGAGGCTACCCGAGCGAATATAACTATTTCAACTCGTTGGACAAAGCAAATATAAAATCACATAATTAAAGATGTTCTATTTATATCATACAATTTGTTTATATCATGAAGCTTTTGAAACAGTCCCTTATATGACCCGAATTGATTTTTTTCAAAGATTAAAAACGATGATGCAACGTTATATTATGCGGTTATTGTGACCTTGTGCAATACAATTTAGAACGTCATTTCTGAGATAAATCTAACTGTTTTTATGTAAAGTTTCACTGAAATAAACCTTTAAATAATTCTTTAGCTCTAAATATTTTTTCTTAGAGCTTATTCACTTGATTAATGGGAAATACTGATCAGAGGACTTGAATAATTAAGTATGTTGACATACACAAAGTTGGGAATGCTCGTTAGTTTGAATTGACTCGAACGAGGAAGAGTTGTTGATGTTTTATAAAACAGACACTTGCCCAATGATTCGAAATCGAAAAAAGTGATTATGGATGCTTACTGGCGGTGGAATAAAAGTCTTAATAGACATTTTTTCGGTAAGTTCTTGTATATTAACACAACCAGTACGCTCTATTTTCATCGCGTCGTCTGGATGAACTCTTTGATAGTTAGCATAAATTGAAAGTGGGAAGGAGGCTAAACTTATAAATAAAATCTTGACAAAGAAGAAAAAAGGGTCTTTTGGGTACGGTTATGTATAAATTTGCAAAAGAGTGTGTGTGTGTTGGGGGGGGGGGGGGCGCTAAGCCCTCACCCCCCGGTTCCGACGCCTGTGCTACGCAGTTATGTGTTTTCCTTCATATTTGTAATTTATATCTTTGACAAAATCTATTTAATATTAATTTTTGTAGTAGATATAGTTATGTTGAAAGTACTAGCAAATCTTTGAAAATAGGTCACTGAAGCGTTAAAGCGAGGGTCTGTGTCAAAAATAGTTCGACATATGATAAAGGATATTGGGTCAAACCACACTACAGTATCCATGAATATCCAAGATCATTTTCTATATTATATACTATAATAAAGGTGGTCTCATAAAGGTAATGTCACATAAAGATGATTCCTAGTCTCGGTGAGCGTTGTAAAATGTGATTCCCTATGTTTAAAGCTTAAGGAAGAAGTTCTTCTTGTTATCAAACATACTTCTAATAATAAGAAATTCATAAAAGTTTGACACAGTAAAGAAGATCATATAAACAAATGATTCTATCAGTTTAATCAAATTTGACCTCCTTGTTTCGCATAAAGGTCAAGTCAAGGTCTTTACCTTTTTCCTCAACGTAAAGGATAATAAAAATAAATGCAGTACATTATTGCAGTTATGTAGACATCTGTTTAAGATATGATGATTCTATTCTTCAATGAAATGATGGGATATCAGAATGTCTATCAGTTATACTACTAAATTGGAAAAAATATTGAAACTAAAATTGATATTGCTTAGCCCGCATTTTTTTATGCTTCCAATATTAAATATTTCTAAGTTTTACAAATAATTATGACTTCATATAAAGATATAAATTGGCAAAAATATATTGACCATTTAATAAGAGAGAAAAACTGATTTTAGCAATATTTTTTCACACAAATCAATGTATAGAATGGGCGCTTAAAAAGCTTTTAAAAATGCAATTTGTTAGGCAAATCTTATTTTAAAGACAAAATCTAACCCAAGTATTATATCATTAGTTCACATTTGTTAAAAATCCAACAATTATGTTATTGTTTTAAAAATGCTAAAACAGACTAATTTATCTACAGTAATTCTAAATTGCGAAACGTGATATTTTCCTACGCCAATATTCCGCCAAATATATAGTCCTTCTTAGATTTTAAACATTGATTACTATTTCTACGCCAAAGCTGTATGATAGTTAATTAGAAAGAAAAATATACTATTTTGATTTCCTTTCATATTGATTTAATGGACAATTCACCAAACGTTTGACAAGTCGAAAACCAGAAAAGACTCATTCCTAAAAGAGACTGCATGCAGCTGAAAACACATACGTGAATAACTTCAGATTTACCCATTGTTTCGTTAGGAAATAAGAAATAACGTTGATTGTAACAGTTGAAATAGATAAAAATCCCTTTCACGTACCTAATTAATGTAATTATGAGCTTCCGAAAATTTAAGAATCGTACAAACCGGAATAATCTTATATCGTTTATTTGTACCACGTGGATTTTGATTGACAATAATTGACACGTGCTGAAAACTAAAAGATATTCACCCGACTCCGATCATCGTGGTATACGAGGTAAAAAGGAATCTCTAAACGGAACACATGATCACTTTCTCGATAATCTATGAATGGTTTTCCAATTTCGGTTCATTTTAAAATGAACAGACATTAATTAATGAGTCAAATAACCCCTCAAGGGGCCTCACTTACAAAAATGAATTTAGCTTCTAGTCAACTCCTATGATAAGCACTGAAAATACATGCTTACAAAATAATAATTGTGTTTATTTAAAACTTTGAACAACTATTACATGGGAGAAGTAGATAAGACATATTTTTATCAACAAACATGTACAGGATAATCTTCGCGAGTCCTGAATGTGTTTTGTTTACAGTAAATACGCATGCGCAATAGTATAGAAGGCTGACCCCGCAACCCGTTGCAATGTATTTATGTGACAGGTTATACGTAATTATTAATTTTAATGAAATAATTAGATTTATTTAATGGAGAACTTTGTAATTTTCTGAAAATTTATACATTCATGAGTAGTACAAAAATACCGAAACCGATCGGAACATTTTTTCAAGTCGTTTTTTTGATAAGATGCGCCGTAATGGTTATTTGAATAATCAACAGGATACTTGAACAAATAATTTAATGCCCGACATACAGTAAAAGACACTTTGTAACAATTTTGCTTTTAAAAGTCATGCATAAATGCCTACTCAGAAGATAATTTATATCTGTTGATATTTTCCAATCAAGATTTAAATGTTTCTTTAGTTGCTGCTCTTTAGAGAATCGGAAATTCGTTTATGACCGTAAATAGACTGAGTAACTTATAAACCCTAAGTGATGTAAATGAAATCACATTATATGTATATTTTTCTTATTGCTTATTTTAATTTTTAAAAGACAGTTTCACGGTTTTGATAAATGTATTCATATGCATGGGTCTGCAGAATAATTATAGAAATACCCATCACGAAAAATTTTAACAGTTAAAAAAAACAAAATGAACATATGTTCCAATGAAATTCATATATTCGTTTTATTTCAAAATCGTTTATCAATCGGGAGATATATATAAATCTTACATTGTAATTCCCGCCTTCCTTTTATATTCTTCTGTAAAGAAGAATAATCGAAGCAGTTCCTCGTTATAGACATACATGTAATTATTTATCTAAGTATATGCAGCGTCGTTTAACACATACAGCAAATATCCACTACTAGTTAATGTCTAAAAAAAAAGTAACAGTTCAGTATATATGCATCAATTGTTTTTAGTTCAGTGAGTCCGTAATTTATATATCATGTACGTCATTAAAAGTTTTGTAAATGTATTCCTTTAATAAAACTCCCTGGACGATTCAGCATATGAGTCGAAGGGGATTTAATTCAGAATGTGTTCTTTGATACGTCTATGATACAACAAATAAACTAATTACAGATAAGATATATACATGTACCAAGGAAAAAAGCTCTATTAAATACATACAAGTATCTTAATCTAAACTTAGCTTTGTTGAATTCGCGATTGATCCACAGGTTTTTGAAAAGTGCAGTTAACAAAACTTAAACGAATACCAGAAAACAAAAGCTTAATATAAAATTTCCTATATTAATAAGTAGCATACTCATTTTTTTAAATCAGAATTTTAAATTGTTTATTCATACACTCATAACTGGTAAAATGAAATAAAATATATTTATCTGCAACTTTCAGGGGTTGCTGGTCAGTTGAGTTTTTGCGCTCAGTCTTCCTCACCTCTTCCGGGTAAGAAAAGTATGCAAATAGAGAAATATTTGTATGTTTGTAAAAATTACTTTAAATTTCAGCAATTATTTTAAATCAATTATGTTTTTATAATATATTTGTCATGTACCTATATTGTTGTACCATTTGCTTTAACAGTGGCCACCATGTGCAAACCGACTTCAATCTTCGGTAATCACGTTGTGATTGACGTCACTGAAGCAGGGGAGAGAATGGTGGATGGTATCAATGTTTGTACCTGTTACCTCACCCCTGTTATAACCAAAGAGAAAGCTAGACTTTACGTACTCAAACAGAGTTCCCTGGAACCTGGTTATAATGGCTGTGGATCTAGAATCGATGTTATCATCGACAGTACGCAAGAATCTGGAATGAATCGAAATGTGTGTTTTTTGAATGGAAATGTGGAGCTAAAAAATAACACTGTTGGAAATATCTCATTTGTTAAAGAGTTTTATCCAAACGACGACAGATACTGCATTGGCCTGCGATCAGGTAAATCTACTTTGAAATGTCGAAATTATCATTTACTCAAAATATGATACATATTGACGAATTTATCAATGAATATGTTGTGTCACATTTTTAAAGATATATAAATTATTTTATTATTCTTTCATGTTTACCTAGATGATTCTAGTGCCCGGTTACAAGTACAATGCTTTGCTCCAGGAGAGGAAACGTCTTTTCTGACATCCTTAGCACCAGTTTCTACCACCAAGGAAACAGTTGAGTCCATTAGAACATCAACGAAAGAAATTTACAATTTACCAACACAGTCAGCTACAAATATTGCTCAAAATCTGAAGACAACGTTGTCCGTCACAATGGCAGAAAAAATACCTACTGAAATGTCAACCCAATCATCAACAACTGCATCTCCTGAACCAACATCCACATTTCCATCAGAAGCTGCATCACCAAATCCAATAACACCATTGACAACTTCTTTACCTGGAACAACTCAAACAACAGCGTGTTTGTTAATCAATGAACTCTGTGCCAGATGATTATGCCATTGCCAAGGTGGCATTTTCGCACCCGTCTCAGCTGCATGTATCGAAGAATTCAAATATGCATTATGATAGATTATTACTTTAAGAGTTTATTACCACCTTTGTTGTTTAGGTATTCCACCTGTCAGGTGAGATATTTACCTTTATGAAATAAATTCCTACAGGAAAATATTTTTCCCTCAGGAAAAAACAATTTTCCTTCAGGATATTTGAAATTTAAATTCCAGTAAGATTTGAACATAGGATTTTTAAAATCTACCTGTCGAATTCAATTTCCTACAGGAAATCCCTTTCTCCTTTCATAGAAAATATGATTCCAGTTTGATTTTAAGAAACATCTGTAGGAAATTAGATATAGGCGAGACACAGTAAAAACACAGTAAAAACACAGTAAAAACAAATGTGGCAATTATACTTTAAAGCCAAAGGTCTATCATTTAGTATATGGATTTTTACGAAACTGCGTCTTAAGCGGGGGGCAAAATGCAACGCTGGTACTGGCATACTTATCCTGCACAATGTTAATGTTAAAATCAAATTTGTTCTGAAAGCAATTTTTTGACACTAAGCTTGCATAGAGTGAGAAGAATTCACACATTTTAAATGAAATATTTTCAGATACAGGGAGTAAAAATACAGTATTGTATTATTGCAGCAAGCCTAATTCTTCTTAGTATTTTTTTTTAGTTTTTACCACTGAGATAACAACTAAGTCCATTGGAACACTAGGTAAAGAAACACAAAGTTCACAAAAACAACCATCTACAACGATTGGTCATATTCCAAAGACAACGCCTGTCACAAATAAAGAGCAATTGGGTAAAAAAGACATTAAATAAATTTACACTTGAATTAACCATAACCAGCAACAATTATATTATTACTACATTTTTTTCTTATAAATGACAAAACAGAACCAGCAACAACTAGGCACATAGCATTGTTTTTGAAAGGGGGAACGTGCTCATCCAAAAAATCTTGACAAGCCAAAAAAAAGGGAAAACAGGAAATTAACAACTTTTCTAAATGCGTGACAAATCCTTACCCGTTAGGGGGGCGTACTCTACCTATACATATAACTGTTAATCTCCTTTCTTTCATTTCAATCCTGTTCATGCTAACCTAAAAGTGGGAGAGGGAGCAACTTCATGTCAATTCACTTTTTATATAGTCAATTTGAGAAAAATATCCTTCTCTACCCCCTCTGATGCTACGTGCCTGACTATAACATCTACCTTAAAACATCATAGCTATTATCAACAATGATAATAACTTTAATGACAACCTCATAATCTCCATCAATAACTACATCGCTATATACAGCACCGACTTTTTCATCCAATTAAATATCGCCATTGCCTACCTTTACTCCTGCTAAAATATCAACCCAATTATTAACAATTACATGAAAACCAACACAATCACCAACAACTACACTCCTCTGAACATTTACCATTTAATCAACACCTACAAAACAAAACATTCAACAACTAACTACAACTACTAAAAATACAACCTAATCATCGACAACTACAACTTCTTAAACATTAACTCAATCACCAAGAACACTGCACAACTGATAATATAACACCACACTTATCAACAAATACAACTGCTAAACTATTAACCCAATTATAAATTCATTAAACCAAAATAGGGCAAAAACTCAGTTAACAACAAAAACATCTATTTCATGTCAACACAAAGATCAACAAGAACCAGTACTGAAGCATCAATACGATGTTCAACAAATGCAACTTCTATAATAACAGCGCCATCTTCATAAACAGTTACATTACTAAAAACATTAACACAATTGGCAACTTCCTTACTTGGCAATACGTATACGCAAAACAATGTTCAAATGAGATTTTCCCTAAAATAGTATTATTGACATAAAGCTTGCTATTACTTAGTAAAATAATTACTTATACATTATAAATATTATGAACAATATAATCAAAAATGTAAATTAGAGGTAAAAAACAAACACTTATCAATGGCATATTTTTCAGATACAGATAGTGAAAATGCAGCGATCATTGCAACAAGTGTAATACTTCCTGTGATATTTTTCGTTCTGTTAGTATTGGCTCTGATGATTTTTCTTCGACGAAAAAGGTAACTTTCATATAGTCATTTTTAAAAATTGATATAATTCTAAACCGAGATATTTTAGAATTATTTCGCTTATAAGCGGCTGAGTGGTATATATTACTACATGTAGTGAGGTGAAAAGGACTAACAATTTAGGGGTTTGATATTGAAAAGTTCTTCGAAGGGTAGATGTAAGCTTAAATGATAATTTTATTTTTAATTTTTAGTTATACTGACACCAGTGAGAGCCATAGAGAAACCACAAAATGTTAGGGTGTCTAAGGCTTAATTTTGTATTGGAATATCATTCACAAAGCTCTAAGAAAAACTGAAGGCTATAATATATTGGTTTCAAAAATGCTTATGAATTGGTAGATATATAATTAAATCATACCTTAACTCCGTCTAGTACCATTCATTAATCATGGAAAAAGAACGTAATAATGAAAAGTTGGGATACAACAACTTTTGAAAACATCAGTTAATCAATTTTTCCAGTAAAATCATTTATATTAAAATGGCATGTCATGAACAACTTTTAGTTGTAAGGAAGTCCCTCTTCTCTTCGTTTTCGAACTATAACTTATACAAGTAAATTCAAACGTAGATGTCTTGAGAGTTTTTAGCTTTAAAAAATTTAAGTATCTGCAGTATTCTTATATAATTTTTGTACAAACTAGTTTATTACTTTTAATATTGATATTTTATTTGGTTTTTAACAAACATGACTCTGGAGGGACATATGAATCTGATTATATTTATTGAATTTCAAAATGAATGTGTAATTCTTTTTGCAAAAGTAGATTTTTTGTTATTTGTGGACAGAACTTATGATTGCATTAATTTCATCATTTCTCTATTTCTTTCATTTGATATATTAAAGCTAGTTGGCTTCTTTGGTCAAAGATAAAAAAGACTTGGTTAAGTGAATTAAGAGCCGCTTTTTATCAAAACTAGCTATCAAATGATTTCGTATTTTGTTACTTTTTCAGACGAAATTCTTCTCAAAATACAAGTAAGCAAATGTATATACCTTCTGTTGACAAACTTGTGCATGAGTCAGCAAAAGAAAATAGAGACATTCTCAATGTTTGCCATTCCAAGAAAGACAGTATCTACGATACTATTGAAGATGAAGAAGGCTACCTAAAGAGTTTCCCTGTAAGAAAAATTTGTAATCTACCATATACAAAATCCCCCACTTCGCTTGTTCTATCTAAGGAAGAGGATGAAAATATCAGCAATGCATATTTATTTATTTTGGAATAACTTGGCACAGTCTTATAATGTCTGAAAAATATTTTGTTTTATTGGGATTCAGTTTCCAAGTTGCAATAAGTGAATTGAAAATTACTGAATTTGATAAGAGGTTAAATTTTAGTTATCTTATTAATGAATCTTTTTATGTGAATAGTTTTATTATCAAATACATGTATCAAAAATAAAATTTAAAAATATGAAATAGTTCAGATATTTTGTCGATAATTTGAAATAAAGTTAAAGGAATATTTAAAGGAAATTTTTTTAACAGGAACTTGCTCAAATGTTTTTTTAAACAATACTTTATGTGTGAAATCATATCTATTTCATAAAAATAACTTTTTTTCTTACAAAACTATAAATGTTCCTTACTTAGTCTTTTCTGGTAAATAAAACAAAAACTGTCGAGTTTTACAAAGATATGCGGTCGTCTAGTAAAGACCTAGTAAGTTGTCAGAACTTGTGTCCAAACCATTTGTATATGTATCTTAAATGTATGTATACAATAAAATATGTTCAAATCAAATCAAATCTAGTAAAACAATGACGCCTCAATAAACCTGTTCATTCAAAAATATACAATGTAGGATTAAGTTTATTACTCAACAAACCGGAATTCTCTTGGGGCTCCTTTCTTAATTTATTCGATTTAATTGTGTCAAAAAGTTTAAACTCATATGAACACTTTTCATTCCAGATTGTTGCCTTGATAATTTGATAAGTTTTAAAATATCCATTTTGACATTAAACACGATCTGATCTCGCATACCAAATCCCCCCCCCCCCAATCATCTCCTAGTGTAAGAGGACGTGTACTTTAATTCGTACAAATTTATATGAATTTTACTTAGGACTGGAAGACGATTTAGTTTTCTCAAAATTTGATCAGTGTTTTAAAAAAGACGACGACAACGATAATGATGATAATGATACATAAAAATTGAGAAATTATTCCAAGCTTTAACTTGGAGAAAATCGGCAATACATTAAGAAGTGCGTATTTTGTAGATACATGACACAATTCACTATCTAGTATCGTTTATTTGATGCTTTAATCATGATTTTTTCTGTGTTTCTAAAAAACAATGAAATACGTAGTAGACACTGGCATGTACATCTAATGGGGAAAACATGGCAATTTTTAAATCTAAACTTTTGATTTTTCGTTTTGATTCTTCTGGCTGGTTTGTATACCTCGACATTCGTTATATAATCTAAGGTTAAACTCACAACATTTTAAACGTTGTTGACTCACATAAAAACACATTTAAATATGTTGTTTAGAAAAATATGAATTTCATAAACAGTCAGTCGGTTACACTAGCGGACAACGACTACTAGTATAATTTTTGTTTGCGTTGGTATTATTTGATGACGAAAACGAAACATGGTGGTACTGTGCAGAATAGTAATACAATGTACAACAAAAATAAAAATTAACATCAGATTTCAAAATTTTATGTAGGGACACTCAGTTCTGATTATGCAATTAAATATATAGTTAATATTTCGACCTATTAAACAAGACTTCAAATTTGGTATAAAATGTATACAGCTGAACAGAGACTATATGATAAGGCACGTTTCTAAGTCCATCAGTTCTCATTCTTTCCTTTGATTTCCGTAAAAGAATATATCTGCAAAAAAAAGAGGAAAATTGACAAATTATTTTAATCTAAACAATAAAACCTTAGTGAAACGACTTTAACTTAGCACATATTTTTAGCGTACATTTAATAATGCCAAACCTTTTAGCCCACTTTTTACTTCTCGTATGGTTAGCCATGGTATATCGGGCAATTTCAGCAGATGGGCGTGTTATCTTCAGTCCAGAATAGACAATTCTTTAACGATATGGCATATCAAAATCCATCACTAGTGTATTAAGTAATAGATTTCAAGGCAGTTAATTTAGACAACATACATGTAATATATATATATATTTGCCACATTTTTCATTAAAAATCAATTTTTATAAAACTTTGATACTTGTTTTATAAATTCGGTCCGAAAGGCTGAATTTATCTATTTTAAAGGAGCCTACATGGTCAAGAAATTCACCATTAGATGTTCCTAAAATTTGGAATATGATTTATTGAGCTATAAATTATTATTTAGTAAAGAAAAAATCCAGATAGTTCACCTTTTTGCATTTGGGTCCTCAGAGAGTTCTCTGTCTGATAGAGATCAATACCCGACAGTCTTAAAATGGCCACGGCCATCATACAGTCTTAAAGCTGAACACCGCTCGTAAATAGGCACTGTCCGCCATATTTCTCTTTCAGCACCGCTCTTCCTACACCCCTATATAAGCCATAGACCTCTTAACAGTTCAAAGTATATCACTGTAGAGGTCTCACCTGTGTGGACGTACATCTTGCCTCGCCATGTTACTCGGTCGCGATGAAATTGTCAAGTTTTACGCACTTTTTTCAAACCAGGAGAGTACTAACATCAAATGAACTGGTCATTGCATTATTTACAGACATAATATGCACATAAATAACAATTAAATGCATAAAAATCCGAAGACAACGAAAGGAACACTACACGTCGGCCACGAGTTTCAGATGTGCAATCGGGTGTAACGAAATCGAAGGGTTTATATACCAGGTACCTGTGTGACGGTGCCTATTTACGAGCGGTGTTCAGCTTTAAGAAACTATAGTTATACCCGCACTTTCTAAAGAAAGTTCGGGTATATTGTTGTTACCCTGTTCCGTCCGTCCGTCCGTCCGTCCGTCTGTCACGTTTTACTTTCTCAAACTGCTCTTACATCTTATAAACCAGCAAACTAAACTCTTGGAGTTTGATTTGGGGTATCATGTTGTTTTGTAAAAAGGTTTCAAAAATTCTCTGTTAGTCCTGGGGGTCAAATAATTGGTAAAAAATGACGTTTAAAAACCTTCTTCCTCGAACTCCTCCTACATTTTCAACAGTAGACAAATCATCTTTTGGAATATGTTTTAGGGTATCCTATAGATGCGCAATAAGGTTTCGGAATTTTCAATTTTGTCCTGGGGGTCATTTAATGGCGTTTTTTTTGTTTTTTTTTACAAAAAAACTGGTTTCAAAAACGTCACTTTTTTTTGGCAGTAGCCAAATGATCTTCTAGAATATGATTGGGGGTGTCATATTGAGGCGTGATCAGGTTCCAGAATTTTTTTTTTATTAAGGGGATCAGTGGGCAACAAAAAATGACGTTTTTTGGCCAAAAAAATATGGTTCCCAGAACTCCTCTTACAACTTTTGGAGTAGCTACGTCATCTCTTGGGATATAATTGGGGCTGTCCTATAGATGTGCAATAAGGTTTTAAAAATTTAAATTTCCAGGGAGTCAAATAGTAACAGAAAATTGACGTTTATTATTAAAAAACAAAACATTGATCCAAGAGCTCCTCTTATGATTTAATGGATAGACAATCATATCTTGGGATATGATAGGGACTGTTATATAGATGTGCAGTAAGGTTTTCAAAATTTAAATTTCATCCAGGGAGTCAAAAAGTAGCAGAAAATTGACGTTTATCACTTAAAAAAACATAGATCCTAGAAATCCTTTTATGATTTAATGGATAGACACATCATATCTTGGGATATGATAGGAACTGTTCCATAGATGTGCATTACGGTTTTGAAAAATTAAATTTAACCCTGAGGCCCATTACCTACCGGTACATACCTTTTGATGCCCTTTATGGATCAAGAATATATATGGTTTAGGGGTGGGGATCTCAACCGTTTTCGAGATATTCGTGCACTTCCTGTTCAAGGGGGGTCATGATCACCCCAGGGCCCATGACCTACATACCGTTTGATGCCCCTTGACACAAGGAACAAGAATATATATGGTTTAAGGGTGGGGATCTCAACTGTTTTGAAGATATTAAGGGACTTGCTGTTTGAGGGGGTCAGGACCACCCACAGGGCCCATGACCTACATAACATTTGATGCCCCTTGACATCAGAAACATGAGTATATATGGTTTAGGGGTCATGATTATAACAGTTTCTGAGATATATAGTAATTTCAAATTCCTGGGGGGTGGGGATGACCCCAGGGGTCAGATCTAATAAACCCTATATATTGCCAGTAACAGCCAATATATGATTATGAAAACCCTATATTATTATCTTTGTCCGTTTTCAAGTTACCATTTACAATAGAGTCTACGATTCTTCCTACAAGGTTCAATGTCAGACCCCACACCCTTTTGACACCCTCCTCCCCCGAAAAGTGGTTGTCTAACCCAAAATGAGAAAAATCAAACCAGGGTGCACAACTAGATATGCAGGCCTATCAAATCCTAGAGTTTTGTACAATTCTGTTCAGCCATCTCTGAGAAACAAGTTCAGAGCAGGAAAGAAGAAAAAGAAGATGAAGAATAATAATACATGTATTAAGAACTGTACAAAAACAATAAGTCTTCAAATTTCATTCGGGAGACTTAATAATAAAGATTAAATAGAGATAGGATCATCAAACATCAATAATTTAAAGATAATTGACAATTTCTGATTCTAAGGGGGTCAGGATGACCCCTTTGGGTCATGACTTACATGCCATAATGATCTGATGCGCCTGCATGACCTAAGGAGGAATAATATCTTTGGATTAAGGTGGGGATGGTTTTTATAATTTCAGGAAGAGCATTTGGGATCATGACCTACATACCATCTTAAATGCCTTGAACAAAGAAACAATAATATAATATGTACATGATATATGATCGATCAATTTAAGAACCCAGATATAGATCAATCATCTGTTTTGTAATACTTCCTATGTATATATACATGTATATGTATTAGTTTTTGTTTTGTTCTATACTATTCATGTTCATGACTGTAGTATGGCTTAGTCTTATTTTAAATTACATTAAAAAATTGTCAAATATATGACTTGGAACCCCCACTCCCAAACAAACTCAAATATAAACTGTTCTCCCCCCCCCCCCCCCTCCCTTGTTGAATGATCTATCAAAATATAATTTGGGTGTCTAAAAACTTACATAAACTGGTAAAAAATGTTATTCTTAAAAAAATTATATTACACCTTGCATAATTGACAAATGATCTAATGAGATATGATCAGAGGTCATATTTCTACCTTGGGATCAATAAGTAGTATTCATTGACAAGTTAAAATTAATAACAATAAATTATTCAAATTATAAATGTTTATATCCACATTCACCCCCCCCCCCCCAATCTAATCTGGTTAAAAAGATTCAGTCTTCTTAATACATTCTTACATGTGTACAGAAGCACATTTTAAATCATTTCTTGATTGCTTTTTCCTCTTGTGATTAACATTTTGGATTAACAAAATGTTATATGCATCACTTCCATGTGTATTAATCGCCTATTTGGGGCAATTGTAAAGTTTCCTAAACAAAGCAGTGACATATCATTAGGCTAGGAATTACCCGCCACATGGATCAAACACTACTGTATAACATATGAATAAGATAAAATACATTATTATGGGGGTTGGGGGGTTAAAGACAACACCTGGGGGTCATTAATGTACTTTACACCATTTGATGCATCATGCATGCATAATGACATTAGAAGATATTTTGTATTTTCCTGTTTCGTGGGGTCAGAACAGTCCCATAAGATCATGACCTACATTGTATTTGATGCATTATAATACATTAGGAAAGAAATACTCCTTTGTTCCTATTATAACTCATATAAAAATGATAAGTGTCTACACCTACTTACATTTAATACACAAATTTAATAAGAAATTGTTTATACAGGGTCAATATGGGGTCAACTCAATAGTGCATGATCATGAAGTCTGACAAATGAAAAAAATAACTTTTGCAACTAAAATGACAGAAACTTTACAAATGCGATAGGATAGGTAACAATGATAAGCTTATTTAAATATTAAAAGATGATGATACAGTATGCTGTCAAAGGGAGATCACATTTAGAAAGTGAAAGTAGAACTTATATATGCATGCTGGCATCTCATTATATTGCGCTACTGCTACTACATGTATTATGCTTACCTAAATTGGTCAACATCATAATGATAATCCAATTAAAACACAATAATGAATTCCTTTAGCTGATCTTAACTAGGGGCCTAATCCTTTTCTGCATACGGAAAACACAGACATGTATGTATGGGTGTTGCTAAAACGCGGAACGAAAAGCGGAACGGAAAGCGGAAAGGAATGGAAAATAGCATCACGTTTATCGCTTAAAAAGGGTATAGACTGGCCAGAAACGATTTACTTTGTATCTTTTATTTATATCTAATGAATGATTATCAACATGTTGTTATCTTATTAATATTCATATGAATGTCTATCAATTATAGCATTGTATTCATTCGGCTTTAGTTGAGTACGAAACGGAAAAATCAAATGTATACATTTTTATATTTCAAATATGATGATGTACATGTACATACTTACATCAAAATTGAATTGTCGGTGTTCTAGACGATCTTTTATCATACAGACGATACAGTATCATTGAGATGGAAGAAAAAAAAACCGTAGGACTGACGACATTAAAAATTAAAATACAGAAAACATTAAAATATACCCGGTAATTTGTGAAACTAGTAATTTGTGAAACTAGTATTTTTAGCAATGCAATTTTGTTTACGTTTGCATTACTAAGCAGTTGTTTTTTCCAGCAGCTATAAACATATGATCCGAAAAGATAGCTCTAGACGTTGCCTAATTTGATTTTAAGATTATATATTGGGACTATAGTTTGTCGATCCCAAAACATTCATGCAGCACATTTGGACGATTTATAATGGAAAATGTTGACATCTTTTCTCCATTTGGAAGTCACTCAGAAGACCTTGCACAATTTTTCAACACTATAATCCGGGTCTGTTGAAATGCAAAACCCCGTAGACTTCTTTGTTTTTAGCCGTGTATTTATACCAGCTGATAAGCTAGAGAGGACGTTTTAAAGAACGAATAATGAGAATGTGTAATGCTTCTAAAAGAGAATCGCTTAAACCCTGAGGTATATATAAATATACAGCAAAAAGTGAATCGAGGATATTTTGGGACAGAATATAGTGGTCAATGCATGTACTGTTAATTTTGAGGTAATAAATATTCTTGAATAAATAATCTAATATTGCTAATCTTTCAAAAAATAAAATAAAAAGGTACATAAAGTATATCGTTTTAGCATGATTAACAAATCTATGAGGTAAATAACATTAGATAAGATTTTCCGTTTTCCCTTCCGTTCCGCTTTCCGTTCCGTTTTCCGTTCCGCGTTTTAGCAACACCCATGTATGTATACACGTGAACCCATCTAATCGAAGAGCTGGGTAAAACTAGTACGCGCTAATGAGACATGCAGACCTGTGTTGTGTACGTAACTTCAGACAAAGATCATTCATTTGTAACATGCATGTATTTTTATGACCTATTCTTCAAATCCACTTGCACTATTTTATTAGGTAAATAACAGCTTTAAGGTGGTGCAGGACACCTGCATATTGTGATGTACATGTATACTTTCTATTGAGATAAACAATAAAGTATATCAAATATTGATTAAATATTTACCCCCCAAATAATGTTACCTAACATTGAAGCGCAATGGGTTAGAGCGTTTACATGTCTGTAAGAGCATTGGGGTCCAAGGTGTATTTTTGGTACTTTTACAATTGATATAAATGAATTTTCATGGGGGGGGGGGGTCTGGACCCCTCACTCCCACCCCTTCTCTAAATCTGTGCACACGATGATGTTCATGTAGGCACACAGAAGCAAATCTAAAACCGGCAACCGCCACGGGGAGGGGGCATAATTTAATTTTCAATTTTGTTTGTAATAATTATATAGACCATTATACTTTCTATGACATAAAATGTTAAGATTATTGATTAACTGAAAATTCAATGCAAACAGTTCTACCCCATATTGCACATAAAGTGCTGCTCATGTCACGATGTGTATTATCATATGAAAATTATAAATTTTAATTGTATTACCGGAGCTTGCATATAGCCTTCATTTTTAATTAAACTGGTACAAAACAGTGTTATTTAGGGGCAAACACATGGTGCGGGTATTACTGTCTAATGACAGCATCTAGTTACAGTTGTCACGACCTTAAACTCTATATTTCACATCTGTACACCATAATAACGCGATAATCAGATTTATTCTATGTTTCAGAAGTGTAAAATTATAATTAACACTGGAATTAACCATTTGCTATTGCAAAACATAGTTTATCTGATAAATATAGTTTTACGATTGTGAAACTATGATTAATGACTTATTACTAATAGTTAATGAATGTGAATTATAGTCTACAGATGTGAATCTGTATTTAGCAGCAAAATCTATTGTTAAAGTTATTTGCAGACAGATAAACTCATTCGTAAACTATAGTTAACAACCTTTTAAAAAAATGGTTTTACAGATGGAAACTATAGTTGACGAATCGTAAATTATAGTGAACGAGTATAGTGCAAGGGGAAATAAGTCTTTTTCCGACTTTTCTCTCAGTTGTATCTCTGAATGCCATAATTTTTCTTATCCCAACAATCAACTTAAAAATATGTTTGTAGGTTTAGTTTTCTGACACAGATAACAATACAATTAAACCAGATAGACAAGTTTCTGTTTACAAAGATTTTACTTTTAACATATAAGTACGGTTTTCTGATTCTAAACTATAGTTAACAGTCGATAAACTTTTTTTATCATCTGTTAAACTTTAGTTAAGGCCGTTAATTTATATTTCACATCATAGTCAACCATTATTAATACGAGCAACTATGTTTGAGAAGTGTAAAACTATAATTAAAACTATCATTAACACTGAAAACAACCATTTGCGACTGCGAAAAGCCGAAAACCATAGTTTATCGACTAAAACTCCGTTTAACCCACCTTAATGAATTTGGCGTGACATGCTGGGGTACCAGGTTAAACAGACAGCACAAGATAGCGCGGTTTCTCTTACCTGACCGCCATGTCGTCATCCTCTCCTCCCCAGCCCCAGAACTCATTGGAGTAGCCATTAACGTGACGGAAGTCTCTGGGTCTAAATGCTAGTACCCCTCCTACCAAGTACTGATACATCAGCCTGAAGGAAATGCAAGTAAAGTGGATATTTTACTAATGAATGGTTTCTGCAAATATTTTTCAATCGTGGGAAGTTCTCAAAGTTCTCCTTTCATCCATCTCTCGATCCCGAGTGAAAATACTTTAATATTTTTTGCATAAAGGCATGTGCTATTTTACTCTTAAATTCTAACAATCATGCATTACAATAAATCTTTTGCCGCTTGTTTAAAAAAAAGACTTCCTATCATTTCTGTGAAAGACCTAAATAGCAAATTGAATCCAGTAGGGAATTTAGATTTTAATGTATGCAGACCGGTCTCAATCAATAACATCTTAGTTAATATTGAACACAGGCGCCTGACATAAAAATAATATTTAATTTTATAATAATATTTACCCCCGTACAATAATACTAATCTTATTACTAAAGGAAACATTTCTAACGCAAGGCGCCTATGATGCAACTATAGATGCCAAGAAACAAACACAATATACAATGTCTGTTCTCCTTATCACTCAAATAGAAGACTAATTAAAGCATTTTCGGTCGTCTTCTAACGAAAGAAGATTATGTATCTGGTACAACAATTTTCAATACTCTTTGTATGATTCTAGAACAAGCATCGCCTAAAACCATTTAAAACCATGCCTGCCATGAAATAAGTTCCCCATTATACAAAATTACTCTGAAATAATCAGACTCAATTATGCATTCGTCTTTTAAAAAATGTTCAGCATCAACTTGATCACGTTACATTAAATCATGTAACGCGAGATTTTCCTAAAACACTTCTCACGTTTAGCAAAAAAGTTGCTGCTTCTGTGTATTATAGCAATTACTAAGATTTCCCAAAGGAAACCATCGCTTAAAACCTGGTCAGAATGGCCAGACAACAATAAACTTATAAAGCAAAGCACAGAAATAGGAGCAACGGATCATCGCTGATTATATAGTCCGCTTATTTGTATTCTCCAGTGACTCGCGAATTTTCAAGCTGATTAATTTCGACGTGAGGGTTTTGACTAACTAAAAAATACGAACCCAAAAGACCGTGATTAGAATTGGTAAAGAACATGATCTATATTCCCTCTTTGAACTTGGTGTATTAAGAATAGGACAAACAGACAGCAAATTATACGGAATGTAGCAGATGGCAAACGTTTTAAGCTCAAGTGTACCCATTGAATAATGGATGAAAGAATCCGTATACTGCAGATTGAGGTTATTAATATATTGTACAATATAGATCCATGTATCTGTTTCTTTTCAAAATTATGACAAAGACAGACTGATTAAAACCTCTTTTCCCCTCTCCTGAGTGAAAAAATTGTTTGCTTTTATCAAATTGTAACTCAGAATTCTAGAGTAATTTTATGTCTTTAATGTCTTTAGGAATAGAACATTGAGACAACCTGCGATAAAGCCGAAAACAACAGGTTATACATATATTTTACCGTAACATTGATGGATGAAGGTCTCCAGGGCTGTTATAATTATAAATCTTCCGTAATAATTTGCACCTCTCAGTAAAAATATACATTAGTTTTCTGTTTCTTTGCAAATTTAAACTATAACGCAGATCACTAGGAACTTCAAGGAAATTAACTAGTCTAACACGCCATGTTGATATATCGCATAGTATATAATTGGTTATCATTTGGTTCTTAATAATATCGTGAGAAAAATGACGTTGGTGAACATTTAGATATCATCTAGGGTAATTAAGTAATGCTCTTAAAATGTAAACGCGCAGCCAAGACGTCAGATATTCCCTTTGTTATAGCTATTGACTGCAAATTCACATTAGTTTGTGACGAAAACATCAGATTCCATCTTAGGCAGGGCCGTTGGCATCTAGAATGACTTTGCTTGAGCACCAGTGTCAAAATGAAATATTGCTCCTTTATGTTTGATTAACGTCTACCAGTAAATAGAGCATTTGCTTTACTGTACCCTTCATTTTCATGTCGACTTTGACTGCATATAGTAATAGCGGAAAAGCAAGGTGCCGACCAGAGATGATAGCATCTGCACAGCAATTTTTACTTTGATATTTTCGTTATTTCTATAAGAAATAGTTTGCAAAAAATTATGGCTGCCTAAAGGGTGATTATTTGGGAAGTTGTTTTCTTTTTGCGTAATATGTATAAATAACTTTCCACTTTCCATATTATTATTTATACTCTACATTTTTACTTTAGTCAATGAATGCACACATTATCAAATCGCGGTAATGAAATTTTTTTTTTTTTTAATGAGATAGATTAATTTTATTCTTTAACAATATTTGCATGTGGTCAAATCGCAGTAATACTAATCATTTTCAGTTATCTTAAGGTGGTATCATAACGAAATACTACAGAAATTGGTTAAAGTGCATTGGCTGGACAGAATGATTCAGAGGGCTCAAGTTAATATAATATTTTATTTTCAGTGTTTTTGAAATCAATGTTTATTGTTATTAGTTATACAGTATATTATATTGTGGAATTTAATCGGAATGATTTATAATTAAAATACTTTGAATAAAAGAACTAGTCAACTGGAAGCTGTCTTTTGCCTCCTCTTTTTATAAAGGGAAAAGGGCTGCTCCCCGGGTAGAGGAGGAGATAATTCTGGGTTATATAACGTGTCACAGGCAACGCCAGGTGTATGGTCAAGGACGAATAAGGTCCCGAGGATCAAATTAGCTGAAATATTGTATTGAGTGAAATCCTAGTACGATAGTGGTATGGGACATCTGTCGATATTAATGTGGATTAAAGTACATTATGATTAAAAATACTTTGACTGGTTTAGAATTTTCTCCAACATTTACCCAAAAATACGTTTCAAATGGTTTTTGGAAAGGTAAACATTTTAAATCCTCATAGGGATTCGAACTCATGATTTACAGATCCATAGTGATCGAACGCTCTAACCGATTGCGCTTCGGTGTTAGATGTCAGATTTTCGAAAGAAACCATTTATAAAAAGTTCACTTACTTGCATATTTAAGTTTAATTACAATTAAGTACTTACTTGTAGTTGTGAGTATCTACTGCCACCGACAGGTGGCGCGGTTGGTCAGTACATTGGTAAATATTCTGGTCATTCTCTGGTAACAGATCTACGTCATGGAAAATGACGCAATCAAAATTAAACATCTTCGTTGCTTCTAAAAACCCAATGTTCATTAGCCTTCCTTTGTTAAAACTACTTTCATCGACCTAAATCAAAGAAAAGGATACCGATAGATAGATAGATAGATAGATAGACAGATAGATAGATAGATAGATAGATAGATAGATAGATAGATAGATAGATAGATAGATAGATAGATAGATAGATAAAATGGATTGATAGATAGATGGATAGAATTCATACAATTTAATCACGTTTGCATATAACACTAGTAATCTGACGTCTACAAAATTTCAAGTTTTACCTGCTCAACGACAAAAATTCTGAATTCATTTAATTGTGCAGTAAGAACTGGTATCAGATTCTTCAAGAGAACGCAGAGGTTTTCATGACGATCCCTGAACGGAATGATAATAGCTATACGGCGTAATGGCTGACAATGTGACGGTTTCCAGTGTCCTCCAAATTGGCCCAATAATGCATGATGGTGCCCAGAGAAAGAAATGTCAGTTTCTTCACACTCTGTGATGTTATGTTTGCTTTGATTTGTGTATGTTACTGAAGGCGATCCAATTTCGCCGGAACAGCTCGCAATTTTACAGTCTAAGTTTGAGCAATACCCCATATTGCAGTTTTCCAATGCGATGTTTCTATGTTTGTCACCGATTTTGCACTCATCCATGACACATGAATCCAGGTTTAATTTTCTAAGCCCCTCTGTAAACAATAGGAAGAAGTATATGAAATGTACAATACTTCTCCAAACCATTACGTGGGAATAATTTTGTGAATGAAAGTTTTTCTACTAAAAAAAAATGAATTTATCAAACTATATGTGTGCATTATACAAGTATATTAATATTCGTATGATATCAAATATTGTAAATGCATGATGTTTGACCATTAAGCCATCGGCTACTACATATCTTTTCTAGATATTGCAGGCCTTATTGCCTCATTCAGTTTGTAATATTTTGTTTGCGTGTGTATTTTTTATATTACTGTATGTTCTGTTGCTTAATAGCTGAGTAGTTCCCAGAAGGCAACTTGAATAAATTTGTAACATCTTTTTTAGTTGGTTTTATATAAATGCATGCTGTTTGACCATTGACCACTACCAAAACTAATGCTTTCCGATATCATCCATACATGATTCGACTAAAGCTAATGCTTACCAATTTCATCCGTACATGATCAATACAAAGGTCAGCTAAGATCAGGATCATCCAAGCGATAGAAATTGAAACTGAGATAAGATTACATATCGTAATGGAAATGACATGTCAAAAACAAATTACGGCTATCTTCTAGCAGGCTGAATCTTTATAAACGATACGCATCAAATAAATTTGATTAGGGACCTGTTGCTAGCATAGGAATTTATTGATTACAATTTCGTCTGCTTGGATCCACAAGTTATATTTGTCATCAGTCATGACCAAGTATTGCAAGAGGAGGAAAACAATGGAAAAAAACTAAATCCGGAGCAGGAAATTGTCGTAAAACTTGATGGACATGGAGCGGACAGGATAAAAGAAAGAACTTAAACTAATTATCATGAAGAAGAAGGCTTCTTTTATAAGCCATCTCCATGGATTAGTGTGCAATGAAAAGAACAGAAGTTTGAATGAAATTTATGGAAAAAAAACGATACAGTTCCTTGTCGGAGTTGATCATGCCTTTACTTAATAACCGAAAGTTTGACTACATATCCCAGGTAGCACAAAACGTTTTCAAAACATTTTATTCTGGTTGTAAGGTTGATTTCCAAGAACGTTTTCATAAAAACATTATTAGAACGTTTTAAAAACTTTTTATTTTTGTTGAAAGGGTGTTATAAGAAAACATTATCAACACAACATTTTAAAAACATTTCCATTTAGTTTTGACAACGTTGTAAAAACATTATTAAAAATGTTATGGTTATTTAGCATAAAAACATTTCTAGAATATGTTATAAAAATGTTTTATTTGTGATTTTTATAACACTGTCAATTAGAAATGCCAGACCAAAATTGCTTTCATTGTATTGGTATTTCAAATGTATATTTCTTTATCGTCAGAAAACTGCTTATAATACAGAATGAAAATGTTATTCGACAGCATAATAAAAACATTACCTGGCAATGTTTGGAGAACGTTTTTAAATCATCAAAATAATTGAATTGTTTTTTTCTCTTTTAAATGCTAAAGATTGGCATACCTCAGTTATGCATGCTACGCACAAAATAAAAGTTAAGCAATAATTACATTTTAGAACACTGTATATTAAATATCATTATAAAAAAAACAGATTAATTGATTTTCATATTCATACTGTTTGTTGTATTTTTTTTAGATTTAAATATTAAAAAAACAGAGCATGAGTTTGATTAAACATGCATATAACTATGGAAAATATATGAAATACTTAGAGTGCAGGGCGTTGGGTTTTCCCTTTCAATGTGTTTACTGCGAGTTAATTGAATCTCACAGCGGGATGCCATGGCCAGAGTGAAAGCAGCCGATCCCAGTTATACTGTGTCCGCGCTATTTGTTATCTTACTGGGTCAGAATTTTTGAAATACCCACGCCATTTTACAAAGAGCAAGGATTTGGAATGGGGGATATTTTCGGTAAATGTAAGTATTATTTTATCTTTCAATGCAGAATAATAACTTGGATAGTGTGCACATGTACATTTAACGGCTTTGCGCTAAGCCATATCATATCTATATACTTGCTTGTGTTATTTAATTGGCGATATATGTGTACATATGCTAGCGATATACAACTCCAATACCATGTTGTTTTCAACTTTTGAATACAATTATATTTTACCATTTATTAGGGGCTGCTCCCAGAGCTTGACTACAGTGTACCATTCCAGAGTGAGAAGTTTTGTTTCATTGTGTTGATGTTAGCCGAAGATATTACTTTCATGGGGTATCAAGCATATAGGTATTTGAAATTTTTTCCCCAGCATTATATATGTATTTTTTTTATATAAACTACATGCAATTGTTGATTGAACTTGCTAAATGCATCACATGATAAACCATGCATTTTAATGATTCAATTCCACCGACCAGATGTTTTATTTTTGTTTTTTGTTTCAGGGCTAAGAAATTCAGTGAAACACATCTGTTGCAACTATAACGATCGAAATGTGTGAAAACTTTTCAGACAATTGTGAAACTGTGACCACTGAGATGCTGTGAAGTTTTGATATCTAATGACAATGGATTATACTAAGGATTTCTATCGTTCATTTTGTGAAGTATAGTTCTGTGATAATACAGTTGGAAAATTTTAAATGATGTTGTTCTGTTGTGTATGAAAATGTTTAAGGCTCATGTCTTTTATATAAAACATTTAAAACTGTTGTATTAAAAACCTTAGGTTTTAAAAGTAGAAAGAAAGTTTCATAAGGAAATGAAATGATTTTAAAAACGTTCCCAAAATGATAACATACTATGTTTAGAAAATGTTTCTCTCCAACATGTTGTTAACATTTCTTAGAAACGTTTTTAGAAAATGTTGTTATAACGTAACAAAAACCACAACGATTTACGCTGTAATAACGTTTTTAAAAATGTTTTGTAAACATTTCTTAAAAATGTTTTTAGAAAATGTTATTATAACGTAAAAAACCCCACACAGATTCACGTTGTAATAACGTTTTTAAAAATGTTTTCGTAACATTTCTACAACGTTTTTAAAACGTTGTGAAAACGTTGTTGTGTTAACTGGGATACTACCATGTACCTTTGATGTTTGTTTATCCATGATTTCATATCAACTACAAATGTTCTTGTGCACCTAGAAAAAACAGATAGCAATAATTCCAACCAAAATGCATCTAATCTAGCATTTCAGTCTGCGAGGGGTAGATGTTAGGGTACGGGATTACCGTTTTTGAAGGTTCGGGGGGGGGGGGGGGGGGGGCTTCGATTATAGGTTGTTGCACATTTCTTTGAAAGAAAATGTTATGGTTATCGGTTACCATAAACATTCATCGCAAATTCTTTCATCCTACGGAAGTAGCAACGTCTTTTCTAGGCCGTGCATAGAAACCAGGCAAGCGATGAATTAAGAATAGTCGATGGTGGGATTGGCATAACATGCAACAATAATGATATTATTACAGATAAAGTTTTTAATGTCCATTACGTCAAGAAAATATCCATTTCAAAAAGTTTGCATTCCTTGTACAAGCTCGAACAAAAATATGAACAGTATTATCTTTAACTTTTTCTGGCACTTTGTAATCAATCGGAAGCACTATACTGAGCTTGGTCTTGATTTGATGATTAAAATTTTAAAAATTAACTGAATTATAGCGCAAACTTACTTATAAAATTAAAACCTTTTAATATAGCAAAAACTCTAGAATAATAATCTTTTTGAAAAGATCATTATAGTTCTTCTTTACTTACTAAGGTATGGTGAAAACATCGGACAGATGGGCACGGATGTATTACTTGTCCCGTTTAAATCCTTAGCATCAGTGCGGACAATCCTTGAAGTTTTCTCCAACATCCCAAATATATAGATCAAATATAGGGCTCCTGCACATACTGCAGCAACACGCAAGTAAGCGCGCTTACATCTGACCATGCTTTCAGTTATAGCTTGGACTCTTTTTGGTATGCTCTCATCCTCTCCAAACTTCACGGTTGCTTTTATATAACGAAACGATTTTTTTTCTTCAAAAATCAATGTGTGAAGCTTTATCTTTTCTCATGGAGAAGTTTGTCTTTATGAACATAACCATTTTATTGATCACATATATATAACAATATATTGATCACCAAAAAACACTACATGCATTGTCTCAAGCGTTAAATGAACGCGTACAAGTAATTCGACTAGTATTATTGACATTGTGAAGCACGAGAGAAGTGCCCATGTAAACAACTCTAGGCATTAAAGAAATCAAATTTGAAAATTTGAGGGTATCAAATCGCGTCTATGCAAATAGGTGTAGGAATGGAATGTTCTAATGTAACCGACTTTAGTTTTCATTGTGTCTGTTTTTGCATAGAAAACGGAGTTTTTGTGTTACTATTATTTTTTTTATATTCTATCCTCAGAGTTATTTTTTGAATTTTTGAATGAATTCATTGTACCAATCTACGTTTGTAATGCTCCAAATAAAAAGCAAATTTTGTTGCATTTTTACATCTTGAGATGACCCCTTTTAAAAACCAGATACATGTAGCAGAATTTTATGTTTCTGTTATTAATCATTTAACAATTTGGAAAATTTCAAGTTACAAGCGAGAAACAGAAGAGAGAAAATGTTATATATATAATAATTTAGAAAATTTCAAGTTACAAGCAAGAAATTACATTGGAAAGAAGACGTTATGTATAAAAAAAACAAACAAACTCGGGTCATATTTGTTTACAAATAATGTATTACAATAGAGATATTAGGCAATTACCATTTCCTTGACAAACTTATACTTGTTGCAAACAGGATAAACTGATTCAAAGTGTTCGTAACTAATTTTGACAATAAAAAAAGCAACATTAGATTGGAACTTATGCCGTTAAATACAACTCATATGTAAACAATAACAGGACTCGAGCTTAGTTTACAGAACAAAAACTTAATCATAAATAACATCTGTAACTAAAGCTTTTAACTCGATATTTGGGTTTCAAATTTTGACAAAACATAAAAAAAAAAACATTCCAGACTTTAAAAATGGAAAAGGACTATATACATGTATGATATGGGCCTAAAATGGCCCCCTAAAATGAACATCATCATTTTGGCATCATTCTGCCAGTGAGTGCAAATAAATCAAATAAATAGTTGATAAATATATTTTATATCAACTCTTGTAAAATATAAGCTAACATTTTATTGTACCCGAAACACTTAAAAAATGGCAAATTATGGGGGCCAAATTTAACTCATATCATATATAGTTCTTTTTGAAAAATTTGAGGTCAAATCGTGTCAAAAGTCCCTGTAATAATTGAAAACGCAAAATACGTATTTTAGTGCCTTTCCAAGTCATATATTTTTCTGTAAGTAAAATCAATTACATGCTCCTAAATTGTACAAAATTATTTTGCATTTTCATAGACTGTATATATAGGTGAATGCTAATGGAAGAACATTTGTAGAGATTTATTTTCTTATCGCAATTTTTTTTACAAGAATTTTCTTTATTAAAAAAAATCCCTTTTTAGCTACATGTACATACATAAAGGTTAAATTGGTTTAAACATGCATATGTTATTGTAAATTTAAAACTATTCTTTTAAAAAAACCCATAATATTTAAAAGACACAAAACTGAAATCTATTGAAAATTTCTTTTCCCCAGTAAAGTCCTAACGATGTATAATATATTACATATCATCACGGGTGACAACAACTTTTGTGGATTTATGCTTACATCCAGCTGTTGTTTTATTTCATTAAGGTTTTATTTAAAATGTATTCTTATTTTAGATGTCTTTAAACCGACTTATTTTTTCATCGACTTAATAAATCCTCTCATCACTTCCGGTTTTATTGGCCGCTTATATCCACATGGTAATATGAATGATGAACGATGAGAATATTGTTTCTGTGATGGATTGTCTTTAATTGAACTGATTCTGAGAAAGTTCTGATTATTTTAGTTCTTTGTTGTCTTTAAATTATTTCCTGGCTTTCAGAACTTTTTAAAGTTGCGTACTTTCTATTTAGAACCAGTACAGATGTTTCACAACATGTGATCAATACCAGCCGAAAACCTGTTGAACGGCGTTTTATTACATGTACACTGTAACTCATTTAATTTCCACGGTGTACGAACCAGATTTATAGAAATTTCTTCCACACAAAATGCCGGGACATAGTAGTAAAAAACAGTCTCAGAGAACCAAGGGAAATGCAAAGGTAACTTTATCGGTTTATAGCATGTATAATTGTATATCTTGATGTTCCAAAATAATTAGTCAAATAAATAAACACATTGTACAAATGAACCATAAGTAAAAGGTTATAAAGCCCAATAAAGGTTTTTGTAAAACTTGAAATTTTTTTCTGAATAATGAAACTTTCTTGACCTGTTGTGATTATTTTGGTCTCCAGAGTTGAATTAGTGATGAGCATTTGTTGAGATGTATTAAAAATCTAGATACATAAACAGAAATTCACAAATCATTAAACACTCTTCTTTCATTAAATTTATAACTATTTTCAGCCCTCCAGCAGTAGTGAAGCAGCCAAGCTTCTGCTCGAGGCTGGTACAGCGCCCACTGGATTCATTGGGTTCGGTTTCCAGACCGGTAGTCCAGGGTATGTACCGGTCAGTCAGAGCTTAGATGATGTAGACACAAGTCTGGATGCAGACATACGAATGGTTCTAAGAAAGCTCAGCAAAAAAGATGCTACAACAAAAGTCAAGGTAAAAAAAAACAACAATCGTTGAATTCATAAAGGATATGCTTGATTTTGTCAATTTCATTTTTACTCTGTTTTCTTCATAAGGGATAAAGAATTTGCAACAGATGCAGCATTACTTAGTCATGACCAATAAAATATCCTTTAATAGGATTCAAAACTAAAAATTTTTATAAAAACAATGTGAAATTATTCATAAACTTTAATATATGAATTTGTTTAACTCTAGATCTGAAGAACAGTCTTTTGCATATAAAATACAAAAGGTTAAAGTCATTTACGTTCCCCTATTCAATATCAACATGTTTCCAATGTTTCCAATTTTCTCAATAAATAAATGGCATATCTACACATTTTAGGCTCTACAAGAATTTAGCAGTCTGTGTAAAGAGAAAGATGAAGAGAGTGTAAAGGCTGTGCTCCCATTTTGGCCACGAATCTACAACAAAATGGCCATAGTGAGATTTGATTAATAGCGAGCGCAGCTCTGCGCGCCGGCTAGCGAAGCGAGCTCTTAAGAACCAGTGTGCGCGGGAAAAAGAACGCGCTAGACCTACAGTTCATCAAACAAAATTTTTTGTCTACGTCCCATAATGCTCTCTAATGTTTTCACCCGTGATGCTATGCCAAAAATGGCTGACTTTTAACTTGTAATTTACGGTGTCTTAAAGTTTGAAGACACGTTTGAGTACCGCATATACTTTGGTGAGACTCAAAAGATTTGTTACATGCTTCCATACCTTCGTACAGTTAAAAAATGTATGTAGATATTGCATATCGTCAGACCATTCAATTTAAAACTAAGTGGGAAATTACACACCGATAAACAGGGACCTCTCTCTCTCTCTCTCTCTCTCTCTCTCTCTCAGGATAGGGGGTTGCGCTGTATGTATCATAACCATTAAAATTAGTACTTTTGGCATACCTATTGTAGAGCAATACTCTCTCAAAAATTCACACTAGGTTGACAATAATGCAAGGTATGTGTAATTCTTGCTGCGCTCGCCAGAACGGTAGCACCGTAAAACATATTATTTAGAATTATACCTTTTTTATCATGACTTCTTTGTATATAATTTAATTTCTGCTGTAGTAGTATTAAGTTGTCTTGATCTATGTCATCTGTGTTTGAAAATATTTATTTACCGTAGTTGTTTTATCATACGTGACTTCGAATATCTATACAAATGTCAATTATGGGTTTTCTTTTTGATCAAAGACAAATGTAACTATCTAGCTGCTACTATGTTTAGTCCAAAACCTAGACATTTAAATTGTGTTTCATTATTATTAAGGATATAGACCACAGGGTAAGGGAGATGACCCAGACTTCCATGAACACATTGGTCCTGAGAATGAGAAAGAACCTAGCCCCCCACCTAAAGAGCTTGATGGGGGCGTGGCTGCTGAGTCAGTGTGATACCTACCCTACGGTAGCCTCTGCCGCCCAGCAAGCCTTCCAGACCGCCTTCCCTCCGGTCAAACAGGTGGATGCTCTGGTATTTTGTAAACAGGAATCTGCAGAGGTATATAATTCTCTTTAAATCTTTCCTTGGTCTAAATTATTCATGTTCCTTGTAATTGATGCTCTTTCACATTTATCTCTTTAAATAATTAAAAATCTTTGTAATATACATATACACGTGTGTTCCTCAAAGAGGACTTCATAATATAGTGGATTTAATTGACATTATATACTTTTAATTGGATTATAATTTCTCTTATCTGCTGTAAATAAAGTCCAGATTGTGCTATTTTCTGTAGTGAGTGTACATGTATTTTAATTAATGCTCTGCCTTTTAAAATGGCAAATATTTATGTAGCTTTCTACATATGCAATATACATGAATTTTTCTGGTGTTGATTGAAATGTGAATATGTGCTGAATATTTCCTGAAGAATTAATTAATTGATAAGTTTTTATTGGTTTTATTCTGATTTTCAGTTTCTTATCGACAACATATTAAGACAGACCCCAACCTCATTAAGCGATCCGAAGTAAGAGTCCTTATACTACAACAACAATAACAAAATTAAGAGAATGATTTAAGATAAAAAAACATTTAATATTCAGTGTGAAAATAAGAGATGGAATAAATAAATATTGATTTTGTCTTATTGCAGTGTGCATTATCTAACATGGGATTGATTTAGATTTATATTTACTTGTAAATGGATATTACTATTTTTAAGGACTACAGAAAAAGAAGACATGGAAAACAAATACAACAGGGTGATGACCTCATCGCTATTGGCCATCAGAAAACTACTGACCTCTCTCCCATCCAATGAAATCTCTTCTCTGTCGGAGACTATGGACAATCTACTAAAGGATCCCAAATTTTGGAAACATGGGAAATCACAAGTCATTAGTGTATGGTGTTTTTTACTTTTCTCTATATACATTTATAGAAAACATATGTATTATTACATTATGGATTTCATAAAATTACATATCTTTTTTTGAATGGGTAGATATCCATTTGATTTAAAATGAAGAGGTAGGAGAGAATAAACGCTGATGAAAAGTGATATGTACAATTTGAATGTCATTACTAAACTTTGGAAGTTTTCAAGTTCAGAAGATTTATACAAAAGGGTAAATGATGTATAAAAGAAGCTTTGCTTTACTGTTTTACCTGTTCATCAAAGATAGGTGTCAAGTAAAAAAGACCAATTTTGATAAAGACTGATTTCTCTGGTTTAGGTTAGAGCTGCAGTTTATTCCTGTCTGGCGGGACTGTGTCAGACACTTCCTGACATCGCTACCCAGCATTCCAAGAAAGTGTCCACCCACATCCTGCACAACATTGATGAGACAGATGCAGTTATCTGCCCCTGTGTGTGGGAATCAGCTCTGTCCCTGGTCAGCTATGTGGATGTAAGTCTCGCACTACTGTGTATGTCTTTACCTTTGTAAATCTTGCAGTACTGTTTACTGTATACAGAGTCATTTATTGCCCCATGTTATTTTCGCCCTTCTTCACTTGCAAACAGTTTCACCACGTTTTGAATTCACCCATACAAAGTTATGTTTAAAAAGAGATAATTTGAGCCATTGTAATTCGCTTAGTCTAAAATTTGCCCATAGACAAGGAGGGCAAAAAGGGCAAAAATAAAACGGGTGCAAATATTTCCCTGTATACCTTATATCATTTCTGTAAGTTTAAGTCATTTTCTGCTGATATAGAACTGGTACATGCTGAGGTGTAAATTAAGATAGTCAACCTTTATAAAGTTTGTTTATTAAAGAAAGCAAGATCTTCTGGGTCACATTTAATTTCATCTCTAAGTACATGTACCAGGTATGCATACAGTCACATAGTTAAATGTAAACAACCAAACTAACTGAATGTAAACATGTATATGATAAATTATAGGTTTTGATAAAAGTTTTTTATTTTTCAACTTGTATGTCCAAAATGTGTTTCTTGTCCAGCTGAATGTGCCTTGTGTTATTGTTATAATGATATTATAGTCTATAGTTTGTCTTTGAATGGCTTTTATCATTACAATGATTTTCAAAATGAAAGTAAAGTCACCATTTTCTGTTTGAAAGGACTGTTGGCAGCATATAAATGTGGAGAAAGCATTCTGGCCCAAACTCAGGAAATATCTAGAAAATGGTTGCTATGGGAATGCTTCATTGATGGGAGGTGATCTCCTGCCATTTCTCAGCAAAGTTCCTCAAACCTTACTGGGAGAGAACAACAAGTTCTACATTGAGTTTTTCAACTACATGAAATCAGGGTAACTTTATTTTATTTCCATTTATTGATTTCAAATCAGTTAGATCTTTTTGTTTATATTTTCCATATTTCACTTATTTACAGACCGAACTATCATGTTTTAGGCGTGGATATGATTTTCTGACATTTAATATTTAGTCTGTAGCAAGTTTCTGAACCGTCAGTATTAATTTTTCATTAAAAAGATTTCTACAAACCCAAGATATTAAGCATGACTAAACTGAAAAAAAAATGTTTATGGTTCACTGACTTTCAGATTAAGTAAAGAACAGGTGCAGTCTAGTGCAGGAGAATTAGGAGCTTTGGTGCGAGCGTACTTTGAATGTACTCAGTATGTGATTAATTCTACCCTTAAAACCAGCAAGGACAGGGGTTTTATAGAAATCATGATCTCTGATCAGGTAACCAATTTGTTTTATTATTTCACATGACAAAAAATTTAATGTAAAGTTAGTGTTGATATGAAAAACATAATGTTGACAACATATAGCAATGTACCGGTAGTTATTAATGATAAATAAAATGTGTTATTCTCAATATTATACAGCCAACAGTGGTCATTTCTTGAATGAATGAACACATGATTTTAAAGTCTTGACAGATTTGAACAGGCTTATTTTTACAGATTGAAATGATTTTTTAAACAAAAGTCTAAGTTGGATTTGGAAAAATTTCTGTATTATATTTTCAAGAATTTTCTTTAGGTTATGGGAGTACTCAATGCCTCATTGTTTGAGGCCACTTCAGCCCTCCATAAAACCTCCTTGTACAGCCTGATAGGAAATTTAATGATTGCCATGGAGACTGAGGTCAACTTTGAGGAGTTTGGAGACATTCTGTCCAACTTTTGGAAGGACCTTGGAAGTAGTGTGTCCGAGAGACTGGGATCAGGACTATCCGAGGAAATGGGATACCTCACGGATAGATTGGTCCAGTTTGTCAGGTGTCTGATATACCCCCAGGGCAGCCTCAAGGCAAAGACTGATGTGAAAGTGAAGGTGAAATTTGCTACTACAGAGACTCCAAGTATGGATTCCCTCTCTACCAGCAAGCCAGAGAGGAGAGAGTTAACACCTGGAGCAAAGAAGTTTGTGCATTTGATGACAATGAAATCCTTTGGGATGGCTCATAAAAGTCAGGATAAGCAAAATCTTCACCTGTTTGCAGCTTTAATTGAATTTTTTCCAGAGGAGGAGACCATTAAGGATATTATTGCAAGTTGTCATGGAGACATATCTACTGACCAATCGCATTCAAGTTATTTTGTGTTTAATGTTTGTTTGCCATGGTTACACCAGTCTCAAGAGTTAAAAGACAGTGATTCTGGACAGTTGATAAATGTTATATGTAGCTTTATTCCTCTGCTTGAGACATCTGTGATAGACACATTGCTGAAGGAACTCTGCAAGGTTTGATATTATTGATTAGAACTTTTTCATAAACCAGTTTATATTCAATTATCAAAACTTCAGAAATAATGTTTAAGAATGACTTTTAGCAAATGAACAATACTTTAAGGGGGTTAGGTGGTCATTGACGTTTTTTCACATTATTATTAATCTCCTTGAGAATTAGAGCTCTATAAAGACACAGGAAACAATTCAAGTTTTAAAGTTCAGAAAATTTGAAATTTTATTGCATTGACTTAATAGTTATGGTAAAAACAATTATAGTGATTACCTTAATTTTTACGGTAGATCTGATGGAAATTTTTTGACCACCCAGCCTCCTTCATAGTAAACGCATCCAAATAATAATCACTGATACACTCTTACAAAGGAATATTTTGTGTTTTAGACAATTAGCAGTTTCTCAGTGTTCTACAGTCTGCTGGGACAACTGATTGTGAGGCAGTCTGTGGGGGTAGACAACTGGTTCCACAGCGATGTCCTCAGGGAGAAGGTCATGGCCGTGGCACACACAGTGTGTGAGGAGAGCTTGAGGAACACAGATGAGGACCACATACAACAGGGCTGGGATATCTTGACTCTGGTCCTCTCTGCTGGGATAGATAGAGGTGAGAAGGATATCATATACATGTACAATGTATATGTAATTTTTACATTGTGAAATGCTGCAGATTCCTAATTAAATGCGAGGAATTAATATTCGCTAAAAATTGCAAGAAGCACATCTCAGGATTTTCAAATCTTGCTTTTATCTTGCAATTTGATGTAAAATGACTGACTCATGGAATTAAGGACTTAGTAAAATAAGGAAACTACACTGTACAGTATTAGCATACAGTTGAACCGTTATATCTAAATATCTGTATTTCCAATCCCATGGACAGTCAAAGTGAGTTGGAAGTCCCAGCTTCTAGATGTACTTATACTCGTTCACTTTTTTAATACTGATAAGTTAACATAAATCCTCATATATCTCATTGTTTTGAGTATTTGCTATTTATATAAAAGTGCATTATTTTGGTTCAAACTAAGATGAGAAAATGTTTTGGCTTTATTATTTGAAAGTACCGGTATGTTAATGCTTTTGGGCTGCAAGTTTCGGCTATATATGATTTTGTTAATAGTAATTTTGAATATATATACATTTATGTTATTAATAACTTTAATCATCAAGGAAAGTAAACTTTTGCTTTTTGATCACTGTTAACAATGTGCTTTTTCAACTGTGACAGTGAAACCAGGGACAATTCATGGAATTCTACAGACCATCCACAAGTCACTGCTTGACCTTGAACTAAAGAAGGACAAACAACAAGCAGATCTTGCAGTAAAGTTTGTTGCCAAGGCAACCACAAGTTTTATACTGCATATAAAGGTAAAAAAATATTTAAATTTATTACAGTCAAACTTTGTTATCTTAACTAGATGGGACTGTTTAAAAACTTCGAGATATCTGAGTTTTCGTGATATCAAGAGTAAAATACTTAAAAAAATAAGTGGTTGGGTCTTACAAATCACTTTGAGATATCAGTGTTGAAGATATCAAAGTTTGACTGTATGTAAATACTGTATACTTGTAAATGTAAAATAAACAACCTGAAGTAGTTCGAGAATGATCTTTTGAAAAACCATGTTTTACTTGTTCTTATGGTACTACTATATTTCAGCTTCTTTTCTTAATAGATACATGTAACTGGATATAGATTTAATATATATTATATATTAGTTATATATAGTTAGGTACTGGGTTTTTCTTTTGATTAATTGGTTTTAATCTTATTCTGTGTTGAAGGACTCCAGCATGCTACACGCAGGAGAAGAATTGCTGCTGTCCCTGTTCACCATCTGCACCGATCCGTCCTTCCAAATATTGGGTACTCTTAACTTGTACACAGTCTAAACAGCTATTGGCATGGTGAATCATATCCATAAATATAAATTTTCAGTCCAGTATTGCATTTCAGAAAAATTACATTGTATGATTTGAAAAGGAATGTTAGTAAACAAAAGTAACTTTAGTATCAAGAATAAGACATAAATAACTTAAACTTTAATGAATAAAATGAATATCAGACGGTATGCATCTTATTTTAAAAAGATTCGACAAAGCAGGAAGCAGAAACAGCATGGACTTCTGGGATTGGTGCTGTTGTCAAGAAGACAGGGGGATATCTTACAGGGGACTCTATTCTATACAGATTCAAGGATGTTCTACACAAACAGCTTGTCAAAACTGAAAACATGGCATCGTAAGTCTGTGCTTTATAAAAAATCACATTAAATCACAATATTATGTTGCTATTAGAATACATGTATGCATCAAATGTTCAATGATCATGACATGAATACCAGTCATTGTTGTTAATACAGGTTATCAACATTGTATTATGAATTTTCTAGATTGATATTGCTTGTTGGTGTCTATACATGTACATATTAATGGGAGAACGTTTTTATTATCTATTATATATAGATTTCAGTGTTTATTCCACTCTGCTGAGAAATTACTGGATGTGATAAAGAGAAGTGTCCCAAGTGAAGACGCTGATGATGAGAACCCAGTAGTCACTGTGTACCTCAGTGAACTCTTTGTTAAAACTCAGCCAAACATGACAAAGTCGGTAAGCAAATATACATGTCAAATTTTTTTTTAGATATTTAGATGGGATGCACATTTTGGTTTTCCTCAATTTCACTTTCAAAGTTCAAATTCACCACAGTGAAGGATAAGATATAGATTTTAAATCATGGGGTTTTTCTGGACTTCATGCCCAGCTAAATACACAACCAAATAGATCTTAAAATGAGATTCTGTGTGTTTTTAAGGATTATTGATATCAGTTATACATGTATCAAAGAGTAACAAAGAGTAAGAGCAATATGTATTATTTGTGAAATATTAAGCTAATCAACATCATATGTATACTTTGTTTATTTCTTTTTTCAGATGGCAGAATTCTGTTTGGCCAGTGGACGTCTATCATTCTGTGAGTTTCCTAACCGACCAGACAGCTCGCTCAATCTCATTCAGACTCTGTACACAACTCTCTTTAATACCGAGCTGTTGCTGATGTCAGCACATCGCTATGACAACCAGGAGGTTCTACTCAGTGTGCTACAAAGCACATCCTTAGTGCAAGTGTACCAAGACATGGAGAAACGACTGGTATGGGACACAATTCTGTTACTGGTTTCTCTTGATTAGATTTATAAAATTAAAGATTTGGTAACAGGAATATAGTACAACCAGCACTTTCCCACAATAAACTCTATCCAATAATGATCTATGTCTCAACAGATTTTTATATATAAATGTATTTAATTTATTTTTTTCTTCTTTCCCACAATGAATTCAATCTGTATTAATTTTGCAATATTTAAATATATTTAATATCTTTTTTGTTCATACCAGTTATGTACATGTGTATATGAACAATTATGATGAAATTCAATTCAAACTCTGTTTTCAGCTAATCCGATTTACTGACACAATGAGTGGCATATATATTTTACAAGAGAAAATAAAACTCCTGGTACAAGGAATGCCAAGGGAAAAGAGAAATGCACACATAAACTACATCATGGACAGGTACTGATATAATGATAAATACCGTACATTTACTCCTACAGTAAATTGACTGCAGAAATCTTCTAAATAGTGGAATGACTTAAAACTGATCAAATTGTTGTACATGTTGCTGAGAGAGTTTCATGATGGATGTGAATTTAGTTTATTTATTGGTTTCTCAATTAATAAATCACTGTGGTTTATTAAATATTAGAGATATTGAAAGAAAGAAAGTGACAATGAGATATTCTGGCTCTCTTACAGGTGTATAGAGGATGGATTGCTGAGTCTGTGTTTGAGTCAGGTCTTGCCTGATGAATGGTCAGACTCTGAGGACCAAGTGGATGTTTACACCTTAATAGAGAGGTAAATTACTTTAATGCAAATAATAAGCTGATAAGCTCATAATAATTTTGAAAGCAAGGTAAACAATTATTATACCCCCCGCAAACGAAGTTTGGGGGGGTATATAGGAATCACCTTGTCCGTCCGTCCGTCCGTCCGTCCGTCCGTCTGTCTGTTCGATTCGTGTCCGGTCCATATCTTTCTTATGGAGAAACATTAGAAGTTCTTACTTCACACAAAGATTGCTTATGACCTAAGGGTGTGTCATGACATTGACCCAAGGTCATTCGGGCAAGGTCAAGGTCACTGGCAGAAAAAGTGCAAAATTCATGTCCAGTCCATATCTTTCTTATGGAGAAACATTAGAAGTTCTTACTTCACACAAAGAATGCTTATGACCTAAGGGTGTGTCATGACCTTGACCCAAGGTCATTCAGGCAAGGTCAAGAACAGAAAAAGTGCAAAATTCGTGTCCAGTCCATATCTTTTTAATGGAAAAACATTGGAATTTCTTACTTCACACAAAGATTGCTTATGAACTAAGGGTGTGTCATGACTTTGACCCAAGGTCATTTGGACAAGGTCAAGGTCAATGGCAGAAAAAAGTGCAAAATTCTTGTCCAGTCCATATCTTTCTTATGGAGAAACATTGGAAGTTCTCAGTTCACACAAAGATTGCTTATAAGCTAAGGGTTTGTCATGACCTTGACCCAAGGTCATTTGGGCAAGGCCAAGGTCACTTGCAGAAAAGTATAAAACTCGTGTCCTGTCCATATCTTTCTAATGGACAAATATTGGAAGTTCTTAATTCACATCTAGAATGCTTATAACCTGAGAGTATGTCATGACCTTGACCAAAGGTCAATTGAGGAAGTTCAAGGTCATTGTTAAAAAAAAATCGGGCTCAGTATACCAATAATTCAAAATGTTTATATAAAGTGGCTGCTTGATATGTGGAATTTCTTTTGATTCGAGTCATGTTTGTTAACATAAGGATGCAAATGTCCTCATGCATTAACAGTTAACTTGAACTAAAATGGAATTTAAAGAATAGAAATTGGTTTGTGTACTCATATAAGCATTAACAGTTTTAAAAAATAGAGCAGTTGTTATTTATAGAAAATGGACGATGAAATAGATTCATTCAATATTTTCTATAATAGAAAAAATACATGAGTTTTGATTTTTCTTAGTGGGGGGTATCAATTGTGAGCTTGCTCACAGTACCTCTAGTTAACATATTTGTGCTCTTTTAAATACATGTAATAGGTTAAGAATTTATTTATATACATGTTCATGCAATACATTTGTGTTTACAAGACATTGTTCACTGTACTTACGGAATCAAGGAATATTACTACTGTATTCAAATACATGGTACCTGCCTACTTTTTACATTTACTTACTGTTCAGCTTTAAAGGAAAATTACAAATTTGCTGATAATTTTACAAAAATATAACTTGCACAGTTAACTATATTTAATATGTCATTATTGTGTGTTGCAGGTTCTCTGAGCTCACTGAGGCCAACATACAGATTCTACAGACAGTGGCTCCTCATCTGAGTGTTAATGGTCTCACCTCCCTGGCAGAGGTGATGGTGGCCCGAATTATCAGCTGTGAAAGTCAAGATGTCATGGCAACCAATGGTAAATACAGGAAATGCGAGACAAAGAAATTTTTTGTAGCCGAGTGTGTATATAACTGTCTACTTAAAATTTGGTCATAAGTTTGTACATCTAGAATTGCAAGATGGAGGGTTCATACATTTAAAACAGAAATACCATGTTGTTTGCTTTCCAATCATAACTAAGGTCATACAATAATTCAAATGTGTTTTAATCAAATTTTTGGAGAAAACAGCTTTTATTTTGTTTTAAAGACACATTTTTATAAAGAAAGTTTCATAAAAACTCTTTCTTATTGGAAATATCACATTGAGCTATATCAAAAAGATTTACAAAGCAAAGGAATTTCCCAGTGACTATAAAAATACAGACTGGTGAAAATTGAATGAACTAGTAGTATTCCTAAATCAGTTTAATAAAGAATTCAGATGTTAGTTAGACTTGTAATATGGTATTAACACATTTAGTTCAAACATTTAAGGTGGAATATCAGCACTTGGAGTCTTTAATGCAATACTGAGGTGTAAAGCAAACGAAGAAATATTAGAGTTTGGTGCAAGCGTCCTTACTCAGATCATGACCTGGAAAGATCAGATGGACGACCTGCTGCTGTGTGAATGGTGGGTATTAGACTAAAATGTGACCGTTAACCAATCAGATCTGGTCTTACAAGCTGTTGTTGTGTAAAATTAAATGTTTAGATAATGTTAAAAATGAAGACAGAAATCAAAATGTGAAGATTTTGTGCCTCTGTAATAATATATAGGTAATGTTCTTCCAAACAAATTTATACTTGTTTAAGAAAAAAAGTACACTTTTAGTTTTAACTTGAAGTTAATTTATATGTTTAAATATTTGTTTATTTTCCTAGTAACCTGGCTGATGTGGCTGGAGTTAGGGTTCTTGCAAATGTAGAAATTGTCCGGTTCCTACAGAGGGCGGTGCAAAATTTCCCCGAGAAGTTATCAGACAAGGCCTGGGACTTCATACTGTGTACAGCTGTCAGTCTTATACAGGTAGAGGGAAATAATTATCATGGCTGGGTGGTCAACAAATTCACTATCAGATCTTCCATAAATATTCAAACATATCTTGGTTACCTATAAACTATCATTTGTTAAAGAAAAAATCCTATATTGAAGCTTTGATATTTGAATATTATGTTATATTTTTAAACAGAGCTCTTCTAAACTTAATCTTGCTATTTATCTTTTGTTTCGCTATTAGCACCATTGCTTCATGATTTAATATATAATCTATCATAATCTTTTTTAAAGTGACAACCTTGGTGAATAGCCCTAATTTTAATATTTTATGGAGAAAAACATCTTCAATGACATTAATGTTGCATGTAAGCTTTAACAGGCACATTTGTTTGGAAAGAAAAAAATATAGGAACTACTGTATAAGTTACTGTAAGAAAATCAAATTTAAACGTGGATCAGATTTAAAAATTATTAAAAAACATTACATCAATATGAAATATCATGGAATTCGTTTCATCATAGTCTGTAGATGAGAGTGAGTCGCAGCTGATGAGCTCGGTCCCAGTACAGGTATTCACCTTGTCTGTGTGTCAGCTGGTGTCGGAGGTCGCCCACACTGTGGAGGACGTGTTCCCAATCAGACAAGATGTCTGCCCCAAGAACCTGCTGACAGAGTGGGAGGAGTTCTTCAGCGAGGGGATATTTTCTTCACTGCTGCCACTGTTCCATAGACTTACTGGTGAGATATGCTGTTCATTTATATGTTACACCATACAAGTATACAACCAGCTAATGTTAAAAAGAATTTTGTGCTTCATATCTTATATAAAACTGATTCTATTTTATAAATGTTTTGCCATTTCACTGATCTTCATAGTATTTTTTAAGATAAGGTTTGGAATCAAAATACATGTATTATGAATTATTTAAAGATATACATGTGCAGTATCATGTACATTTACTTATATTTAATACGGTTGTGGAAACTGATTGTACGAATGCTTATTTTGTGGCCATATTGCTTACCATAACAGCTAACTTATTTTGTATAAAGACAACATGAAGAAGAGGCCCCTGAAGGGAATCCTGGAGAGTTTACTGAGGGCTGTGGCCAGTGCCGCCTCCTACTGCCCCACGCAGCAGGTGCTTGCTCACAAATTACCCGCCTACTTGATTGCAGATCAGTTGTCTCCCTTGCCAGACACTCTTCAGTCTCTCATTAACCACATCTCGCCACTGTTGATGTTCCCTCACAGAAGTGTGCAGATTGCGGCTTTCCATATTCTCAGAAGGTAAAGCAACAACCTCCATGCAGTACATGTACTTTATCAAAATGCAATTACAAGCATGGAATATACCTATCATCATTTTGGCTCTTGTTTTGTTTTTTTTTAAAGTAAAACTGCAGCTGCAAAACAAGTTTTTAATCAATTTTGTTGTTGTTGATCCCCTCCAAAAATTACACCTGATAAAAGAAGAGAATTAATGAAGCATGAAATATAAAATATTGCTCTTCTAAAAATCTTTTACGACCACTTTGTATAATAAAATGCATGTTTCACTATTTCAGAGTGATGCCAGAATTACCTGGTTATGACAAGGAGGAGACGAGTGATACAGAGGAGGAACAGACGTCAAAGTAAATGTCATTAATGTGTGCACATTACCATATTAAGTATATAATTCAGTGAGTAAATCTAAGTTCCTGTTGATAGGGAACTAGATGTGTACTGTGAATATAGATTGATGTAAATACAATGCAAATCTATGGCTGTGTATAAGTTAGAACTATATACATGTACTAAGAGTCAATGATGAAATCTAAAATGGAAAATTAGATGTTTAGGTACATGTTTTATGTACATTTAAAAATTAAGTGGTAAACTAGGTATATGTACATTGTATGTACAGTGTATTATGTATATATAGTATAGGGAGAGATGCGTAAATTATACTGGAGATGGTAGAAGTGCATTTTATTTTTGGGTGGGGGGGGGGGGGGGCTAGGGGAGGGATGACTATATAACTACAATATGAAGAGTGGACAATTTAACTGTGCTTGCCTGAACTTGTACATGTTTACAATGTTATTTACATTACTGTATACCATTACAGGAGTCCACCTGCCTGTCTGATGCAGATCATACAGAACAAACAGTCCACCACTCTGGGCAGTGTGTTACTGGACCTCAGCATCGACCAGAAGTTTATTGTGGAGCCTTTCTCAGAGATTTATCAACATGTACTGGCATATCTGTTGTCATGGAAACTCCTACTGACCTCATTCAGGCATTCATCAGCAGAGGTATAAGAGGAAAACCCACTTCCTCTAGTTAAAATTAAGAAATAGAACATCTGACTCTTCTGGGGATTATGAGTCGAAAGTGCATAGTGTAAATTTCTTCAAGACTGATTTTGAATGCTGAAAACCTTAATGATATCTAGTTATAGACTGATTTGGAACAATTCTTCTATATTTGACAGAAACATGATAAATTACTGTAAGTTGCAGTAAATGATTTTATTTTTCATAATAATCACATAAAACTAGAAAAATGAATTCCGTTTTATAAATTACACATACATGACTGTATATAAGAATAAGGTTTTCACACTGTTTTGTTACTCTAAAATGATTGATTTATTTAAATATGACCAGACGATGAGTGTTTCTTGTATTCATTGATATTGAAATGTTAAAATTGAAGTAGAAATTATAGGGGATTCTTAAACAATTATATATGTTCAAATAAAACAATAGATGTAACATCATATGTGACTCTTTTTCTACAGTTAAGGTCCAAGTATGCGGCTTATCTACAAGAGAAGGGCTGCATTGACCAGTTTATGTCAGTAATTTTCCGGTTGATGCCAGAGATTCCATTGAACAAGGACAAAACTAACATATTTGAGAAAGCTTTCTGTCTTTATGCATCAGGTGAGATTATTGTTTGTCAGACAATGAATTAATTAGTAGCTAAAACTGTTACAGTTATTTTTATATAGGCATGTAAAAATACATTATACCTATAGAGATTCATATTTGGTATTTCTTAACAAGCTCTGCATGTGTAAATCCATCCAAGCAAAATATAACAATCAAAGGTTACTGTAGAGTTCTGTGAATCATGACAATATTGTTACTAAAGTTTTCTATCTTTAAAACTAAAGAAAGGAAATTCTAAATGATCCAACTTGAAAGAAATTCTAAAAGGTCCAGAATAGAAAAAAACGTCTTTTTTCTTAAATTATGTTTATCTGAATAATTATTATCTTCCCATACCTTTCTGTAGGTGAGCCCGGTGTGTTAGAGGTGTGTGAGCTGGCCTGTAGTGTGTATAAGGACGCCCTCAAGAGGACCCCCGCCCTGGTACGACTGTGGTGGAAGGATCAGGACAGGAAATCTGTCAGTTACGTCGACAGGTAAAGATTGGTGTCATCATATATCGTATCCTACTATACCTTTTTGTAGGTGTTAGCTATGTCAACATACAGAGATTACATCATTGTCTATGTTTTATGACAGAAAAAATTAATATTTAAGTATTTCTGCACTATTGTTCAGGTGACTGCCGTGGCCTGTTGGCCTATTCTTACTACAAGAGTAATTATATAGGCATGTTGATTGGTAGAGGGCAGTTGCTATTTTTGATTACTATAAGCTGCAAATGCTTCTGTATTGCAAAAATATTTCAGATTTACCAGTAAATATGTCAGCCCTGTTTTGTGTACAGAGGAGATTTCTTCCCTGGATACAATAGACAAGAAGGATGTGAATTTCACTGTAAGTGACAACATGGAAAATAGTACTTTCAATGCAGTTCTAACAACTTTTTACATTAAGAGTTCTGAAAGGATGTCCAATCTAGAAATTATTTGCTGTAAGCTACACATATACATGTACGAGAAATTAAAAAAAAATTGACAGATCGCATCAGACAGCTATCAAAACAAAAGAAACAGTACATTAATTTTAAAAAGCTTGTGTTCAAAATTCGAAGTATGTCATATTAGAAAGGTATTAGATTTGCCAGTTTTTACAGTAATTTGCCTAGTTTCTTAATCTACTGTAATTTGTGATTTGATGAATGTCATGAAGATTCATATGTAGATAAACATGATAAAGATTTGATAACTATAAATTTATACAACTATGTAAGTCTTCCTTCATTTACCAACAGGTAAAGACCCGGCCCTCCACCCGTGAAGTGGTGGCAATCCATACCCTGGAAGAGGTGTGTATTGAGGTGGTCATCACCCTCCCTCAGAACTACCCCCTGGGAAACATCACTGTGTCAAGTGAGAAGAAAGTGGGAGTGACCGCCCAGCAGTGGGACAAGTGGCTGCTGCAACTCAACATATTCCTACAGCACCAGGTACAATGGAGAGAGAGAGAGAGAGAGAGAGAGAGAGAGAGAGAGAGAGAATAACGGTATACTATACTTTTAATTTATATATTTATATAATTATATACAAAGCTCTGGCAAGATTTTATGTCTTTTTGTATAATCTGAGTGTCTATTACCTTAAAGGATGATAAAAGTCACACTGTAGATGTTAAGTAGAAGTTTGAAGGAATAGATGTATGAGCTACATGTGTCTAAGAGTTGGTTGTTCGTTAATTTGTACAGAATGGCAGCATCATGGATGGACTGAGGATATGGAGGAGGAACATAGACAAGAGGTTTGAGGGGGTGGATGACTGTATGATCTGTTTCTCCGTGCTTCATGGCACAAACTTCCAGCTGCCTCGGCTGTCGTGCAGGACCTGCAAGAAGAAGTTCCACTCAGCCTGTCTGGTAAGTCAGGAGTTGTCTCTCTTGAGCTGTACCACACAATATTTTTATTGGGAACATGCGCGGATCAAGAAATTTTTTCCAGCGGAATCCAGATGGTATTTGATTTTGTCAAGAGGGGTGCGGGGTTCTGAGAAATATTTTTGATAATTTTATAATGTAATTTAAAGGAATTTGAATTTTGCAAAGGGAAGGAGGGGGGGGGGTCCCTCTAGATCCGAGCATGGGGAAGATTGAGCTTGTTTTTGCATTTGTTTATTGCTTTTTTGTGATGAGGATAAGGAGATTAGGATGCATGGAAGATCAAATAGGAATCTATTTGTTTAATTTATCTATTCGATCCATCCTATATGTAGATTAGTTACATGATTCACAGTAATCGTAGTATGTTGTCTTGCCTTTCAGTACAAATGGTTTCAGACAAGCCACAACTCGACCTGTCCATTGTGTAGAAATCTGTTCTAGTCGCAAAACAATTGCTGTGTTTGAAATAGTCATTGGATCTAACATTTATTTATTATAAAGATACCTGTGTTAATCATCAGAGACACTGGATATAAAAAGAGATCCTCTGTTATAGAGGGAACATGGTACATATCATTTGTCAAAAAGTTTATAAACAGAAGAATTTTACAAATTCAAAAAGAGTACATAGCAAACAAAATTTTAATCTATTGTATTGTTCAATACAAAATTGAATATAATATTATTTTAAATTTTACAATAATAAATTATCTGAGAAAGTTGACTTTATTTGTTTGAGTTTTATATACGTTATGGTTTTGTGTTCCATTAATTGTTTTGTTGTTGATTCATTGTTTAATAATTGTAAAATCCGTTTTATTAATTCAAACAAAGAAATATCTCTGTCAGATAAATTGTAAGGAGATGTTATACATAATTTGAGAAAACATGAGAAAATAAGATTTTAAATGTGTTGTAATAGGTTAGAAGTAGAGGACTTGAACTGTATAAGTAAAACTGGTTTTAGGAATGGATATCCACCTCAGACATTATATTGACCTTATATTTTCTGACTCTGGTGATGTCCTCCAAAAAGAAACTTCTTAAAACTTTATTTGATTTTAAAGGTAAATAATACACGTTTTAAAAAGTTCTTGAGATTCAGTATTGGAATTGTGAATTGGAAAACTATCTACCCTGAATATTTTTTCTTCTCAATTTTTATTAGAATTACTCTTAGCTTTTGAATACATATTTAGACAAGTATCACATAACCCATTAATTCTTCTTTTGATCTTCTCGACCTTATTATGTGGCGTATACAGTAATATTTTTGTAAATATAGTGCACAGAATACAATATAACGTTTGTGATGATAAGTTTAACGTAATATATTTTGAGGGCGAGAAATCAAGTAATTCTGTTTTGAAATCTCACTCTCTCTAAAAACACGCGGAAAATTGAGCAATACAAGAATGTAATGTACAAAAAAGTATTGAAATGTACATTTACGTACCTCGATATTTAGGTGTTAATAGCGTGTACTTTTATTGTATACTCCGATACAGATATTGGTTAATAGAACTATTTTAACAGGAGCTTGGACTTTGGGTAGTTGTGTCAAACAGCAATGTGACGTAGGCCTCTCTATTTCATTTCTGGCCACTCAACCATGGCTCTTTGAAATCGACAAGATTTGTCTGGCTTTTGAGCTAAGACTACGCAATCGGTGCATATTTCGCTTGAAAACGCGTCATTTTTAACTTGTTTTGACGCAAGAAAAAGATAGTTACGTTCAACCGAAAGTCCAAGGACTTGTTAAAATGGTTCTATGTTCATCATGCATTGGAAGATAAACATTTTTTTTTAGAACTTCATTAATTTGATAGAAAATGGTATCGTTACTTGAATTATGACTGTATATCAACTCATTGTACATTTATTAAAATTATATTATCCATCCATGGTAAAGTGACTTTCTCAATACTGAAAAGAACAATGACATTTACAGTGTATATTTGATCAGAAGTAGCCGAGTAAACATCTTTATTGACACACTGATGTCGAGTGTGTTGACTTTTGTTAACGGGACAAGAAGATCTGTGTCAATAAGCTGTCCCTCCCCTCTCTGATTTTAACCCCTGTGTTTTTATCAACTACCGAGGGAGCGCCGATACTCACGTACATAACGCGAGGAGGAGTCATTATGGGGTATATACGTCACACTGAAAGATGACCGGGCCGATACAGAGGGGAGATTGAACTCGACGATAATCCAAAGGTATGTTAATGGGGAAAATATATAGACAAGATTTTTTTACCGCATTTAAAGTGTGAAATTTTAAAATAATAGATTTTCGGTTGATATTATGTGTTGAAGCGATGGGTTATTAAGGGATTATTGTGATATATGTAAGATGGCTAGAATTGTGTTTCTACAAAAGGTCTGGGTTATACCGAGTTTTACCAAGGTAAATTTCCGGTATATCCTAACATCTGCTGCATCAAATAATCTTTGAAGTATGTATTCTGACATGTATTGTTTTTGTCATATTGATTTAGATTTATAGATTACGTACGACGTTTATGTTTCACACAAACATGTATTGACTTCTAAACAAGAGGAGGAAAATAATTATGTTCAAATGATACATGGTATGATGAAAAAACTATGTAGTGGTGACAATCAATAAAATAGATCAATTTTTAATTAAATCAATTGATATATCGCCGGATAAATACCAGACTGAGTTTCACTTTTAAGAAGCAATTTTGTTGTCTTAAAAGATTTTGTCAGTGAAATATAATTGGAATTTTGTTTTTGTAATATCCGCGTTCATACATTGTTTGGCATTGTCTAATAATGTAACAAAACAGGGGAAAATAAGTCGAGCGAGTAAATACAATCATGTTTGTAGGTTATTCCAAAAAAAATCTGAGAATGAAGCTCATCAAGAAAAAAGTCGTCGTTTGATACTGTTCCAACATCGCTAACGTTGCTGAAAACGCCAAAGTGTTTCTCAGACAGTGTGTGGCCAAATCGTGAGCGCAAAATGTCAGATGTTTATATTATATACCACAGTTGAGTGCAGAAAAATCGGAAAACAATATTCTCTCAAATTATATTAACGATGTCAGGATGTGCAGAAGCAACAGATAAAATCGGATAACTAGTGAAACGTAGCTTTTATCCCAACTCCCATCATCAGACTTTAAAAAGCAGTTAATAATTTAAAAGCGAATGGCGCCTCGCTGCGCACTAATTGTGTTCACCATTAGCACAACTCACGTGTGATCTCCCGATAATACCTGGCCCAATCTTTTGTCTTCGACTCTTTGGAAAAAAAAGTACACGTAAAAGAATGAAATCGATGGTCGTTCAGGCATACATTCATTGCTGGTATTGATTTTTTAGGGAGGCGATATGTCAAATACAGACAAAATGGGTGCCGCTGCGTGTTGAACACGGCAGACTAACTTAATGAGGATTATATACGAAAAGAATCTGGTTGGAGCAGCGTGACACATTATACCAGCAACTGATTGAGGCAAACAAGTAGTTTTTTGTTTCCCTGCATGAACAACGAATTTTCGCTATGAATGACATTGGACCGGAAGTCAGCTGTTCACCGGAAGATGCGACGGTCAGCTGTGTGGCCAAGGATTACCTGTGTATTGTAGACAGGGTGAACTGTAGTTTACAGAAAATCAAGTCGGAACTGGTGAGTAATATATTAGACTTTAGATTTAAAACGGGACTTCCTTTTTATATACATGTAAAACACTTTAATTTATAATAGTATAATTAGTTTTTAATGTGTTTACAAATTACAATGTGCCTTTACAATCATGTACGTGTTCATTATTGTTTGGCTATTTGGAGGGACTTTCTGACTCTGTGACTAAAAGTACATAACATTGTATAAAAACCCTTTTTTAACCAAGATTGATTAGATCTTTTGAAGTCCGATGGTTTGTATGACTGGCCGAAATAATTCAAGAATTAATAGATTTTCAATCTGAAATTTTAGTGTTTTATACTGAAAAGAATGAACATTATATTTCTTTACGGAAATTGTGTGGGGTGTATTAATTAATATTTCATAATTTTTCACTGGTGTATCCAAAACCACAAATCACGCGTTTACAGTCACCATTGACTGCGTTTTATTTTGATAGTTTAAAGCAAATTAACATTTTTTTCATAATGTATACAGAGAGCCGTCGGTAAGAACAAAAACAAATATGCATTTCAGCTGTATAAATATAATGTGTATTTTCTTATTTATTTTAGAAATATATGACGGTTTCATCACCTTTAACTGCTTTACGTGTCCCTGCATGTTTTTTGATCGATGATACTATTGTTTTAATTTCAAAACCATGTAATTGGTTCAAAATATCTCCGAGACTGAGTTTTATTAAATGTCGCATCAAAACCGATTCTATGGAAAGTCCACAATAATGTGTTATACATGTGCTATATATACTATGTGTATATACATGTACATTCTACAATTCAGTTCAAAATTTTGATTCTTGTCTTTTAGATATTATAGTTAAACAATAAAATGCTTTCTTTGGTGATTCATGCGGGATATGAAGGTGGCGACATTTTTTGCAATGATCGCTATGTACATTCATAACCCGCATGAATCATCAAAGAAAGCATTAACTTTATTGTTTATATTTACATCTTTCTTTTAACAAATTAATTAATTGATTGTGAAAAGTAAGTGAAATTAACTTAATTATTGTTAATATACATTAGTACGTTACTAAAAGAAACAGCCAAATCGTCGATCTCCTATGGGAATTTGAGTGTGACATCATCATGATTATTTCGTGCATTCCGTGATTTTTCTTAGGACGCTCTACATGTTGGTTGCGACCAGTCGATAAACGGGGCATGTAGATTTCAGTCCTGTTAGTTCTACAGAGCTATGAATTATACTAAGTTTTCGTAAGATAACTAAGCATACTCGGTAGATGTAAATAATATATTATAATGAAAATAACACGAATTGTAAATAACATGATCACATCACCCCCCCCCCCCCCCACGCCCCCACGCACACACACACAGCTGTACCTTATCATAGTAAATTGACAGGAGTTTACTTTTGAAATTCTTTATTTCATCAAGTTACATTTTCAGTTCAAGAGTTCATTTATCTTCAAATTTAGTTTGAACAAGACCCGTCTGTTCCTTGATAATAAGTATTAAAAAACTGTATAATTTTTTCAGCATTACATAATGTGGCAAATTTTGTATATAAAAGCACATAACTCATTGGTCACAGGTGTTTAGGTGTTTGGCCAGTAACCCTTTCGCATTGTCTCAGTCCACCCAAATGCAATTGATACCATACACGGGGGGGGGGGGGGGGGGGGGGAATATAATCTCAGCGAGATCCGTCGAGACTGAATTTTTTTTGACGGACGTCTCTTCCGGAAGAGACGTCCGTCAAAAAAATTTCAGTCTCGACGAATCTCGCTGAGATTAGGGGGGATAAACTGCAATTACGACATGTATTTCATTCTTCGGGTGGCCAATATTCATAGGCGTCGGAACCGAGGGGGGGGGGGGTAGCTTAGCACCCCCCCCCCCCACTTTTTTTGCAAAGTTAGACATAGGCATTAGGCACATAGCATAAAAGAGGGTTCAGCCCCCCCCCCCCCCACTTTTTAGCTCACCTGAACCGAAGGTTCAAGTGAGCTTTTCTGATCACCCGTTGTCCGTCGTCCGTCCGTCCGTCCGTCCGTCTGTCTGTCTGTCCGTCCGTCTGTAAACTTTTCACATTTTTGACTTCTTCTCAAAAACCTCTGGGCCAAATTTAACCAAACTTGGTACAAAGCATCCTTATGAAAAGGTGATTCTAAATTGTTAAAATAAAGGGTTCAACCCTTTTTAAAGGGGAGATAATTACGAAACAGTGAAAATAGGGTGCATGTCTTTAAAAATCTTCTTCTCAAGAACCACTGCACCAGAAATGCCAATTTTTACAAAAAAGCATGTATATATAGTTAAGATTCTAAATTGTAAAAATCGTAACCCCCGGACCAAAACTGGGGCCCCAGGCGGGGTTCATAATTTAACATGGAAATACATTAGAAAAATGTTTAAAAATCTTCTTCTCAAGAACCACTGCACCAGAAATGCCAATATTTACACAAAAGCTTGTATATAGAGTGAAGATTCTAAATTGTAAAAATCGTGACCCCCGGATCAAAACTGGGGCCCCAGGCGGGGTACAAAATTTAACATGGAAATACATTGGAAAAATGTTTAAAAATCTTCTTCTCAAGAACCACTGCACCAGAAATGCCAATATTTACAAAAAAGCTTGTATATATAGTTAAGATTCTAAATTGTAAAAATCGTAACCCCCGGACCAAAACTGGGGCCCCAGGCGGGGTTCAAAATTTAACATGGAAATACATTTGAAAAATGTTTAAAAATCTTCTTCTCAAGAACCACTGCACCAGAAATGCCAATATTTACAAAAAAGCTTGTATATATAGTTAAGATTCTAAATTGTAAAAATCGTGACCCCCGGACCAAAACTGGGGCCCCAGGTGGGGTTCAAAATTTAACATGGAAATACATTGGAAAAATGTTTAAAAATCTTCTTCTCAAGAACCACTGCACCAGAAATGCCAATATTTACACAAAAGCTTGTATATATAGTTAAGATTCTAAATTGTAAAAATCGTAACCCCCGGACCAAAACTGGGGCCCCAGGCGGGGTTCAAAATTTAACATGGAAATACATTTGAAAAATGTTTAAAAATCTTCTTCTCAAGAACCACTGCACCAGAAATGCCAATATTTACACAAAAGCTTGTATATATAGTTAAGATTCTAAATTGTAAAAATCGTGACCCCCGGACCAAAACTGGGGCCCCAGGTGGGGTTCAAAATTTAACATGGAAATACATTGGAAAAATGTTTAAAAATCTTCTTCTCAAGAACCACTGCACCAGAAATGCCAATATTTACACAAAAGCTTGTATATATAGTGAACATTCTAAATTGTAAAAATCATGACCCCCGTACTAAATCTGGGGCTCCAAACGGGGTTCAAAGATTAACATAGAAATAAATATGATAATTGTTTTAAAATCTTCTTCTCAAGAACCACTGCACCAGAAATGCCAATATTTATACATAAGCTTGTATGTATAGTGAAGATTCTAAATTGTTAAAATAGTGACCCCCTGGCAAAAACTGGGCCCCCAGGCGGGGTTCAAAGTTTAACATATATAAGAAAAATGTTTAAAAATCTTCTTCTCAAGAACTACATTGCAACAGTTTGGGATATTACTATGCATACATCCTTGGCAATTGTAGATTCTAAAGTGTTAAAATCATGACCCCCGGACTAATACTGGGGCATCAAGAGGGGTTCAAAGTTTAACATAGAAATATATAGGAAACATGTGTTTAAAAAATCTTCTCGCGAACTACGATGTCATTTTTTGTGAGATTACTTTACTTGGATCCTCAAATAATGAAAAATTTAAATTATAGAAGCGATCTAATACTGGGGCTCCAGGAGAAGGGGTTCAATGTTTCACATAAAAAGATAGGATGGAACATGTTTAAAAATCTAATGGAGGAGAACTACAATGCTTCAATTTGTGAGATTACTATGCAAGCATTCTCAAATTGTAAAGTTTCTAAATTGTGGAAGCCGTGACCCCCAGACTAATATTGGGGCCCAAGAAGGGGTTCAAAATTAACATAGAAATATATAGGGAACATGTTTAAAAATCTTCTTCTCAAGAACTACATTGCAACAGTTAGTGAGATGCAAGCATCATTGGCTATTGTAGATTCTAAATTGGTAAAACCGTGACCCCCGAACTAATACTGGGGCCCCAAGACCCCCAGACCAATACTGAGGCCTCAGGTGGAGTTCAAAGTTTAACATAGAAATATATATCGAAAATGTTTAAAAATTTTCTTCTTGAGAACTACAATGCTACAGTTTGTGAGAATACAATGCAAGGGTCCTCAACTAGTGTAGTTGTTAAAGCCAACCATAAACCCCAGACCAATACTGGGGCCCCAGAAAGGGGTTAAAAGTTTAAAATAAAAATAACATATGCTAGGAAATAGAATGTTACAAGGAACTGTTGTTCAGGTGAGCGATGTGGCCCATGGGCCTCTTGTTCTTGAAAAGATTGAAATATTGAGAAGCTTGAGATTTTTTGGAACCATAGGTAACAACTCCCCCCCCCCCCCCCCCCCCCCGGATTAGGATTTTCATGATTTTGGGAATTAGGTTTGTCAAGATTTCTGAGGATTTGTCTACCCCCCCCCCCCCCCACTTTCAATTTGCTTCCGACGCCACTGATATAATTATGGTAAATTGTATCTCATCCGCATTGCACCCCAGAAACCAAACAAAGATCTAAACACAAGCATTATGAGCCGTATAGCTTGGAGAAACTTTAACTTCATTATGGAATTTTGATGTATAGTAACTCCTAACTAAATATATTAACACTATTGTATTTTACATGTAGGTTGCACTTCGAAAGCAGGATGTGAAGCTGCTGAAACAATTGATTCAGATTAGTGAGGTCATACAAACGTTTTACCAAAGGGTGGATAAGAACACCAAGTCTGACGTCAGCCCCGATAGTGGGGTGGATGTGTCTGTAACCGACTTACCGCAAATACGTAAAACGCCATTGGTCAGACAACAGAGTGTGCCATACTACTGTAGGATCAACCAAACCGGAAGTCTGCTTAGTAGCGCCACCTCTAGTTTCGATGGTAGGTCTGTTTGTAAATTATTGTGGAACTTCGAAATCGGAGTTACTGTAAGTCTAATCTCTAGCTGTCTGGAGTCTATTCCAGAACGTAAACAAACAAACGCACAAAATACATATTAAGATTTTAAAGCAATATGAGCTGTATTTTCTAGAATTTTATGTTGCTGCAAAAACCTGCTAGTATGATAAGTTTGCATATAACTTAAACTTTTATGATAAATAAGGTTTGAAAAAATCATAAATTTTTGTCAAAGGAAATATTTCTCTTCTAAGGAATTTAAAGCAAATCAATTTTTGTACAGGACGACAATAATACAATTTTGCTCCAAATAAGGCTTCTTAACGGCCTTTTCCACAAAATATGGCTAACATAAATTTAAAAACTATGATATTTTTGTCATTTTAGTAGAAAAAAACATTTTAGTAAAAAAGAAATTCAACATGAAAAATGCAGCTCAAATTGCTTTAAGTTTACATGAAATATCGTTTTGTAATGGTTTAAGTTTTTTGAGAATGTTTAAAGGCAAAAGCAGATGGGATTGAAATTCATTTCACGTGTTTATCACTCAACGCCTATTTACAATTGAGAGGTCTCTTTAAATTCTAGATTACTGTGACTCGAAACCTTTGTTTTTAAAATGACCAAAATCTAGGGTTTCGCTACTTTCCTAACATCTTAGAATATTTGTAAGACAATATTGTAAACTGACCGCGATAGTTATTGGAGGATTCTAATACATAACGTATTAAAGATCATACTGCTGCTGAGGACTGATGAGTCACAGTTACTTCTTTAACATCAATCTTAATCGCTGATATTTATCGAGAGTTTATACGCGAATTCGTTTGTGCATTGTAAATCATATCCTGGGTTCGCATGCAAAGTCATAATGATATTTTTGCATAAGATGCGGTTTTATATTGATTCTTGTCGACTTCTTGGCAATTGCAGCAACTATATACTCTATTGAACCTAAACAAAGGTTTCCTGGAGGATGTGATTCATGAAAATCAATTAAAATTCAATGCCAGATAAAGAAAATTATATTTACAATAAAATAGAAAATATATTTGGATGTACTTATTTAAGTGAATAAAGAACTGCCATAATCTTTTGTGGAAACGAGGAGAGAATAACTGCGTGTTTAGAAAGCAGTGTTCGATGTGTTCAAGTTTTATAAAGGGAAAAACATGCAATTGTAAGTTGAACCAAAATGTTGAGATAAATTTGCAATTATCGTTGATACATTTTTTCCAGATATTTCCGAGGAATCTGCAGACGACAACGACAGTTTATTCTCCCTGAGTCTCAGTGGCCATTTCCCGCCAGCCTTCTCGATCACGCTAAATCGCGCGAGATCTCTGTCCTACGAGTCGCCAACAGCCGACGCCGAAACCGATTCCTACTTTGACGAGGTGTTACGAAAAAACGTTGAGCTATGGAAACAATCGGAAACAGTGACTTAGTTATCTATTATTGAAAGGGGTACTACAAATTGTCTGTGTATGTTTTGTTATGTCTGATAAACAAACTACAACGAGTTGTATCGATTAGAACTGTTTTATGCACACAGTCATCACAAAAAAAGAAAAAAAAACGAAATGCAAATCCTGACTCGACGAGGATTTATGTAAATCAATGTATATTGAATTCTAGTCATTTACATGCATTTTTTTTTTACAAGTATCGATTATTAAATGAAGATATGTATTACTAAGCTTGTTGTGAAATAACCCAGTTTTAAAAAATATAGTAGTACTGATTAAAAAGAACTAATGAACGGTTCTTTTTTGTAACCATGGCGGCAGCGCGTGAGCTTTTGGCCACTGGAAAGCGTGCATAGCTTCAGTTGCAATGGTAGATTCTTTGAACCTGAAAAAAAATGATCATGACCGCTGGAGGATGAGGTTTGCTTCCAATTATCACATTTTGATATTTAATTACATTGACCGAAACAAATACATGATTGTATAAATGGTTCTCCATGTGTGTTTTATGATTTTTTTTTTCATTGCACGGCGAATCCCTGTTTCACATGTACGTCACAATTAACGCAAACGAATTGTGAATTATAATGAATTAAAGCAATAGTCATATTGATATAATTAACGTAGCTCGCGGGTTTGCTGACGTCACAATAGGAATCGACGTAAAGAGTTGACCGTCATAGTAGACTCATAATTTTATTTTAAAACGACAAATGAGATATTTAGAAGTATAAAAGGAAATATTTTAAAAAGCTTATATGCGGTTTATGACTGTTTATACAAAGATTTATAATATCAAGTGCTGAAAATTTAAAGATGTCAATTACATTGTCACATTTTGTTTTATAAAGATAAAGAATGAGTGTGCGTTAGAAATCTTCCATTTAAAGTCATGTTTTAAAATAGAATGTATGCATTAATTAACTTCGCCTTTTTTTTTTTTTACAATTATAACTTCCGTAATTTGTGCTACCGATTAAATTCTTAAATTTCTTTTGGCTTGAGATAACTGTTTTATTCGATTACTTACTTATAATGTCAGTAGTTGCCTGGCATTTTTTTTTTGCATTGATTCATAAAAACAAAATTAGCAATTTTCTGTATCTTACAGCCTTACATTAATTGCATTTGATAACATTCACAATAATGTCTAATAAGCATTTACATGTTCTAAAATGTGTTAAACAGATAGTCTTGTCAATAAATGCATTTCAATTTTGGTGTTCTAAGAAGTAAGGAAATGATGACGTCAGGCTAACGTCGTAATGAAAATATAAGGTTTTGAGAAATCTTTTAAATCTTTAAATTTTTTTTTGACAAAAATTGGCCGAGAACACATACTGATATTTTTTTATGAATCGATTCATAATTATCTCCTCTGTTTTTGTGTTGAGTATGATTAATTTCGTCTGAATCGTTTAAAAGTTTGGAGCAAAGTTTTGTAATGCATTTCTCGGTTAAAATGTGCATTTTACTATATATTTCATTGAAATGGCGTTGCTTGATTTTATTAATGACACTGTATTTGAAACACGATAACATTATTACCGCACAGACGAATCTTAAATAAATTTTAGAAATAAAACAATAAAACCTATGGATCACGTGGACAAATTTTCAAGGTAGGTTTTCTCACAAGCAGGTAGACCCCCGAGCTACCTTAAGCATTAAAAATTGTAAAAATTGCATACTTATTGCGCCAACATCCTTGATATATATTGTACAAGTACCTGCAAGAATTCCTCAACCCTCAAAAACTCCAACCGTACTGACTAACTTACCGAATGGGCCCGGATCTGTCCCTGACTCTTCTAATGACCCCCTGACTGCTGGGGCCGGCCTCTAAGATAAGGGGTCGGTAGTCCAGTCTGTGCCTGGTGACCGGGGGGAGCGTCTCTTGGTAGTTAGTGACACTCCTACCCCCGTGGAGAGCCTTGTTGATATCAGAGCTCTGGAGACAGCGCTGACGGATCCTGTCCGAGATCTCCTTGTTATAGAGGGAGTAGTGCTGTTTGGTGGAGGTCAGGAATCTACTGTCCGCGCTGTAGTCACTGACCGGTAGTACCTGTAGATAGGATAAAGACGAACAATTATTATATACTTACATGTACAGGCGTAGATGCAAAACCTGCACGCTAGATACAGGGACAGTCTTCCATGCATTAGTATGCATGATATATATGCTTTTCTATGTAGTTACAACGGATAAAGTTGTCCCAAGTTTGTCAATTGTTGTGGATTGTAACATATTTTCAAAGAACTGAACACCATGACAAATATTTACACGAAGAACTTGAATATCGTTGCATTGTTTCTCAAGAATTTGTTTCAACTTACTAGTATCGTTCTCCTTTTAAAAAAATTAGAGATATTAATCATTATCCCTTCAATTATTAGAAGAAAACACAATATCTTCTATAATTTTATAATAACTAAAACGTCAAGACACTGACAAAGATTTTACGAATACTGCACTAATAAATATAAAATGATAGCAGGCTAGCTACCGAACCAATAAATATTAATTTTTATTAAGCAATAAACAGAAATGTCCAAGCTATATATAATTTTACAATATAAAACTCTCATGAAACCAAGCTCGTTTTAGAGTTTTACTTTTATATATACGGTATTTGTCATTTGAGACCAAAAAAATTTGAATCTACATAGTATGCTGTATCTTACCTCCACAGGTGTTTGAGGCCGGTGACCGATGGGTGGGAGAGGACACGGGATCCGGGTGTCCGGACCGTAGTCTCTCCAGTAGGAAGAAATCTTCCTCGGGGAATCGTTTCCGAAACAAAGATGCGTTTTTCTAAGTTTTTCTTTGTTTATTAAACCATTCGCTGCCATGATGATAACTTTAAGTAGGTATATTAATTGTTACGTCATAAGCTCTATGACGTCACAAATATTATTCATCCATACTTTTAATGCATTTCAATGTTCATGCCCCACCACCACCAAAATTTTCAAATCACTCGACTCAATCCTCAACTCAAATCCATAAAAGAAAAGTGCATAAACTTGAGGTAAAAACTCAGACTTGAGGCTGAGTATTGACTTGAGGAAAGTTGGTGACGGCGAGGCCAGTAATTTAACGTTGTCGTGTATAATAAAAGTCCGCATATCTGTTGTCTGGATATGTCTGTTACTTATATTTAGATATTACAGAATTCACATTTTAATTATTTTAATTAAAATTCAGGTGCAATACTTTGTAGAGGCTACTTAAGCGCTCCATGCATTTATCATTAGGCGCAGCATATCGGCTCTTTTCCGAAAGACCAACTTATCATACAAGTTAAATTCAGAAACTGCATGGAAAAGAAAATTGATAGGTATCTTTAATAAAAAAGCAAGGGACCATATACACGTTTTATGTGAGACGTGAAGTTATTATCAAAACCGATTTGGTTTGACTTTTCCTATAGCGTCACGATCATTTCTGTCAGCTACGTCATGCATAAATTATACACGCCGCCGGTGTGAAAACTATATGATTGGTTAACTCCTATTTTTAGGCCGAGTTATCAGTATACGCTTGTGCAATGCCAGAGCTGAAGGATTTCTCAGAACAGTTTATTTCCCCCCAATATTATTCATTCAAAATCGACTATCCCGTATGTTTAAATTCTGTGCTAAACTCTCTCTCTCTCTCTCTCTCTCTCTCTCTCTCTCTCTCTCTCTCTCTCTCTCTCTCTCTCTCTCTCTGTAAACGGGCGTTAAACCATAGCTTCAAGCTACGGTCCAGAGTACGGCGTTAAAAATATAATATTTAAAAGTTGCATGTGCTAAGCGTTCATTTCATGTAAATACCGTAAATGTATAATGCACATGTATTACCTACTAACTTGCCAGTCAAAGTGATAGGTATATATGAATTCCTCGATTTCTACACCTTTCGATCGGCAATCGACAGTCAATAAAAGTATTGAACGATGGTGTGAAAGAACGAGACGGAAGTGGAGAGTGCAAGGAGGTTTGTACATGTGCGTCTTCATTAGGCAAGTGTCCGATTCGTTTCTCTTCTGTTGCCCTATCACTTTCGGTGTAAATATATATACTAAAATATCCACAAACCATTTAGTGCAGATTTCTTTATTTTACCTGTCTCTGAACCCCCGATCACCCGCTCCATACATGAACACTGGTTTGTTTACATACATAAAAAATACAGTTCTTGTTCCGCTTTCCGAGTACGGTTAAAGGTTGTTTAATAGGAGAAAGTTTGGGGCGGGTAAAGCTACAATTATTAACAGTAGTAAACTAAATGAAGAATTATTTAAATGGATTATTTGCACAAAATGTGGTATGGTATGATGTAAATATTTTTTAAAAATAGTGTTATTTTTATACGCGGCAAATTGCCGTAAAGTTTTTTTGTACATGTAAGTATTGTATGCACTGTAGCTTTATATTTTCTAACCCAAAATTTATACACAGAGCTACAGCTATATATGTTATGTACCGTATGTATTGTTTTATCACAAGTGTACACTTTCGAAAAATAGCCCAATTTCGACAGTCACGAGTACCCATGTGAATTTTTCATTCTCTGATATGTTGTTGTTCTGTCCGTGCATAATTTAGTCTTAGTTAACCAGCAGCCAATCAGCGGTAAGCTGAATCCACCAATAAAAAAACTGTGGTTAAGGTGTGGGTATTGTTTATGTATGACGTAGCTGAAAAAGTTGAACGCGACGCGATCGAAAAAGTCAAACCAAATCGGTTTTAGTAATATTGCCTTTTTGTTAATGTTTTTTTTCAAACAAGCACACCTAGAATCTTTTCTGATTCCCTTGTTAGAAACAATCATGCATGTGCGTGCGTCTGAAGGACGTGTGTCAGAGAGGAACGTCATTTTCTTGATTTAATATTATTACTAAAACCGATTTGGTTTGACTTTTCCGATCGCGTCGCGTTGTTTCTAGCATCAGTTATACAAAGATCAGAACGAAAAGGTACATTTAACAATTTTGAAATTGATTCTTAATCCAGTACTGTAAATTGTATGGTGTATCAAGAAACTGGAAGGTATCCATTGTCACTCTTTGTTTAAATTAAAATGATAATGTACTGGGCGAAAGTTTTGACAGCCCACGATTGTAAACTCACTAGTGTAATCTATTGTTATTTTTATAGATGTTACCAAAATGGATCTTTTATACATCTATCATGGATAAAATGTATACATGATATACTCAACTCATGCTGGCTGTCCTATATATGGGAAAATCAAAGAATATGTAGTTATAAATATTACAAAATCAATTAATATAAGATTGGAGATGTATAGTAGATAACTCATCAGATGTATAAATTATAATAGAAATTTAAAACAAAGAATGCGGGCGCATAAGATGTAGATTCGGCAGGAATCTGGGCGCACAAGGAGAGTGAAAATTTCATCAATTAATTTTGAATATTTTTCGAAATATAACCGTTATTTGGTTTCTGTTGGATGTGGAAAGAGTGGAAAAATATTTGAAATGCAAAAGGTTTTATTATAATATGGGTCTAAATATAGCAACACGATGCAATTCATGCAAAATCCTACTTATTTTAAACAACTGTTTTTAAATGATTTTGTTGTCTCTGGGTCTTCTCTCCACAAATTTGAAACGTGTAAAGATAACATTTTTCAACATTAAAAATGTCGCTTTTTAAAAAAAGATCGAGAGATGACCCAGAGATGACTAATTATGTACTTTTTCAAATTATTTTTTGAAGGATAAAAAACTAAGTCTATTGATATGACAGTGTTGTTTCAAACAGTACTTTATAGAGCATATATATATTGACAAGTCTCGCATGGCTCAGTGGCTTCGTCCTGGATTAGTGAACAATACATTCAGTGTTTTGGGTTCAAATCCATGCAACTGGTGGTCTTTTAAAAAAAAAATTAACTTTTTTGTTTTAAATGTTTGTTATTATAACATGATGTTGAATTATAATATACCGGTATATTTTAATTTTTTGTTATTGATTTCTAGATCTGCTGTATGAACACTATTAAAATTCTTTTCTTATTATTAGTTTTTTAGGATATACACAATTTAACTTCGTTAAAATATGTTTGCATTAACATTTCTAACTAGCTATCGGTTAACCTCTCATTGCCATTTTTTGAAAGCTTTGTGAGTTTTTTAATAACCGGAATAGCCATGTACTTCGACTCTCAACTTAATATATTTTTGTTGAAACCTGTACATAGCCTTTCGAGGTTATAGACATGAAGGTAGCAAGGGACAGTTTCGAATAAAGTACCCGGTCAATATTTTTGTAAAATTGAGAGTTGCTGTACTTGAAGGCTTATGAGTGTTGCTAAAATTCATGAAATGATTTTTAATGATTATCATTAGTTAGAGGGGTGTCTCTTGTTGAAATTGATATGCAATACGTAGGCCCCTTATGTAAGGTACATGAGAATCAGAAGTAAAATGCGAAACCTGCGGCTATGACTGTTGTGCTGACATTACACAGTGAAATTGCAAGTTACAGACGGGAGGTAAAATAACACGAAAAGTAGGTGGATGGGACATTGTAAACTATACACCGGTAAGTTTCTGATATGTGATAGCGCAACATGCACGCGGTACGGAAGGTCAACCCTCTGCAGGGAATTAGCTGGGGGAGGTCTAAAAAGCTGAAAAATCATGAAAAATTAGCAAAATATGAAAGGGTCAAAACCTCATAAAAACCAGTATGTAGAGAATTTTACAGGTTTTGATTAGTAATTTTCTTCAGAAATTGGTGATTGGCCTTATAAAGAGTGAATTAAAGGTATTTGTGCTGAATGGGAACTGAGGAAATTCTAGTTACAGAGTTCCGAAGACATGCATCCCTTGGCTACAATGAATTGTATCAAAAAAACTGTCCCCTGCCACCTTAAATCCCAATTGATTCGTGTCGAGGATTCCTGCAAACTTACAATCTTGTGCGCTCACTTTCTTTCTATCTAGTAGGTACTTATTGATTTTACCAACAGATCTAGGGATCACGTTTACAAAATTACGAACATGTAATCATCCATTCCCTATAGAAACAGGTAGATGGCACAATATTGAAAAAAGGTTAAGAAAATGTACAATGTGTGACTTTAATAGCATTGGGGATAAATTTCATTATATTTTAGAATGTACACATTTTGTAATCGATAGAAAAATGCTTCTGTCCAAGAGATAGTATGAAAACCCAAATATTATAAAATATACCGAGCTAATGAATACTTTTAATATAGAAAAACTAAAAAAACTGTTCAAAATATATTTAGGAAATTTTCAAATTCTGTTGTTCCATAAACAAACCGTTACAACCTACTGTATTGTAAACCTAACTTTTTTTTTATCATTATCACTTTTACTGTACATGTGATCCTTGACCGTTTTTGTGTACATTTGTATATACTGATTTTTAACCTCAAATACCAGTGAACTGGTCTTGAGTGAATAAAAGAATTGAAATTGAAGTTGATCATGCCTCGCGGGCAGATACCTTAGATCGGACATCTATGGTTAATACAATAATAGTTAGTGAATAAAACGGAAAAAATCAATTATTTTATTTTCAATCCTGCAACAAAAAGAATAAAGGCCACGTGCATATATCCAGCCATGCATTTTTTTTTACATTTGAAAGAATACAGTGCACCGCCTTGTGTGTTATAGGACGAACGATATCCAAATATGAACATTCAAAACTTATATTTATCTTTATGATTATTTATATGGAATATCATTGTATCGTCACTTTAAAGCCATTTATACGCTTATTGTCAATGATTTGTATACTAGATGGAACAGCCATATCAACTAGATATTTAGCAAGCATCAGTGGATAAAAAATATAGTGCCAGAAGCTTTGTTGGAAAAAAAACTCATCTTTAGATAGAATAGATATGAACTAACGATTATTTTTCAAAAAGGACATCGAATTGGTAATTGAGTTTGAGCACTTTATTCAATCTACTATAGTATATCTATTCAAAACGCATGATGAAGTTTACTTCGCTTATATGCCGTTATCAGGTTTGGCGTGTGTTATTGAACACTGAACGTCATGCACAGATTGCAAACTTGAGAGGAACTATTTACATTCAGTGATTATTTCCCCATATGTTTCAATTAAAATTTGCGACGTTCAATTTCCTGTGAACACATAGCCTTTTCATGGCGCATGAGCACAATATAAACGCCATCACGCGTTTTGAATACATTTATTACTGAATATTCATAAGACACAAATACAAATAAGAAAGGTAATTAATATAAACACAAATTTATTTTATATCATGAATATTAAGTAATTGGTTTGTTGCAACGTAAATTATATAACATTAACCAAAAAGCATTAAGATGGAATAGCACAACTGAAAAAAGTCACAAAAATTAACAGTAAACTATTTGATTATGAAAAATATAATGATGAATAATTATTAAAACATTACAATCACTATAAGATCTTCTGTTGGAAACGGAAGACCTTAATAAACCGTACATATGTCAAATAAGTGGAAAAGATGCAGTTTGGGGATAAAAATGAATATCCAAAAAATTTAATGCAGTAACTAACACATTAAAAGCCCCTGTTGGATTCGAACTCGGGATGTACGGATAACAAGCTCGACACTTTTTTTTTTTTTTTTTATCTTTAATTGATATTCAACATTATACATACTGTACATATCAATTCTGAAAAACAGCAATGTCTATTAAACAAATTGATACAAAAGGACGTCAAGTGTCAAGTATTAAAAAGATGAATAGCAACAAACCTTCCGTTTCTTTAACTAGAGGATTTCTGTATAAAAATAATTTGGAGAAAATATTTTTTCAGTTTTCCTTGACACACAATTGATAATGATTGTATGAAATAAATTGTCTTCACTTGTATTTACAAAATTTAGTTACATCCATCTTCTGTTGACTTTTAATAAACAGTTGTTGTCGTGTGTATATACTTAATCTACATATTGATAAAAAGAAATTAACAAAAATGTAATTACATTTTGTTAGCCCTTTGACTATGATGAGAAAAACATCTCATCAAATGTTAAGGTATTGAAAATATTTACATCTATTTTATTGAATTATGTCTCTAAATGATACACAACACATTTTTTATATAAATTTATGTAGTTCAATACAGCCAATAAATAAATGTATAATTTCCTCATTTTGTAATAAGCAAATTGGACAGCAACTTGATTCTGTTTTACCGATTTTCAACAATTTTTCATATGTTAATATTGTATTGTGATACAGCTTAAAATCTAGTTCAATAATTTTAGGTGGTTTATAAGACTCAAATAATGTACTCCATCTTTTGAAAAAAACATCAGAATCTTCAATAATAATTTTTTCCCCAAAAAATATTTGATACAGGATGTTGAAACAATTTTTGTACCAGTAAATTGTAAAATATTTTAACAGTACATGTACTAAAAACTATAGTTTGATTTTCATATTTTACACACAAGTCTGCAAGAAAAGCAGTGTTGTGAATCTCCTGAAAATTTTCTTTTACATATTCTGGCCATTAAATTCTCTGGGAATGATTTCGAAAAGTTTTTGAAATTTTCCTTGATAGCCGGTACATTTACATGTGTACATCAGGGTCATACTCTTGAATAATATCAACAATATATGAACTTGGTAAAAAAAAATGCGTATAACCTCATATGCGATATGCCTTCATAATATCATTCCGCTTTAACATTTTACCTATGTTTGTAACTTTTGGAGTACAAAAACTATACAAGTCACCTTCTTTTTTTTTTTATTAAATAGCACTTAATCTTCTATTATATACCATGCGCTAAACATTTCGTTGTAAAACTGAGGTAATGAAGGTAAGTCTTGACTAAACAATCTTAGTAAAAATATTTCTGAATTTGCGTATAAAGAACATATCTTTGACATATAATATTAAAAAATGTGTTTCGACAAAAAATCTTTCGATCTACAAAAATATAAATAATAACATTTTTAGATAAATATCATTCAACATTATGTGCACAATATAAAAATTAATACATTCTTTTTGTATTGAATCTCGTGCCCATTTAGCCATAAATATAACAGACAATGTATACCACAACTTTGACATTAACATAGTATTTATAACAACTGCCCTTCCTTAAATTGTTAAATCTCTTTGTCTCCACAAACTAAGAATTTGTTTAATTTTTTGCACTTTTTCATTCCATTTTAAAACTTTACATTCTTTCTTGTTTCTACCAAAAATATACCAAGTATTTCCATGATATTTGTGTCGGAAATATCAAAAGCGTTTCCACTTTATCTTTTAAACAACCTGAACCTATACACATAATTTCAGATTTCTGAGTAATAAGTTTTGGACCTGGTGCGTTCCCGTAAAATTCAAAACTTGTAAAACTTCTGTTATAGAACCTGTATCAGATATTGTCATAGTTGTATCATCAGCGTGTTAAAACATTAAAGCCACCTTGTCAGACATTTGTATATGTATTCCTTTTATATTTGTGTTACATCTCATTGCATGATACAAAGATTCTGCTGATAAAACATATAATAAGGCAGATATCTGACAACCCTGTCTTACCGAATTTTTAACTGGAAAGTAATTTGTTAAAAACTATTGCATTGGACACCAATAAAAACGTCATGATAAAATATCTTTATCCACCTTTTAAAATAAGGTCCAACCCAAATTTATCAAAAACATCAAATAGATAATCAGGACTTACTCTACCAAAGGCTTTTCTTGTTCTATTTTAACAATGTAGCGTTCTAAATTATCCATTTTTACTAAATCAATAATATCTTTAACAATAACAACAGTATCTGCAATATCTTTTTCTATTATACAATATGTTTGAGCATCTGATATTATAATATTTGGTAAAACACATTTTAATCGATTTGCCATAACAATAACAATAATTTTATAATCAACATTAAGTAAGCTAATAGGTCTATAAGTTTTCAAACACTTTTTGTCTCCACTTTTCTTGTATAATAAAGTAATAACACCCATTTTCATACTGTGTGATAACGATTCTTTTGTTTGTACAATTTAAACAAAATATCATTTTAATATGGCAAAATCATTTTGTAAAATTCAAAAGTTAATCCATCTGAGCCTGGAGTTTTGTTATTGGACATTTTTGAAACTGCTGTTATAATTTCTTCATTGTTGATACAGTTTTTACATTTTTAACTAAAATCATTCTCATCTAATTTTTTTTTTTATCAATTAATGATTTAAAAATGCTCCTTATTTTCATCTTTAAAATTGACAAATAAGTATAATTTAGAAATAAAAATGTTTTGAATATCTAGTACAATGAAGCGCATTGAAGTGGTAATTTTTTTCGTTTGAATGGAATGTTCTACCATTTGTATTGAAAGTCAGTTGCTACATAAGTCACGCCCATTTCTTTTGAAACGAGGAAAATAGCATTCGTCACAATGTATATGTACCTTCTTGGACTTACCATTTCCATATTTTTTAGGCGGTTTTAACACGCTCGCACTTTGAATTTCTTTTCGGGAAAATACTCCCCATAGTACTTTACCAGTCACTCTATTTTTGCCATTATCTATTAGTTACCGAATTAACTATAGAATCTTAGAACATTTTGGCATGTATAACTGGGTTATGTTTGATATTTGAAATGCAAATGATTCTAAAATCATTTTCATTTTGAAAGAAAAAAATGGGTATTAGAATCGACATAAAACCGATCCGGTGCGTTACATGTAACATATGGAGATAAAAGGTGTCAAATTTCTTGTTGGACCCTGGAAATATGGACAAAAGCTGCATCCCGTTTTTTTAATCATATGCAATTATGTCTTTTATGTTGTTTATGAAATAACCTTTATAGTATTAAACGGTGTACACTTCAAAACATTGAATTGTACATTCCTCGTTTAAAAAAAATGGGCGTGTCTTATATAACAATTGACGTTTGATACAAAGTTCAGAACATTCCATTCAAATACAAACTTTTACCACTTCAATGCGCTTCATTGTAACGCCTCTGTATCATTTCAAATTACATCATCATCAACTAATTCTTCAATTGAATTTGATTTTTGTCAAACTTTTTCCGAATTCAAAAAATATTTATTAGACTCATTGGCCCATTGAGGCTTTGACCTTGAAATTGCATCTCTGCATTTTTTTTAATTTAAACTCTGACAGTTCACATTTCAACGCTTCAAATTTTTCAATATCTATTTTTTCTCAATTTGCAATATTCTCAGATAACCTTATTTTGCTTTGTAGAGTAAAATATTCGTTGTTGCATTCTTTAGCCCTTCTTTCACTATAACTCTGAGAACACTTCTTAATTTTGCATTTTAAATTATCCTACCAAACTAATAGTGATGTGTCGTATAATATGCAATCTTTTTCTATTTCCATCGATTTTACAAATTTTTCTTTGTATATATCATCACTAAAAATTAAATTATTTAGAATAAATATTCTAGGACCTCTTTCAGAATCATCATTTTTAAAATAAAGCACAGCTATTGAATGATCACTCAAAGTAGTTTCAACATAAAAGATATTTTTTAACATACTTGTTCGAATCCTTAGATGTTAAAATATAGTCTATTCTACTTTGAACTTGTGTATTTTCAATCACCATTTTTCTAGATTTTTTTCTCTCAATTATAATTATTTCTCCATATGTCATCAACACTATGTTTATTCACAAATTCAAACAGTGCTTTATAACCTTTGTCATACGTATGGACAGCTTTTCCACAACGATCTATTTCACTGAGCGTGTTATTAAAATCCCCTAGTATCATAAGACTGTTAGACATTGGGATTATATCTGAAATATTCTTAAAAAATGATGATCTATCTGCAACTTTGTTTGGTGCAAATACATTTATCATATCAAATGTTTCCTTATTATCTTTATATTTTATGTGCAAAAATCTACGAACAAAACCATGGACAAATTCAACATATTCTTTTAGATCATTTCTTATTCAAAATGCTTCACCCTTTTGACAAACTGTCATAATTATTGTAATTAATATCACCATTCCATAAATGTTTATACCTATCAATAAATTCATCTTTTCAATGTGTCTCTTGTAAACAAATAATATCAAATTTCTTTTCAACAAATAAACTACATGTACATATCATTTTCATTTTACATAACCCATTACAGTTCCATAACGTAACTAACATTACAGATATATGAGTGATAAAGTTACAATAATTTTATTCATTTTATCGAATCTTTTTTGCCTTTCCTTTCTTTACTTTCTCCTTTCTCTTGGTTTTTTCTTTGTTAACGATTTCGTCGTCCTGTCCTGAAGACTCGGAACTTTCTGAATTTTCTCCTTCGACTTTGTTTTCGTCCGCGTGGTATGGTCATGATGGCTATCGGCACTATCAACGGGTTCACTGATCTTTTCACTATTTTCTTTCACTTGTGAATCAAATTTGGGTTCAACTTTCTTTTGTGTTTCGTTTACTTCCATTTCTGGTTCCGATTCTCTCTCTTATGCCTCGTAATGCTGTGCGCCGTTCTCCTAACTTACCTCTTTCACAGAACCGTCATCTCCTGAATCGTGTTGACTTGACCCGCACGAAAACTCGTCTCCCCATTCAGGACAATCGTAACACTTTTTCACCCTACATGTTCTAAGTAGTGTCCTTGTTCTTTCATCTAAAGCAGACAAACTTAGGGCAAACCGTAAACAGATGGTCTTGCGAATAACATAACGAATACACTTTAATTTGCCCATTGTGAATAACTCTGTAGTATTCTTTTCTGAATTTGATTGTGTACGGTGAGGTCTGCATATTTAGTGGTAATTGTCCATCGACGATATTTGTTCCAGGGTAATATCGCCGTTGGATTGGAGATAATATTTCAATGTTCATTGACTGAAGTGCATCTTCAATTTCATGATCTTCAATGTATGCTGGAGATGTAGAAAACTGGCCATTATTGAGTTTTGAACTTTTGCTCTGCATTCATATGTTTTGTCTCCTATTTTTATTCCTTCTAAAAGATACTGAAGAGGGGCCCAACCGTCTAAGGCGATTTCATATAAATTTCCTGATCTTGGGACTAACGCGAACATAGATACAGCTCCAAAATGTTCATGTACGAACTTGATGATATTATGGGGTTTAATCTGCCCATCTAATGCATGAAAAGTTGCTGTGTTTTCACGGCGGTAGTTTTTTTTTATATTGTTTGGGTAATTTTGTGATCAGCCCTCATGGCCGCAACTCAACGTTGCAGGCATCATGCTTTTTGTTGATTTCAATGCTTATTGAAATATAGTTCAACAACTTATGTACAATATGATATATACAATTATTCAACTTAGCTTTACTACTTACATAAGTTCACAAACCAACTAACTTTCGCCTCCACGAAAACTATCCGTGCACTCTCGGCTGACAGTAAACCAGAAGCCATGTTAGATTCCAACTCGAGATGTACGGATAACAAGCCCGACACTTTATACACTCAGCTATTGAGTAAGTTGCATGTTGCCGTCGATAAAATCCTTTTAATAAAACGAAATGTTCTTTCGATCAAAGGTCAGTCATTTTGTGATGATGTGTTATTCCACCTTCATTTTGGCAATGAGTTGGCACTTAAGTTTTTTCATAGGACGTTGATATGGTGATTGTAACGCACTTTGAAAAAAAAATTGCAGGGTTCGGTCCAAATTCTTTTAAATTTCGAGAATAACTAGCAAAAATATTCATTATTTTTACTTAGTTTAGCTCAATGATTAATTATGTAGAGAGTGGGTTTTTAAGCTCATACATTAACAGTTTCCTGAAAAAAGTTTTCTAATAAGCTCATGTGGTTTAACAATTTACACTTGCAGAGCAATAGATGAATATTTTAGCAGATAAAGTATAAAAAATATAAGATAGATATTAAAAAAAGAAAATGAATTGAATTACATAATTGTACTTAGCCGTGAACATTCCTCCCATTTTAAAAAAAATCTTTTTACTTAGTGAATATGTTTACTGCAAATGTACTCCTTTAGCAAGGATCTCCTAATACTTTGTTCAAAACATTTGGATTTGACAAAAACAAAATTGCACAACATTTTAAGAAAATAAATATCTGGATAACCTAATGCTAACTTTGAGTTGGTAATGCTTTAATATACAGTTAATTAACAGTTGTACGTGTAACTCTCTTTCTTTTTATAATACAATGATTTGTTGGTTCGAATTCTAAAAATGGATTATGCTTAGACATATAAATATTTTGCATCATATCATGGGGAAAACTGTTGTTGAGTCAAAGACTGTATCACATCTAAAATTGATGTTTTCTCTTTTTCAGTACTTATACGTTTACTCCAGTATGTTTTATGTTCATGGATATTGCAAATATGATAATGACATGTTTCAGAATGAATAAAATAAATTTTATCTGGTTGCCACTCCCTTCTGTTCCCAAAAAGTAGAGCGGTAGAATTTGGGATTTCCAAACGCTTTGAGTATGGCCCCAAATCTTTTTTTTTCAAAGTGCGTTGATATTAGGCGATAAGTTATATTGATGTTTACAATTATGGATTAAACTATTTCATATGAATATGCGAAATGCACTTTGAAATATGTGAAAATGAAATATCGACAACCAAATTTTTCAATCATAATTCAACAGGAAACATCAATGATTGTTATATCTTATAAAGTAGTCCAATCATAAGTTCACTATTCAATGTGATATCTGCTTTCTTATTTTCATTGGCATATATATGAAGACTTGACTGTAAACATATGAAAGCATAGTTAAAGACGGAATAGTTCATAAATTATTCGTTTCGCATTTTCCACTTGACAAAACACAAACAGAGAAAAAAACGAATCTGGATCATGAATGTTTTTGATGATGTTGTCTTCGCGCCGTAAAAATTGCACGGTTCTATCATTTTCATCGAACCAATCTATTAAAGAAGGTATCATTCCACATCCATTAGCAAGGCTAGCGTCCGCGCCGTTTTTCAGTAAAAATTGAACGGTTTTGTAATGTCTTCCATGAAAGGCAATAAAAAGAGGACTTAGTTCTCTTATATTGTTTAAATTGATGTATGCACCTTTGTTAAGTAAAACTTTAACAATGCTAGTATGTCCATCATAACATGCTCCATGAAGAGGGCTATCTCCATCTTTCATACATACATTTATATCAGCTTCATTTAACAGTAAAATCTTAACAGTGCTATGTTGTCCGTTTTGACAAGCTATATAGAGTGGACTGGCTCCGTTTTCTATGCATAAGTTCACATCTGCCCCATTACTAAGTAAAAGCTGCACTATGCTGTCAAGTCCGTTTTGACAAGCTATATAGAGTGGACTGATTCCGTTTTTCATGCATAAGTTCACATCTGCCCCATTACTAAGTAAAAGTTGCACTATGCTGTCATGTCCGTTTTGACAGCCTATAAAAAGTGGACTGGCTCCGTTTTCCTTGCATAAGTTCACATCTGCCCTATTACTAAGTAAATGTTGCACTTTGCTGTCATTTCCTTTTTGATAGCGTATATAAAGTACACCGTTTTCCAAGCAAAAACTGACGCTTGCCCCAAGTAAAAGTTGCACTATGCTGTCATGTCCATTATCACAAGCTATATAGAGTGGACTGGCTCCGTTTTCCATGCATAAATTCTCATCTGCCCCATTACTAAGTAAAAGCTGCACTGTGCTGTCATGTCCGTTATGACAAGCTACATGGAGTGGACTGGCTCCGTTTTCCATGCATAAATTGACGCTTGCCCCATTACTTAGTAAAAGTTGCACTATGATGTCATGTCCGTTTTGACAAGCTATGAAAAGTGGACTGGCTCCGTTTTCCGTGCATAAATTGACGCTTGCCCCATTACTAAGTAAAAATTGCACTGTGATGTCATGTCCATTACCACAAGCTATAAAGAGTGGACTGGCTCCGTTTTCCATGCATAAATTCTCATCTGCTCCATTACTTAGTAAAAGTTGCACTGTGTTGTCATGTCCTTTTTGACAAGCTATAAAGAGTGGACTGGCTCCATTGTTCCTGCACAAATTTACGTCTGCACTTTTTTCAAGTAAGATTTGTGCTATTTCAAAATATCCATCAAAACAAGCTACACACAGAGGACTTGTACCGTCTTCTTCGCAAAGATTAACGTTTGCTCCATTGCTCAGTAAGAACTCTACAATGCGTTTATGTCCAAATTGACAGGCTGTAAAAAGAGGACTGGCCTGCCCTATTCTGCACAAATTAACGTCTGCATCATAACAGAGTAAAAGCTGTACAATATCATCATTTCCAACAAAACAAGCTATGATAAGTGGACTTGTTCCGTCTAATGTGCCCAAATTAATGTCTGCAGCATTGGTAAGTAAGAGATATACAGTGTCATAATGTCCGTTTTGACAAGCAATATAGAGTGGACTGGCTCCGTCATCGCTACGCACATTAAGGTCTGCTCCCTTATCAAGAAGGAGGAGTATAATACTATCATGTCCATTTTGACAAGCTATATACAGAGCACTGTCTTCGTTTTCCGAGCATAAATTAATGTCTGCTCCAAATCTCAGTAACAACTGTACAATACTGTCATGTCCATTTTGACAAGCTATAAACAGAGGACTGGCTCCGTTTTTTATGCACAAGTTAATGTCTGCTCCCTTAGTCAGCAAGAAATTTGCAGTGCTTTCGTGTCCGTTTTGACAAGCTACATATAGAGGACTAGCTTTGCTTTTTGTGCAAATGTTAATGTCAGCTCCATTACTTAGCAAGATCTGAACAGTACTGTTATGTCCTTCTTGACAAGCTACATAGAGAGGACTAGCGCCATTCTCCATGCATAAATTAATTTCTGCTCCGTTACTCAGCAAGAACTGTAGAATGCTGTTAAATCCGTTTTGACAAGCTACATGGAGAGGACTAACTCCATGTTCCTGGCATAAATTTATTTCGGCTCCATTCCTAAGCAAAATTTTAACAGTACTATCATGTCCATTTTCACAAGCTAAAAAAAGAGGACTAGCTCCATTTTTCTTACACCAATTGATATTTCCTCCATTTCTCAGTAAAAGCTGTACAGTGCTGTCATGTCCATTTTGACAAGCTACAGAGAGAGGACTGGCTCCGTTTTCTATGCACAAGTTAATGTCTGCTCCATCCCCTAGTAATTGTTGTACAATGTTGTCCTGTCCATTTCGGCAAGCTTCATAGAGATGTTTGGCTCCATTCAAATCACACACTGCGTCAGTGTTGTGTAAAACTTTATTGTTGCGCAATTGTTGTTCTGATAAAAAATAAAATATTGAACAAATCAAAATTGCATACATTCCCTAAAATTAACACTTATAATCTGTGGCATAATAAATGCTCCTGATATCTTTTTGTCTATTTGTAATTACATACTGAATACTTGACAGATCTTGTTGCGAGGAAAGAGTAAGTGTTCCGTACGATAAAGTAAAAACCTTAAGAAATATATACAGGTAAATATCGGTATCTCGAACATGGGTAATCTCGAATACTCTGCTTATGTAGAAGTCTTTAGTCGGTCCCGACCGTTTTCTCTATATAAACATTCTGATATCTCGAATTCGGTAATCTCGATGGTTTATCTCGAAGTGGAGCTATTTTTCCGGTCAGCTGAACATAATTGATGTCATTACTTCACACATATCTGTCCTCTGCAATTCTCACACCTTTCAAAACTAGTTGTATATCAACGACTTCGAATCTGATCTCCTTAAGAGTGTATGTGAACCTACTCAACTTAAGACATCTCATTGTTTCTTTTGATGTTCGAAGACGACACTGTTTTACTGTCTGGGTCTAAGGAGGGTCTTCAAACTATCTTAGATAATTTGCATATTTACTGTGAGAGTTTGAATATTGATGTAAATGTGACTCAAACAAAAGTTGTTTTATTCCGAAAAGGATCAAAACTACCTAAAAGTTACAGATAATAAGCAATCGGTGGAGCCGGTAAATAGCTTCAGTTATTAAGGCATGACCTTAAGTTTTAATTGTAAATTTAATCTAACACAGAAGATACTGGCTCAACAAGTTAGCAAATGCATGTTTGGTATACTTAAAACATGTAAGGAATTTTTTTTGAATATTGAATCAAAACTAAAAGTGTTTGATACATATGTCGCCAGTGTCCTTAATAACGACACCAAGGTGTGGGGTTTTCATACAGGAAAAGACGTTGAACGTGTCCATAATCGATTTTGTAACCTAATACTAAGAGTGTTCCAAATCAAAGAAAACTGATTTTAGATATTAAGCAAGGACTATGTGATGTCCTTATCCAGAAAAGAGACGCTTTCTTTTCATGTTCCTCTAAATGTTACGTATACGAATATTTGTACGACCCTTTTGGTCTCAAGTATTATCTTAGAAATGTATATCAGAAAATATTGTTCACTATTTGACAAAATATAGATTGTCTGCACATAGACTAGCAATAGAACAAAATCGGTACAATCAAACTGTACGGTCGCGTCGCATTTGTAGATTTTGTACTCTTAATAGGATTGAAGATGAATATCTCTTCGTTCTAGAATATTCAAAGTACAGTCATTTACGGTGTATTAATATAAGAAAATATTACTGGTCAAAGCCTTCTTGCTTCAAGCTTCTTCAGTTGCTGAGTTTGAGAAATAAGAAACGATTAAACAAACTATGTATTATTCTTAAGAAATCCACAGAGTATAGAAATAGTTTGCTATGGTTAATATGTATATTATCGTCCTAATATGATAATTTAAGTATTATAAAATACATATATGTACATTTTCTTTTTTTTTAAGGTCTTCCGTTTCAAACGGAAGACCTTATAGTGATTGTAATGTTTCTTTTTATTAAGGTCTTCCGTTTCCAACGGAAGACATTATAGAGATTGTAATGTTTTTTATTATTATTTTTTTCCCATTTTTTGTCCACAAGATATCTCAGAGATGGCTGGATCGATTTACTTCAAGTTTTCAGGAGTGATAGAAAATGATCGTATCTCGAGGCGTGTTTTTCATTTTTTCAAAATCGACTTCCTGTCGTCCGTTTCCTGTCCCGCGACAAAAAGCTTGTCACATCGAGATCTCAGAAACGATAAAGATTTGAACATCCAAACTTTGAGGGATGATAGACCTATAGTTGTAGATGTGTTTAAACACTTTTGTTTTGTTCGTCGTAACTTCCAGTCGTCACCGGAAGCACTTCAATTTTTTTTGTTTTTACGTATTTAATTTATTTTCCGTAAAATAAAGATATTAGTATAGATCCTTACATATGTCATCTATGCGATGTTAAATCAACAAAAAAATTCTACTTCCGGTGAGACATCTCAATCATCTCAGGTAGCTTTTTTAAAACATAATTTGTACCCGCGAGATCTCAGAAACTATAATTGATCAAGACACGAAACTTTCATGGATGATAGACATTTGATTGAAGATGTGTTTAACCGGTTTCATTTTGTCTTCCGTCACTTCCGGTCCACAGCGGAAGAGTTCAAACAAATCGAGCTGTTAATCAGACTAACTGTTTTCCTTTGATATTTTTAGTTAGATAAATAAAAACTAATGTACAAAAGGCAAGTATACAAGAAATATTTAATACAATTTACATTGAACACTTCCGTTTTCCCGTTTCCAGTCCAGAGACCAAAAATCTCATTTCGACGAGATCTCAAAAACGGGAACGACTTGAACAACCAAACTTTGTGGGATGATAGACCTATGTATCTACATGTGTTAACACTATTTTGTTTTATCCGGCGTAACTTCCGGTCGTCACAGGAAGTACACCCAATTTTGATATTTTTAAAAATATTTTGGTTATTTAGCATTGAAATAACATTTTAGCTATAGAAATACAAAAAGTCATCTACACATGGTAAAAAAAAGTGCTACTTCCGGTGAGACATCTCATATATCTCAGATAGCCTTCTTTTTTAAAAACAAAGTATAAATAAGATCTCAGAAACTGTGATAGATCAAGACACAAAACTTATATATTATATCCATTTTTCTGTTTACAAGACAACTGGATTTTTTGTGCAGATTAATATATGAGGAACGGAAGACCTTTTTGTTGCTATTGCAACAAGAGTCTAGTTTTATGTAATAATTACATTGTACATTTGTGGTAATATCTAATTATGGCAGTTGTGTCTGTGTACTGGAAAAAAAAATTGTTCACAATGATTATGTATTTACATGTATTTATACAATGCCTATAAACCACGTGGTTTTGAGCTAATAAAACTATTATGATACTATATCAAACTGCACGATGTAAGTTAATTAGAATGGCAGCTTGGGTGTTTTTATATTTAGTACCTTTTTATAGAATTCAGATTAAGGTGGCTCTATACACCCACAGTTTATTCCAATTTTCAATAGAAGACCACAAACCATATACTTATCAAATATTAAAATGATGATAGGGATACTATAGGTATTTTTAAAGAATTTTTAAATGGTTTTTTTCGTTTTTGTAAAATAATTTTTAAAAAGTTACCTTTTAATAAACTAAGAGAGATTTTTTTGTCATATGATGGATATTTCCTTCGGACACCTTAAACAAAATATAACACTTCGTAACATTCAAAAATGTTATTATTGCAATTTTTTTAGTATTTCCCCAAAACATAATTTTTCATATATTCTTACTCTGTTGACAAATCATCTGAAAAGGCTGCTTGATGTTATAAGAAAATGTATTTTAATAAATGTCACATAAAAAATTGAATGAAAATCAATGCAAATAACCACAAAAAATATTTTAAATTTTATTTGGTATGAAAGTTCCTCAGGTAAGAGTTATCGTTCCTAAGTCCCAAGGCCCAAACACCTTGGGGACTTTTCATTTCTGAGATGAAGAAAATTTCCTAAATATCATGTTGGAATGATAAATACATACATATTTCATTATAGGCCTATATAAGTAGGTATATTTGCTTTAATGCAAAACTAAGTCAAATAAATAAAGGGGAAAATTAACTAATAGGATTTATGTATCCCAACCTGAGAGAAATTCAAAGCCACACTCCCATTCCCCTTAAGGTGATAAGGAACACCTGTTGATATTAATGTGGATTAAAGTATATTATGATTGAAATACTTTCACCGGTTAAGAATTTTCTTTCACAAAATTCAACCAAAAAATACATTTTAGAAAATTTTGAAAAGTTAAAAATTTTATTGTCCTCAACAGGATTCGAACTCATTACCTACAGGTTAGGAGTGAACCCATTAAACCCACTGCGCCACGCTGTAAGATGAAGATGATGGGAAAGAAAGTATTCAAAAAATTATACTTGATTTTATTATTTATTTCGATAAATAATACGATACAACGTGAAGGTGTCACATACCGCATTATTGTAAGTAATGAATTTTCCAATTATCAAGTTAAATCTATTCATATAACAATTTTTTCAAAAGAGCGGTCCCCACACAATTCGCCTCAGTTTAAATCAGCCAGTACCGTAAATGCATGCTTCCAGATTTACTTTTTTGCGTACTGCGTCATCAAAAAGTGGTGTATAGAGCCACCTTAAAACAGCCACGTTTACCGATAATTGTTAATAATAAAACACACATCACTGTGTACGGAAAATCAACCTAACATTTATAACTGCCAATTTAATAAAAACAATTTATTACGGAATCAAGTTTATTTCTTTTTTCATGTACACTCCAATAACAAGGAAGCAAGACTGAGATACGATGATTGAAAAGTTCACTTTCTTAAATTTAACAGTCCATGTATTGAACAAGCAGTGGGAAAAGTGACTTCCGGTTCATCGTACATAGTGTTGTGAATACATGTATATCACAAGTTCATGTTAATTTCTAATATGTACATGTAGATAGATGTTTATGTTTACCTTTATCAAGTTTATAATGCCTCGTTGTTTCATTGTTATAGAAATAAAGTTGTGAAAAAAAACAGCTATAATTTGTAAATACACTTCCAGATTTACGTTTATGATAATATATTTTTTACTGTCACAATTATATATTTATTACATATCTTTATTATAATTGCACATTTAAAGCACATTAAAAGCGGAATAAAGAAATTAAAATTCATACCTTCGCATTTCAATCCTTTATCATTATGCTGATTTTGTCCCAAAAAACTCAAATTTTCTTTCGATGCACACACTTGTATAGCAATATTTTGGTTTGCTGTCTCTGAATTCTAGAGAAATAGAAAACAATATGTAAAGTGATAATGGTAGAAGCATATATTGTTTATGAACCTTAAAAACATCTGCACCCGGCCAAACGGTCATACTTTTTTCATATTATTGTATATTATCATTATTGTAGTATGGAAAATGCGAAATTGATATTGTTCATTATTATTCACATTAAATAGACACCGGATTCTGCAACATACACTTCCAAGTATCATCATTAGAACATAAACGTATTATCAATTATGTGATGTACATAACATGACAAGTGTATTTTCAAAAGCAGAATAACGGCATACAAATGTCCTGTACAAGAAACTGATACTCATTAAATTGATGGTGAAAAGTTTGAGTGACAAAAAGCTTTGACACAGCAAAGCAATTTTGTGAATTCATACTCCTTCATTATAAAAGTTCCATTATATAAGAAAGATGGGTGGCCGTCTTGTACATTTGAGGACCAAAATGTATACTTGTCTTGAACTGGCTCGTTTCTGTCAAATATGAGGTTTTATATGATGTTTTATAACCAGACTACACATATAAGAACTACTGCGCATCTACTGACTTATCTTGAATATTTAAAATCTGAAAAAAAGACGAATAGTTAGCATCCACACCATAACCACTTAATGAGAAAAAGTTCGAAGCCTGCTTATCTAAGTTGCAATTTTGTCTCAAAATAGGATAACCTTTTAAAAATTAGTCGCAGAAACTATCAGAAAGAACAAGATGTGTTTTCTGTGTCTATGGGGGTATATGCAAGTTAGTTTTCATTAATATATACATGAAATAAAGTATAACTACATATTATAGTACTTCATACTAAGTCTTAATAAAATCTGTTGGGATGAAGACAATCGTACGCCTTGTCAGCTATGGTATTTCATATATGTCTTTGATTTTAACAAGTTTTGACTGGCCAATAATGCATTCAAATTTGGTTATTTGTTTTTCAGACTTAGTCAGGTATAAGTGCATTTTACAGTTATCAAACATGATATCAAAGTTCTATTTTCTGGTTATTTGGAGTATGTGAAAATGGGCCAGGAAAATTATTAAAATAAAGTGTGACTTGTGTCACTACCTCAGTATGCAACACACTTGAGAAGCCAATTACCCCCACTCATAGTATATATTTCCCCAAAACAGGAGCACAAAACCGTCAAGAGTCAATTATTTATTAAAACAACATTTGTGATAGTTACTTGTAACACCTACAGTAATTTTAACAGTTTATTTTGTGCTTTGAATTATAAATCTATAGAACACTAAACATTGGGTTCAAAAAGCTAGACTAAAATTTGTACTCGAGCAGCTATAGAAGTCTTTGGGAATAGGTAATCTTGTAAATTTAAGACTCATAAACTGACATTGAGATGGCAAAGTATGCTAAATTGTGTTTTGATGCTTTTTGTTATTATCTTATACCCTAAACAAACGTTTTACATTGAGCATATTAAAAAAATTAAGATTATAAATTTGCATTTCCCAGTATTTCCCAGTTTTGTGAAAATCAGTAGTATTTACCAGGACGGGAAATACCAGTATTTACCACCAGTAATTCCCAGCACTGGTATTTCCCGGCCAACCCTGTATACATTGGAACTCCACCTCCGCCTCGGCCGGGGCTTGAACTCACGACCTATGGAACCCTCTCTCCTAACAGTGAGCGGCCACCGCGTTAACCACTCGAGCATCTAGGCAAGACAAAAAGTCTTGTTTTCGATGGCGAACGGACCCTAGAGCGCTGGCTGCGCACTACCAATCGTTTGAGATACATGTGAAATACAGTTAAACGACATTTGAGAGGATCGGAACGCTACACATTGCATTGATATATACATTTGTTATATTCAGTAGTACAGTGTATATTCTCACTATATAACTCTATATAAACGGATAGTCAATTATTGTAATATTAGCTCGTCCGAAAAATATTGACCGGTCAATATTTTTTTGATTTTGACCGGCTAAGAATAATATCCAGAGAACATTCCCTATATTTCAAATAATTGCCTCTGATTTGTTGATTCGTAAAAGAAGACGTAAATAACTCTTCGCGACTCCAAAGCAAGGTGACGTCATAATAGACAGCCAGTCAAGGCATGTAAACAACGGACGCGCAATGCGACGGTTGCCATCAAAACGGATATAAGGATTTGCGAATTACTGTGATGAAAAAATGTTAATTCTTACGGGCGGCGGAATATCACCAGTGACCGTTTGATGCTGAGGATATTTGGAAATGACCTTTGCACAAAATTGAATTCGTGAATTCTTTGCTGAAAAATTATGGCGATTTCAATTACTTTCTTAAATTTTGGTTTGTTTCTTCATATAACAAAACAAATGTTGACTGTGTTTTCGGGCAACGTTGATTATATTAGCCCCCTCGGGACGAAAATATTGCCCTCCGCTTCGCATCGGGCAATATTTCGTCCCTCGGGGGCTAATATAATCAATGTTTCCCTCCACCCCAGTCAATATTTGTATAATATTATAAGCACGAATATTTCAAAAAATTTCAATTTGACATATACCCGCCCATAGTGAAAGATATATATATATATATATATATATATATATATATATATATATATATATATATATATATATATATATATATATATATATATATATATATAAGGAAGAATGAGGACACAATGTGGATCAAAGTACATAAAAATGAACATTTTCTGCGGAGGATTTTTAAATTTTGCATTTTTGCCCGACGAATTTTTAAAAAAAAATTTTAGATGGTAAAAATTATAAAAGCCACAATACAATTCGAACTCATGACTAACATATTTGAAGTTTACACTGTAATCTATTGCGCTAAGCTGTCAAATATCTATTTTCGAGAAAAATTATGCTTGATTTACTGTTTATTTTGATACAATGTATGTCACAATCTAGTGTTCCAAAAACTTTAAGACAATTTTCTGGACCCTTACACCAAAGAATTTACTTCAATTTAAACAATCAAACTGAGAGAAGCAAATTTGGAACAGGTTTAGAATGTCTGTCACATTTAACACAGAATATTTTGAACTGACATTAATATTTCAGTGAAAATAAATAACGTCAATGTGCTTCCGTAAACACAAAAGGTGTAAGTATAGACTGATCTTTTTCTTGTTCTAAAATTAGATCCCATGCCGAGTGATCAAAATAGGGTACCCTATTTTGAGACAAAGCTAAGATAAATGTGAAAGATAATTTTAAACAAATGGTTGTATAGTAGAAACTAAAACTATCTTTTTTTGGTATGTACAAGATGGCCGTACACCCGCATAAAAAGGGATGTGTGACCATCCTGTATATTTAAAATGAATGAAAACATTTCTTGATCGTTTGATCTTAGTCATTTTACAAAGTATTGCATATATGGTACCCTCATTGTACGGATAACTCCTCTTACAGTTTTCAAGATAGATAGTTGTTCTTTTACAGATCAATTGTACATATATTAGAGGTGTGCATATTGCAGGATTTTGATATTTGATCATTTATGAAAAAAATACAAGCCTTGGGGCTTGGTCATTTTTGGCAAAATTATTGCATATACGGTACCCTCATTGTACGGATAACTCCTCCTACAGTTTTCAAGACAAGAAGTTGTTCATTTGCAGATCAGTTTTACATATATCAGAGGTGAGCATATTGCTAGGATTTTGATTTCTGATAATTTATAAAAAAAATTCCAGCTTTTGAACTAAGTCACTTTTGGCAAAATATTGCAAATAGGGTACCCTCATTGTACGACTACTCCTACTGTTTTCAAGATACAGTACCGATCAGACCCAATCTATCACCAGAGTAAACCCCAACTAAACCCCGGGTTTACTTTTTGGCTTTACTTAGGGTTTACTCTGGGATTAATTTTTAAAATTTTGGGTCCACTTGGGGTTTACTTTGGGTTTTCTCGGGGTTTACTCTGGGTATTTTGAAATTGCTTTTGAGGTCAAATGTATGCACTGAAGTATGAAGCAGACTAGTATTTTAATCTTACTGCCTGTAATTCCTACGCCTTGTATATTCTGAATACACAGTTAGCGTCTGCTTTCAGGGGTATAATTCTGGCCGGGTGTCCACTTTGTGTCCACTTTGGGTTTACTTTGGGTTTACTCTGGGTCCACTCTAGTAAACCCAAAGTAAACCCAGAGTAAACCCAGAAAGTAAACCCAGGGTTTGGTTGGTGTTTACTTTCTGTTAAATTGGGTCTGATCGATACTGTAGGAAGTTGTTCATTTGCAGATCAATTGTACATACCGAAATATTTGAGGTGTGCATATTGCTAGGATTTTGATTTCTGATAATTTATGAGAAAATACCAGCTTTTGAACTTTGTCATTTTTTGGCAAATATTGCATTTAAGGTACCCTCATTGTACGACTAATTCCTCTTACTGTTTTCAAGATAGGAAGATGTTCATTTGCAGATCAATTGTACATACCGGTATATTTGATGTGTGCATATTGCTAGGATTTTGATTTCTGATAATTCATGAAATACGAGCTTTTGAACTTAATCATTTTTTGGCAAAATATTGCATATAGGGTACTCCATTTTACTGGATACGGTTGGAAGTGTTTATCAATTCAGGGTTGACATGGATTATGGATACAGTTCACATAAAAAAACCCGGTTTGCTGTCATATTGACAGCTTTTCACTTGTTTGATTTTATGGTAATGAATATCACCATGCCGCAATTTTGCTATGTATCAAGACAGGATATTAATTTCTATACATTTAGATTTTTAATTACAGTATTAGGCTCGGAACTTGCACTTAATATGCAAGTGGCCGCTCACTAATGGTGAGTTTAAGACTTGGCCGGGGTGGACGTTGAGTTTCAATTAAGGTGAAAAAATTAAATTAATGTTTAATTAAAATTGCTTTCTTATGTAAGAGACTGACAATTTTTAAACATTATAGATAAATTTAGGTACATGTTTATTTACATTATATGCTCATTTTGGCTTTTGTACATTTATCGAATGAAACTTTCCGAAGTTTACTACTGGGAGGCCTCCTGTTTATGTCATGCCGTGGTTATGAACACAGTATTGAACATTGTTGTATATAAGTGGCCTCCCAGTAATTTTTAACATGTTAGAATATTTCGCCATTAAAAAAAAAATTATGGACACTACATCTCATGTTCATTTGTTTGATTTTTGAAGGAAAAAACCTGCTTCATTGGGGGCCATTGTTTTTAAGGTCGAAGAAGTTTTACTTAAATGAATGGACGCTGTTTAGGCAAATCTGTAGAAATGATGGCAAGCTTGTCATACATGGCTTTCTTTGACATAGAAGAGAATATTACAAGTGACACTAAATAGCTCATAATTTGTTATCGCGAAGTAAAATCACGTTCCGATTTGTTTCTCCTTAAAAATCTTGTTCTTTTAAACTCCAATCATTAAAAAATTATTGTTCCTGCGAAGTAAACCCTTGCTTAAGTTATACATAATATGCCATTGTTTTTCACTTTTCATAACTCAAATAGTAGTTGCATACATACGCAACCCACCAAGCGTATAATAAACTCCGTTGAACCTTTCATGGATGGCTGTAGTGAACGCCTTGAGCTAGCGTTGCCGTGTTTGTTGGTTGATTTAATAAGTGACACTACTCCTTTGCTTCTTCGAAAGGTTTCAAAACACTGTTTTATATAACGTTAAGGGTATTGCGGTATCACGGTAAAGAATCCGAATTCACAAACAAAGCATAAACCAAACAGAATATCGCGAAATAAAGTCAGTGAACAGTCTTTTACTATTTTTCCGTTCTATGAAATGCACAATTCTAATATTGTTAAAATGCGTCATAAAGAAAAATATTTTTTAAGAACCTTTAAAACCTAAATTGAATAGCTCTGAGCATTTAATGCTTCATAAATGTTTTAATTGTGTTATGTAATCTGTTACAATTTGTATTGTGATACCTAATAATACGGGGAAAATATGACGTCATTCAGAGACCGGTGGACTATTATGAAGTCATAACAAACCTACCATCATGGTGTCAGTATTGTAAAACATCTGAGAAAATGAAAGCGCTTATGTTTTACTTGCTCTTTGTGTTTTCAGTTTTTTAAGTTATAGCAAAAGTCAGCATAGAAATCTTCCACTTTAAGTTCTATGCATTTTACAGAGCAAATCCTAAGATATCGTTTTTAAGCATTTGTAGGGTACATTTTCCGCTTTTGAAGAGCAATATTACCCACAACTAAAGCCATGAAATTCTACACAAGTTACCTCCCTCTATATTACAGTCTTACAAAAAAAAAAAAAAATTGTATACCTCATTAAACTGGTTGAAAAATCCCTACCCGACATACTTTTTTTGAAAAAAAATCCTGGATAGTATACAAAACGTTAAGTTACCTAAAATACTTAAAACATTTTAACTTTAAAGAAAATAATCTACAAAAAACTAACTTTAGTATAGTTGAAATGAAGTAAAGGTTTAAACAACCTATCTTTTTGGAGGATAGATTTTATCCACCAAAATTAAAAGAAATATAAAAATGCCCCCTTGTGACTTTCTTTCAATAAAAGGTACTTTACTCTGTTTATACAGGTGGACTTAAATATCACAAAATTTGTAACTATAAAGCAATAAAAAAATAATCATTTGAAGCTGTTACTTTTTATACCCGCACTTTCTAAAGAAAATTCGCATATATTGTTGTTACCCTGTTTCGTCCGTCTGTCACGTTTTACTTTCTCAAACAGCTCTTACATATTATAAATCAGGAAACTGAACTCTTGGAGTTTGATTTGGGGTGTCATGTTGTTTCGTAAAAAGGTTTCAAAAATTCTCTGTTAGTCCTGGGGTCAAATAATAGTTAAAAATAACGTTTTTTCACAAACAACCTTCCTCCTCGAACTCCTCCTACATTTTAAACAATAGACAAGTCATCTCTTGGAATATGTTTTGGGGTGTCCTACAGATACGTCATTTTTCCAAAAAAAAAAAACCCTGGTTTTAAAAACGTCAACATTTTTTGCAGTAGCCAAATAATATGTAACGGTGAAAGATTGGGCGTTCGGTAACTTCAAAGGGATATAACTAAGGAGACTAGAGTGGACTCTCCCAGAATGCTGGTTACCCCTTTGACGGGTGGAACAACCCAATCTTATATAAGGACGCGCTGAGAGTTTGTCAGAGAGAATTGATCTAGCAGCTGAAGTAAAAGGACGCCTGAACGCAAAGCTGTAGAAGAAGAAGCCAAATGAAAGATAGAGCAAGGGTGGAAGTAAGTAGCACTAGTGGTTGGGGAAGTCGAGAGGAATTGTGGTGGGGTACCAGGAGAAGTTATCCTGAATAAGGGTGAAATAACCTGGTACTCCACGAACACAATAAGAACTCTGACAAGTAACACGGTGCAGGGTGCCCGGCTCTAGGACACATACACATACCTCGCCTTACATTGATTATTTTGTTTTAAATCCAATCATTCATACTCAGGCAGAGTAAATGAAAATTGTTAATATATATAACACCCTATTCCCTTGAAAAGAACTCAGTAGATAACACGTTACAAATCTTTTAGAATATGATTGGTGGTGTCATTTTGAAATGTGATCAGGTCTCAGATTTTTTTTCCACGGAGATCGGAGGGCAACAAAAAATAACCTTTTTATTGCAAAAAAGTATGATTCCCAGGACTCCTCTTACAACTTTTGGAGTAGCTACGTCATCTCTTGGAATATGATTGGATCTGTCCTACAGATGTGCAATTAAGGGAGTCAAACAGTAGCATAAAATTGACGTTTATCACTCAAGATGTCACAGGGTCAAGATGGGGTCAACTCAAAAGTGGAAGTCTGACAAATGAAAAAATAACCTTTGCAATTTAAATGACAGAAACTGTACAAATGTGATAGGATAGGTAATGATGATAAGATTATTCAAATATTAAAAGATGATGATACAGTTTGCTGGCAAGCGGAGGTCACTTATTTAGAAAGTGAAAGTCATAATACTTATACCTACACTGGTGTCTCATAACATTATGCTACTACATGTATCATGCTTACCTATATTGGTCAACATCATAATGATAATCCAATTTGAGCACAATATGAATCCCTTTAGCTGATCATAATAAAAGAAACGTTTATGCATGTTAATTAATCATTTTCTGCATATGTAAAACACACCGGTATGTACACCACGTTAAACCCATCTAACCGAAAAGCTGGGTAAAACTAGTACCTGCTAATGCGGCCTGCAGACCTGTGTTGTGTACGTAATTTCAGACAAAGATCAGTTATTTGAAACATGCATGTATTTTTATGACTTTATCCCTTAAAACCTGGTAAATAACTATTTAAAGCACACATTTCAGTCTTAAGGTGGTACAGGACACCTGCATATTGTTATGCACTCTCTATTGAAACAAACAATAAAGTATAAATATAATATCCCCCCCCCCCAAAATAATGTTACCTAACAGTGAAGTGCAATGTGTTAGAGCGTTAACTTCGTGTCCGTTAGTAGAGAGTTCAAATCCTGCTGGGGCATTTCTTTTTTTCACTTAAGTTTCCAAAGATTTAATTTTTTTTTTTGGCCAAATACATGTATTGTAAAATTTTTAAATCCTACAACATCATTTTGAAAGAATTTTGATTATAACGCACTTTTATCCACATAAATATTGACATGTGTCTAATACCACCTTAAATCAGCTATTAAATCTTCTGTCCTGGCAAAACTGCATTGAAAACCATTGCGCATTGAAAACCGCCGAGGGGAGGGGGCATAATTTTATTTTGTTTGTAATAATTATATAGACCATACCATCTATGACATGAAATGTTAATATTATTGATTATCCTAAAAAATCAATTCACATGCAAACATTTTATCCTCAAATCGTACATAAAAGGCTTCTCATGTGTATTTTGGGATGGGATATCAACTTCTTTAAAAATTATAATTTTAAAAAATTACTGGAAATCAAATGTATCCTTAGTTTTTACTAAAACTGGTACTTTAACAAAACAGTGTTATTTAGGGGCAAGCACTTGGTACGGGTATTACACATTATTATTACTAATGACAGCATCTAGTTATGATTGATGATGAATCTATGCAGAAATAAATAACTGCAGCATGAAGAGATAAAATGTAATATTTTCATGCAAAGAATCTCATATTATTGAAATATTTCAGCATTTGAAAATGATATAGTTTTTAATAATGATTCAAATGTGACGATTTCCTCTTTTGTGGGAGAGGGGAGGAGGGCTTCGATTTTAATGTTTTAACTCAATAATGAGGTATATCGACGACGTATTTTCAATTGACAATTGTTATTTATATTCTTACATCGACTTGATATATCCCAGTGAACTTGAAATAAAAGATACCACAGAGTCTGCGTCATCTGTTTTATATTTAGATATTTTACTGGAAAAGGACATCGATGGTAACCTAACAACAATTCTTAATGATAAACGCGATGACTTCAATTTTTCTATAGTCAACTTTCCTTACTTATGTAGCAATATACCTTCATCACCTGCATATGGTATTTTTGTCTCTCACTTAATTCGATACGCAAGGGCATGTTCTTTGTATGAACAGTTCTAGGGCGAGGCAAGCTGCTGACAAACAAGTTGACTAAACAAGATGTTTGAAGTCATCTTTGAAAGTTCTATGGTCGATACAACGACCTTGTCAGCAAATACAATCTGTCACTGGGTCGCATTCTGACTGACGTTTTTCATACTAATTGTTAGGCCATAATTAATCACCTATTACATGTATGTCTATAGACTTTTCCGGGGTTTTTCCCGATTACGACAAAGAGCACAGGCGGGTGTAACCGGACAGCAGAGGATGCTCACTCCTCATAGGCACCTGATCCTACCTCTATCATTTTGGAGGTCTGTGTTGCTTTGCTTTGAATTTGTATTTCGTTTTATGGGAATTTGAGATGGCTGACGGTTTGTTATTGTCATTTTTCAATTTAACTATATATAACTTTTAGAAATCAGAATTATGAACTTCGTAAGATCTGCACTAATTTTTTTCTAACATTATACAGATCTAGATACCTAATTATGCATCTCTTAATGGAATTTATTCCAAATATGTTTGAAAGAGGGTGAAAACTTTCCCATTTTTTGTGTTTTTAATTAAATGAAACAGTTGTAAATAGTATCTGGAATTTGTTTAACTGGGCACTGGAAATGTTTAACTTTACAAGAGGCCAATTGGCCTTGACGGTCACCCAAGTTTCATAACCCATACACAAACTTGTCGATGAGTCTCACAGATGCATTTAATTTATTAGGTTTCATTCTGGAGTAGAAAAATTATAAATTTGTAATGACGACCACCTCCCTGCCTGAAATAAAAGAACTGTGAAACCTATAATTTTGGCGAAAAACTAAAAGATCTGGCCTACAAAATCATGAATTCTGTTTTCCTTTCAGGTGAATGGGAGTAAAGAAGATAAATTTTTAACATTATATGTATTAATATGTATACATTTTATGTGTTATAATATATGTATAAATCCATATTGGCCCTGCCCTAGAGTCAAAACCCATACTCCAGGGGAAATGAACATTAAAATTTTAGAAGAGGAATTTCTGGTACACATAATGGTAAGTCAGTTTTTTATACAGATGTGTGAGAATAGAGAAGAAAATTTTTCAACATTATTTGCATTAACACTATATTGCCATATTGCCCCCCTCATCCTAAAACCCTGACCCAAGGGCCATGAATTTCATAATTGAGGTAGAGTAGTTAGTGGACATCATAAACATGTATTCAGTTTTTTGCCTACATGTGTGGGAGTAGAGAAGAAGTTTTTTTTAAAGATTTAAAACATTTTTACTATATGGTCATACTGGCACCAACCTAGAGTCTGAACACATAACAAAGGAGTCATGAATTTTGGTAGAGGGCTTCATAGACATTATAACCAGGCATTTAGTTTTTAACAAATATAAATGGGAGTAGAGAAGAAGATTTTCTAAGATTTAATACATTTTTACTACATGGGCATATTGGCCCCACCCTAGAGCCAGAACACCTGACCCAGGGGCCATGAATTTCACAATTTTGTTAGAGGGCCTCATGAAAATCATAACGATACAACCACGTTTTCCTCACATGTGTTGGAGAAGAGAAGAAGATTTTTGAAAAGTTTGCGTTTTTAACATATTTGACCCCACATGTTGCACCCCGGGGGTGGTAGAGCCATGAATTTCACATTTTAAATTCCTGTTATCATAGAAATGCCTCACACCAAAAATGGTAACAATAGCCTTGTAGTTTTTAAGAAGGAGTTAAAAATGTTAAATTGTTAACGGGCGACGCTCGTCGCACGGCGCACGACGACGGACGAAAACGGATAGCAATTGGTCACCTTAGTTACTCAGGTGACCTAAAAATTTGAAGCAAGTTGTGATGTTACTAAATAAAGAATTTTTAAAACGTCATATACAGTCAGCATTTTGTTCTTTTTACTTTAATTTTTATATGTCTGGGGCTTTAATTTTCTTATTAATGAAATAAGAAGTCATGGAAAAACACCAATGTTATCCTCTTAAAATAAAGTAAGATTCCCGGTAAAGTAAACGGCTGATATCGGTTAAAAAATAAACGGCGTTCGATGTTTCTATTCGAATATTGAACGGCTGCTGGTCGTTATATATTTCATTGGTCACACCACAAAATCTACAAAAACCGTCCCAAAATCAAGGAAATTTTAAAACAATCCGTGTGCATGGAACATGTAAGGAATTTTTGTAATTGTTAATAAATGTTATTTGCTAAATGGCATAATAAGTCAAATATAGGAAAACTTCTTACGTGTGTGACGAATCAAAAGGCACACTAAACAAGGTTTTATGCTGTTATTTCCATTTAGAAAACAGATTGTGTTTGTTCTGATCCATGAAAATACCTGTAAATCTACTCATGACGGAAGACAAAATGAACATGAAAGTATATTTTAAAAGAAGTATATTGAATACACATGAATTTTAGAAGGTACGGTTGCTATTCAAACTATTGGATTGTTAGCACCAGCTATAAACAGAAAACAATGCGCTAGCTGCTAAATAAAACTTTTGACTAATATATGGGTGGAGGTCACGTAAAGACTGAATCGTGACTACCACCCACCCCCCACCCCCCCCCCCCCTCCCCCCCGCCTTGAATCTCTGGACAAGTCTGAGTTTCGATGGCAAAAGTTAGTCAGCACTTAAAGAGTAAATTTACAGCGGGGCGGCAAGTGCCTATTTGGGCAGCATTGAAAAAGTAGATTGTTTATATAAAAATCAAGGAAGGTCATAAACGGAATAAAATCAAAGCTTGGTTAAATGTGGAATTCTGGACAAAAGCGGATCCAGATTAATTCTTTCAATCTTTTTGTTCAACTTAAAGGATAAGAAAACTTATGTGGCTGCACACTAACATCTATCTCAGGATATTATGTTTCTCTTCGTAAATGAACTGATAATCCGCTTTTTATGTCTTTTTATTTGATTTTTACATATTGTGACGATGCTTTTATTTGACATGAAAACATATATATTGACTATTGGATAAGAGGGTAAAAGCACAGATTTTGGTGATTTTTAAAAATAATTTCCAACTGAGTTTACAGATTGATATACAATTACAGATTAAAACTAATGCTAACAATTTTAAGTTGACAATTAATTAATAATCACATTAAATAGGAAAATCCCTAATTATTAACTTAATTGGTTTTCTTTAAATTTTGCATGATTATTATTGCTTTTAAAGACCTATTCTCAGTTAATATAACAATTCGATGGCATGTATAGTCACCGATTTTCTTCTTATTTTGTAATTTGATAGCCTTTGGTGAATTGGGATGCAAGACCATTAAATGCTTGATATGGGGGCCGGTTGTCATAGTAACAGAAGCAAAAGATTGAAAAATGGCCATTTTAAGCTATTCTGAACACTAGTTGTAAAATAATTAATTATATCTATTGATAAAGCATCGAGACCAAAAATTCATAAATTTCCTATTTTATTAACCGATTGCTTAACACAGGTCATTTAGACATAACACTGGGATAGCGAGTGGATTTGGAAAAAGGGGGATAATGAACCATACTACAATTGTAAGATGTATGTTATTTTATTTGCCGACCTAGCAGAATTTTCTTATCACACAGTGTAAGTCGGTAAAGATAAACGTGAGACAAAAAGAATAATAATCGATAAGCATAAGAAGCAGATAAACGATAATCAATTTCTTTATCAAATCGATTTCTGATTAATTCTCTCTCTCTCTCAGGCGTCCGCGTCAATTTGTTCCCGTCCATATCAAATGTTTTGACTGTATCTAGTTAAATTGACGTCCGCTATATATTTCCAATTTTGCAAGGTAATGTTCCGCGGTCTTATGTATTTTAATCAAAAGCAATCAACATGTGGGTTCGAAATTTGCTTATATATATATAAAAGAGGGTTAGATGGAACTTGAAGAAGAGTTTAGAAATGATCGAAAAGAACAAGCATCCAAAAAGCGTTAGGTGCATTTAAACGGAAGACCTCTTGTTGCTCGCAACGAGCGTCTAGTTATTTTTTTTTCTCCCACGTTTTCTTAAAAACACTTCAGCCGATTTTAATGAAACTTTCGGAGCTTATTTATGACAATATTTGTAAGAAAATTACACGAGCCTTTTTTGGTCGTCACTTCCAGTACCGAGATATTAAAGATTTCATGTTTTTGCTTGTTCACGATTTTTTTCCAAAAGTATTCAAGATAGGACTTTCAAATTTTAAGAGATGGTAGTAAGTGAACGGCCACAGTGCCCTTTGCATATCTGAAAGTATGCCGTTATATCCGGTCGTCACCGAAAGGAAACGAAAAACCTTAATTTTTCAATTTTTTGGACTACAGTTAACTACAGTTTCAATCCAATGTTTTCTTAGACGTCCGCGTCAATTTGTTCCCGTCCATATCAAATGACTATGACTATAACAAGTTAAATATACAAGCTGTATATTTCCAAATTTGCTAGTTAATGTATTTCAATCAAAAACAAAGCAATCAATAGGTGGGCTCGAAATTCGCTTAAATGTATGTCTTTCGTAATTATTTGAGAGGGTAAAATGGATTTTGAAGAAGTGTTTAGAAATGATCGAAAAGAACAAGTATCCAAAAAGCGTAAGGTGTATTTAAACGGAAGACCTCTTGTTGCTCGTAACGAGGGTCTATTTTTTTTCTATTTTTTGCTTTTAGATTTTTTATTACTTTAACAACAGTGTTTGCATGTATGCGATTTTACTTACCTAATGATGTTTAAATGATGTTTAAACTTTGATTACAAAAAGATTTTAAATATATAGGCATATGTTACCTTCGTTTTAATCACTGCAACCTTTATCGAGATGGGTTCAGTTTCTTTAAATCCACGCGGCACCTCAACTTCGATTTTAATTTTTGAAAATCCTAGAGGTATATAAACAAAATAAGTAAGTCTTTGTATTTACATACAGACGTTATTTGATGTTAACCAAACTTAGGGTACAGAATACACATCTACCATATCAATTTAGGTATTGAGTTCAAGTATAACAGAAACCTACCTTCATTACGTTTAATTTGCATTCATTTGTAAAACAATTCTAATTTCTTAATTAATCTATGATAATGATATACTCATGTAAACTCATGATAAATATCCAATTTATTCCTTTAGTGTATTTGTCAATTTGTAATATTTACTATTGTTATGTTAGCACCTTTTAACTTTGTGACTCTGACCTACTTTTTGAAAGTGAAGAATAACACTATTATGTAAGGTCTATAACACACAATACTGTGGGAACATTTCATTTCGTGGGGGCCAATTTTCGTTGAGTGTGGGTTTTTTGCTTATTCGTGGGGATGTAATTTCGTGGATGCGTCGGTTTCCAGTTTCAGTAACGCTAACATCTCTTCTTAAATTTGTTTCAGGCACGTAGCATCGGGGGGGGGGGGGGGGGGGGGGGGGCAGCAACAAATTTTTTGAAATCTACATATAAAGAAATGAATTATGATGGAGTTGCCCCCCCCCCCACCTTTTTGGAAGTTAGTAAAAAAATTGATATGAAAATAAGGAAATGAGTAGTAAAATTGAATACCCCCTCCCCCCCCCCCTGCCCCCGGATTAGGAATTTCATGATTTGGAGGGGAAAAAATTTTGGTAGGGAAGAATTTTTTTCTGGAAGTAAAGTTGAGTCTGGAGGGGAAAAAATTTTGGTAGGGAAGAATTTTTTTCTGGAAGTATAGTTGAGTCTAACCCCCCCCCCCCCCCCCCCCCCCCCCACGGATAAGGATTTTGAAGATTTTTGGAAACTTTAAATGTCCCTTTTTTTTTTTTTTTTGCTTGTCAAGATTTTTTGGATGTGTCTGGCCCCCCACTTTCAAAAACGAAGCTACGTGCCTGTGTTTTCGTAGAGATAGTAAATTTGTTGGAGAGGGCTACCCACGAATACCATGAAAATTGAGCCACCACGAATTCTAATGATTCCACAGCAGTTGTTTTAACATTATTATCAGTAAAAAACATTTTCATTCTGAGCAAATGTCATCCTTAATCATGGGAATAACCTGCAAATATCTGTTCATACACTGTTTACGTTGAATTTAATAATTGTTCTTACATGCATATTTCAAGTTTCCAGCACATTTCGAAATTTTGAATGTTCATGCTACACGTTAGAACAAGAAATAATTATGTTTGTTTGTGTAAAGCAATTTTTCGTATTATATCTGGTTCATCTATTTTTAGCAGTATTACGTGGCAGGTTAATTCCAAGAGACGCAAAAATTGATCATGCGATAGCAAATTTTCTAATTGATAAAATATCATCTTTGTGTAACAAATTTCTGGAATAGAATAGCAAGGTTATTCAAAGCCTAGAATTCTATGTGATAAATATACATGTAGCTATTTGTATGGACGCCCTTATCACAGCTTAGATTCTAACACATGTTTATGAAGCATTCAAATATTAAGTAACTTAAGAGAGAAAACAATTAAATACGACAAAATAACGAACAGATTCATTTGTAAAAAGATTCAAAACCAATTCCATACCGTTATCAATCAAATCTTTCTTATCAGCAATATTTTCTTCTGTAGATGGTAACAAATGTTCATATACGTGAGTTTCCACGTCATTTCCTTGTGTGGTAGAAAATCTTATACCTAGTAATTATAATAACGGAGAAATAAATATTCTCCTGGTACATGTATTTTGCAGAACCAAATTCATTAGTTATTCTAAAATAAATTGTAGACTAAGATGAGTACACTGTATATAGTTTGCTTTTTGAAATTGATACGGTTATGTTATCACTTTTTTGGCCATTGAGTTGAAATGCCACAATGAAAACTCCGATTATGATACAAACCGATGTATTTACATTTGCAAATATGTTTTCTTATATGAACCTATAGAATACCGAAAACGTTTAATTCTGTATGAACTTCTTCGAGACCTCACAATGATCCTAGCACGCGTTATCGCTTGTCACTTGGATAATTGTAAACATGAAATCTCGGTTATTTTAACCGTTCTCAACAATTTGTCTTTTTCAAACGTAAATATAAGTGATAAACAACAATGTTAAAAAGTTCACCGGAATATGAAGGTGGGTGTTATGTGACCAAATCGACTGAGAAGCCCTTCGGGCTTCACAGGATTTGATCACGTGACCAACGTAAAAACAAAACATATCGACTTTAAACCTCTCCAAAAACACCCCCCCCCCAATGGAAAGATGTTTTGACTTGATGTGGTTTGCCTTTGTTTGGATTTAACAGTTTTCCATAATTTTAATTCGTGTTTATGAAATATTCAAATATTAAGTTATTTGAAAGAGAAAAAAACCCAAATACGACAAATATTAACGAATAATAAACAGATTCATTTATAAGTGCATGTTGATTAAAAACCGATCCATACCTTCATTACTTAAATCCCTCTCATCATCACTTGGTTTTTTGACTGATGGTAACAAATTATCAGATTCGCGAGATTCCACGTCAGTATTTCTTGGTATGGTAGAAACTTCTATATCTAGTAATAATATTTAAATGGAGTAATAAATAATATACTGGTACATGTATGTTGCAGAATGAAATTCCATAATACTGTCCAAAACTTTGTAAACTAAGACGAATACATACACCTAAATTGAATATTCATTTGATTAATAAAAAAAAGTTTTGGATTTGCTTCTGTGTGCCTACATGAACATAATCGTGTGTACAGATTTAGAGAAGGGGTGGGAGTGAGGGGTCCAGACCCCCTCCCCCCTGCCCATGAAAATTCATTTATATCAATTGTAAAATTACTAAAAAAAACACCTTGGACCCCAATGCTCTTACAGACATGTATACGCTCTAACCGATTGCGCTTCAATGTTAGGTAACATTATTTGGGGGGTAAATATTTAATCATTATTTAATATACTTTATTGTTTATCTCAATAGGAAGTATACATCACAATATGCAGGTGTCCTGCACCACCTTAAAGCTGTTATTTACCTAATAAAATAGTGCAAGTGGATTTGAAGAATAGGTCATAAAAAAACACATGCATGTTACAAATGACTGATCTTTGTCTAAAGTTACGTACACAACACAGGTCTGCATGTCTCATTAGCGGGTACTAGTTTTACCCAGCTTTTCGATTAAATGGTTTCACGTGTATACATACATGGGTGTTGCTAAAACGCGGAACGGAAAACGGAACGGAAAGCGGAACGGAAGGGAAAACGGAAAATCTTATCTAATTATGTTATTTACCTCATAGATTTGTTAATCATGTTAAAACGATATACTTTATGTACCTTTTTAAATTTTTTTGAAAGATTAGCAATATTAGATTTTTTATTCAAGAATATTTATTTCCTCAAAATTAACAGCACATGCATTGACCACTATATTCTGTCCCAAAATATCCTCGATTCACTTTTTGCTGTATATTTATATATTCCTCAGGGTTCAAGCGATTCTCTTTTAGAAGCATTAAACATTCTCATTATTCTTTCTTTAAAACGTCCTCTCTAGCTTATCAGCTGGTATAAATACACGGCTAAAAATAAAGAAGTCTACGGGGTTTTGCATTTCAACAGACCCGGGTGATAGTGTTGAAAAATTGTGCAAGGTCTTCTGAGTGACTTCCAAATGGAGGAAAGATGTCAACATTTTCCATTATAAATCGTCCAAATGTGCTGCATGAATATTTTGGGATCGACAGACTATAGTCCCAATTTATAATCGGAAATCAAACCAGGCAACGTCTAGAGCTCTCTATTCGGATCATATGTATATAGCTGCTGGAATAAACAACTGCTTAGTAATGCAAACGTAAACAAAATTGCATTGCTTAAAATACTAGTTTCACAAATTACTAGTTTCACACATTACCGGGTATTTTAATATTTACTGTATTTTAATTTTTAATGTCGTCAGTCCTACGTTTTTTTTTCTTCCATCTCAATGATACATTATCGTCTGAATGATAAAAGATCGTCTAGAACACTAAAAATTCAATTTTGATGTAAGTATGTATATGTACATCATATTTGAAATATATAAATACTCAAAACACGCATAAAACGCTTTCACTAACTGCATACGTTACGCTGATATGCCAGCAATACCATATAAGAAAAATAAGTAAAAAGTTATAGCTAATTTGCTCGTTTAATCATGTTAATGTTTCACAATTCCTATACATTTGATTTTTCCGTTTCGTACTCAACTAAAGCCGAATGAATACAATGCTATAATTGATAGACATTCATATGAATATTAATAAGATAGCAACATGTTGATAATCATTCATTAGATATAAATAAAAGATACAAAGTAAATCGTTTCTGGCCAGTCTATACCCTTTTTAAGCGATAAACGTGATGATATTTGCCATTCCGTTCCGCTTTCCGTTCCGCATTTTAGCAACATCCATACATACATGTCTGTGTTTTCCGTATGCAGAAAAGGATTAGTTAAGATCAGCTAAAGGAATTCATTATTGTGTTTTAATTGGATTATCTTTATGATGTTGACCATTTTAGGTAAGCATAATACATGTAGTAGCAGTAGCACAATATAATGAGATGCCAGCATACATATATAAGTTCTACTTTCACTTTCTAGATGTGATCTCCCTTTGATAGCATACTGTATCATCATCTTTTGATATTTAAATAAGCTTATCGTCGTTACCTATCCTATCTCATTTGTAAAGTTTCTGTCATTTTAGTTGCAAAAGTTATTTTTTTCATTTGTCAGACTGCACTATTGAGTTGACCCCATATTGACCCTGTATAAACAATTTCTTATTAAATTTGTGTATTACATGTAAGTTAGTGTAGACACTTATCATTTTTATATGAGTTATAATAGGAAGGAAGAAGTATTTCTTTCTTAATGTATTATAATGCATCTAATACAATGTAGGTCATGACCTTATGGGACTGTTCTGACCCTACGAAACAGGAAAATACCAAATATCTTCTAATGTCATTATGATGCATCAAATGGTGTAAAGTGCATTAATGACCCCCAGGTGTTGTCTTTAACCCCCCCCCCCGCCTTTATGAAATAGGAAATGATATGATGCACTGTATATTTTGTTAAATTCTGAGATCTGAGATCCTCATCCCTAAACCATATAATTTATTTTTGCTCTTTGTGTCATTGCGCGTAAAATTGTATATAGATTATGCCCCCTTGGAGACACCCTGACATTTTAGAACTAGATATAATAATGTATTTTATTTTATTCATATGTTATACAGTAGTGTTTGATCCATGTGGGTAATTCCTAGCCTAATGATGTCACTGCTTTGTTTTGGAGACTTTACAATTACCCCAAATAGGCGAATACACATATGGCAGGGATGCATATAACATTTTGTTTATAAATCTTAAAAATTGAATTAAGCAATTTCCAAAATGTTAATGTGAATCACGAGAGAAAAAGCAATCAAGAAATTATTTAAAATTTGCTACTGTACACAAATAAGAATGTATTAAGAAGACAAATAAGAATGTATTAAGAAGACTGATTGATCTATATCTGGGTTCTTAAATTGAATCATATATCATGAACATATTATATTATTGTTTCTTTGTTCAAGGCATTTAAGATGGTATGTAGGTCATGATCCCAAGTGCTCTTTCTGAAATTATCAAATATCATAAAAACCATTGATATCCCCACCTTAATCCAAAGATATTATTCCTCCTTAGGTCATGCAGGCGCATCAGATCATTATGGCATGTAAGTCATGACCCTAAGGGGTCATCCTGACCCCCTTAGAATCAGAAATTGTCAATTATCTTTAAATTATTGATGTTTGATGATCCTATCTCTATTTAATCTTTATTATTAAGTCTCCCAAATGAAATTTTGAGACTTAGTGTTTTTGTACAGTTCTTAATATATGTGTTATTATTCTTCATCTTCTTTTTCTTCTTTCCCACTCTGAACTTGTTTCTCAGAGATGGCTGAACAGACGTGTACAAAACTGTAGGATATGATAGGCCTGCATATGTAGATGTGCACCCTGGTTTGAATTTTTTCATTTTGGGTTAGACAACCACTTTTCGGGGTAGGGAGGGGGAGGGGGTGTCAAAAGGGTGTGGGGTCTAACATTGAACCATGTAGGAAGAATCGTAGACTCTGTTGTAAATGGTAACTTGAAAACGGACAAAGATAATAATATAGGGTTTTCAGAATCATATATTGGCTGTTACTGGCAATATATAGGGTTTATTAGATCTGACCCCTAAGGTCATCCCCATCCCCCAGGAATTTAAAATTACCGTATATCTCAGAAACTGTTATAATCATGACCCCATAAACCATATATATTCATGTTTCTGATGTCAAGGCTCATCAAATGTTATGTAGGTCATTGGCCTTGTGGGTGGTCCTGACCCCCTCAAACAGCAAGTCCCTTAATATCTTCAAAACAGTTGAGATCCCTACCCTTAAACCATATATATTCTTGTTCTTTGTGTCAAGGGGCATCAAACGGCATGTAGGTCATGGGCCCCGGGGGTGGTCATGGCCCCCCTTGAACAGGAAGTGCACGAATAACTCGAAAACGGTTGAGACCCCCACCCCTTAACCAAACATATTCTTGATTCTTAAAGGGCATCAAAAGGTATGTACTGGTAGGTAATGGGCCTCAGGGTTAAATTTAATTTTTCAAAACCGTAATGCACATCTATGGAACAGTTCCTATCATATCCAAAGATATGATGTGTCTATCCATTAAATCATAAGAGGAGCTCTTGGATCTATGTTTTTTTTAGTGATAAACGTCAATTTTCTGCTACTATTTGACTCCCTGGATGAAATTTAATTTTTTAAAACCTTATTGCACATCTATAGGACAGCCCCAATTATATCCCAAGAGATGACGAAGCTACTCCAAAAGTTGTAAGAGGAGTTCTGGGAACCATATTTTTTTTGCAAAAAAAGTCTTCTTTAATTTTGTTCCCCACTGATCCCCTTAATAAAAAAAAAATCTGAAACCTGACCACGCCTCAATATGACACCCCCAATCATATTCTAGATGATCATTTGGCTACTGCAGTTTTTTGTAAAAAAAAAAAAAATAAAAATAAACAAAAAAAAAAACAACGTCATTTTCCAGCCATTAAATGACCCCCAGGATAAAATTGAAAATTCCGAAACGTTATTGCGCATCTATAGGATACCCTAAAACATATTCCAAAAGATGATTTGTCTACTGTTGAAAATGTAGGAGGAGTTCGAGGAAGAAGGTTTTTTGTGAAAAAAAAGTCATTTTTTTACCAATTATTTGACCCCCAGGACTAACAGAGACTTTTTGAAACCTTTTTACAAAACAACATGACACCCAAAATCAAACTCCAAGAGTTCAGTTTGCTGGTTTATAAGATGTAAGAGCAGTTTGAGAAAGTAAAACGTGACAGACGGACGGACGGAACAGGGTAACAACAATATACCCGAACTTTGTTTAGAAAGTGCGGGTATAATAAGCAATAAACCAAGAATCGCTTTTGCTTGATATTAAAAAATTCATAAACATAATAAATAATAGCATACATACATGTATACTTCTTTGATGTTGTATAGCATGAGCATTACAATTAAATTGCCTGTTAGGAGGCAGTTTGCCTTTTGAGATCGATACAATTAGTATTATCACTCTTTTCGTCATTGAGTTGAAATGCCACAATGAAAACGTAGATTATGATTCAAACCGATTTAAAAGAAACACCACAAAACACTGTAAAAAAAAGTATGTTTTTGGGTAGGTAGGGGATGGAGGGTGTTCGGAAAACACGAAAGTTTCAAATCACCTCGTAAAGTTTAAGGAGAGTGTTTGGCTTTTAGATTTCCTTTAAATATTGTTATTCGTGAAAACTGCCAGGAGCTACCTAGGGCATCGAGAGAAAACGTTCATGAACACGTGAACTGACACTGGTATGGATGAAATTTTTAAAACTTGAACGATCAATGCAAAAATTAAGCATGTTGCTTATGGCACGCTAAATTCACAAAAATGAGCTAAACATAGTTTCACAGTCGATAAACTAGGTTTATCAGCAGTTAACTATAGTTTACGGATCCTAAACTATACTCAACGATTCGTTAACTATAGATTACATCTGTGAAACTATATTTCACGAATGTAAACTATAGTTTACGAATGATAATCATAGTTTATCTATCTGTTCAAAAACGTTAACAATAGAATTTGCTGATAAATATATATTCACATTTGTTAATTATAATTTACAATCGTAAACTATAGTCAAGAGTTGTTAATTATAGTTTCACACATCATGAAACTACATTTATCAGACAAATTCACAAAAATGAGCTAAACATAGTTTCACAGTCGATAAACTAGGTTTATCGACTGTCAACTTTAGTTTACGGATCGAAAACTATAGTTAACGACGTAAATCTATAGATCACGTCTGTTAACTACAGGTAACGCGATAAACTATGTTTCACATCTGTTAACTATAATTAACACTAAAAACAATCATTTGCGATTGTTAAACATAGTTTATCTGATAAATATAGTTAACTCTAAACTATAGTTCACGAATGCAAATTGCATTATTTACAATCGTGAAACTATATTTATCAACTCTAAACTATAGTTTACGAATGTAAACGTTTTCAGATGTGAATCTATATTTATCAACAAAATCTATTGTTAACGTGTTATTCAAGGCAAAAAAACATAGATTTGCATTCGTAAACTATAGTTTACAGATGTGAAATATAGATTAACAACGGTAACTATAGTTTAGGATCCGTAAACTATACTATAGTTAACAGCCGATAAACCTAGTTTATCGACTGTGAAACTATGTTTTGCTAATGTATGTGAATTTGGCGTGCTTTAGATTTGTAAACCATAGTTTACTGGTCATAAAACCCTATTTATCAGATAAACTATGTTTAACAACCGCAAATCATTGTTTTCAGTGTTAACTATAGTTTAAAGATGTAAAATATAAACCTAGTTTATCGACTGTGAAACTATGTGTAGCTCATTTTTGTGAATTTGGCATTCCATAGTTGCTGGTATCAACATAGTTGCTCCCAGCACGTTTTTAGATTATGGATTTAAGTAAGTTGTATGAACAGCAATCCATTTTTTTATTTGTATACTAGCATCGTTGAACTTTTGCAATAAATAAAGTCATAGGAAGCTGATCTAATTTCAACGTATCACGTGATACACAGCTGATACAGTGGCTGCCATACGGTAAAAAATGTAGGGGAGATCGGCAGTACATAATAATCTATCAACTTTATGATTATGCTAATGTGATGAGTTTGTATACATTGTCTGCAATTAAGATTACGCATCTTTATCATAATACGTGGTCACGTTTTGTCCTGAGATGAACACGGATAGGATACATAAATATAAAAGAAAAATTAAAACCAGCATGAAGATTATAGTTATTCGACCAACTAAGTTAACTATTATCTTTCAAGTTAAGATCAAGATAAGAAGTGAAGTTCAACGTAAAAACAAAACATATCGACTTTAAACCTCTCCAAAAACACCCCCCCCCCCCCAATGGAAAGATGTTTTGACTTGATGTGGTTTGCCTTTGTTTGGATTTAACAGTTTTCCGTAATTTTGATTCGTGTTTATGAAATATTCAAATATTAAGTTATTTGAAAGAGAAAAAAAATACGACAAATATTAACGAACAATAAACAGATTCATTTATAAGTGCATGTTGATTAAAAACCGATCCATACCTTCATTACTTAAATCCCTCTCATCATCACTTGGTTTTTTGACTGATGGTAACAAATTATCAGATTCGCGAGATTCCACGTCAGTATTTCTTGGTATGGTAGAAACTTCTATACCTAGTAATAATATTTAAATGGAGTAATAAATAATATACTGGTACATGTATGTTGCAGAATGAAATTCCATAATACTGTCCAAAACTTTGTAAACTAAGACGAATACATAAACCTAAATTGAATATTCATTTGATTAATAAAAAAAAGTTTTGGATTTGCTTCTGTGTGCCTACATGAACATAATCGTGTGTACAGATTTAGAGAAGGGGTGGGAGTGAGGGGTCCAGACCCCCTCCCCCCTACCCATGAAAATTCATTTATATCAATTGTAAAATTACTAAAAAAACACCTTGGACCCCAATGCTCTTACAGACATGTATACGCTCTAACCCATTGCGCTTCAATGTTAGGTAACATTATTTGGGGGGTAAATATTTAATCAATATTTAATATACTTTATTGTTTATCTCAATAGGAAGTATACATCACAATATGCAGGTGCCCTGCACCACCTTAAAGCTGTTATTTACCTAATAAAATAGTGCAAGTGGATTTGAAGAATAGGTCATAAAAAACACATGCATGTTACAAATGACTGATCTTTGTCTAAAGTTACGTACACAACACAGGTCTGCATGTCTCATTAGCGGGTACTAGTTTTACCCAGCTTTTCGATTAAATGGTTTCACGTGTATACATACATGGGTGTTGCTAAAACGCGGAACGGAAAACGGAACGGAAAGCGGAACGGAAGGGAAAACGGAAAATCTTATCTAATTATGTTATTTACCTCATAGATTTGTTAATCATGCTAAAACGATATACTTTATGTACCTTTTTAAATTTTTTTGAAAGATTAGCAATATTAGATTTTTTATTCAAGAATATTTATTTCCTCAAAATTAACAGCACATGCATTGACCACTATATTCTGTCCCAAAATATCCTCGATTCACTTTTTGCTGTATATTTATATATTCCTCAGGGTTCAAGCGATTCTCTTTTAGAAGCATTAAACATTCTCATTATTCTTTCTTTAAAACGTCCTCTCTAGCTTATCAGCTGGTATAAATACACGGCTAAAAATAAAGAAGTCTACGGGGTTTTGCATTTCAACAGACCCGGGTGATAGTGTTGAAAAATTGTGCAAGGTCTTCTGAGTGACTTCCAAATGGAGGAAAGATGTCAACATTTTCCATTATAAATCGTCCAAATGTGCTGCATGAATATTTTGGGATCGACAGACTATAGTCCCAATTTATAATCGGAAATCAAACCAGGCAACGTCTAGAGCTCTTTATTCGGATCATATGTATATAGCTGCTGGAATAAACAACTGCTTAGTAATGCAAACGTAAACAAAATTGCATTGCTTAAAATACTAGTTTCACAAATTACTAGTTTCACACATTACCGGGTATTTTAATATTTACTGTATTTTAATTTTTAATGTCGTCAGTCCTACGTTTTTTTTTCTTCCATCTCAATGATACATTATCGTCTGAATGATAAAAGATCGTCTAGAACACTAAAAATTCAATTTTGATGTAAGTATGTATATATACATCATATTTGAAATATATAAATACTCAAAACACGCATAAAACGCTTTCACTAACTGCATACGTTACGCTGATATGCCAGCAATACCATATAAGAAAAATAAGTAAAAAGTTATAGCTAATTTGCTCGTTTAATCATGTTAATGTTTCACAATTCCTATACATTTGATTTTTCCGTTTCGTACTCAACTAAAGCCGAATGAATACAATGCTATAATTGATAGACATTCATATGAATATTAATAAGATAGCAACATGTTGATAATCATTCATTAGATATAAATAAAAGATACAAAGTAAATCGTTTCTGGCCAGTCTATACCCTTTTTAAGCGATAAACGTGATGATATTTGCCATTCCGTTCCGCTTTCCGTTCCGCGTTTTAGCAACATCCATACATACATGTCTGTGTTTTCCGTATGCAGAAAAGGATTAGTTAAGATCAGCTAAAGGAATTCATTATTGTGTTTTAATTGGATTATCTTTATGATGTTGACCAATTTAGGTAAGCATAATACATGTAGTAGCAGTAGCACAATATAATGAGATGCCAGCATACATATATAAGTTCTACTTTCACTATCTAGATGTGATCTCCCTTTGATAGCATACTGTATCATCATCTTTTGATATTTAAATAAGCTTATCGTCGTTACCTATCCTATCTCATTTGTAAAGTTTCTGTTATTTTAGTTGCAAAAGTTATTTTTTTCATTTGTCAGACTGCACTATTGAGTTGACCCCATATTGACCCTGTATAAACAATTTCTTATTAAATTTGTGTATTACATGTAAGTTAGTGTAGACACTTATCATTTTTATATGAGTTATAATAGGAAGGAAGGAGTATTTCTTTCTTAATGTATTATAATGCATCTAATACAATGTAGGTCATGACCTTTTGGGACTGTTCTGACCCTACGAAACAGGAAAATACCAAATATCTTCTAATGTCATTATGATGCATCAAATGGTGTAAAGTGCATTAATGACCCCCAGGTGTTGTCTTTAACCCCCCCCCCCCCCGCCTTTATGAAATAGGAAATGATATGATGCACTGTATATTTTGTTAAATTCTGAGATCTGAGATCCTCATCCCTAAACCATATAATTTATTTTTGCTCTTTGTGTCATTGCGCGTAAAATTGTATATAGATTATGCCCCCTTGGAGACACCCTGACATTTTAGAACTAGATATAATAATGTATTTTTTTTTATTCATATGTTATACAGTAGTGTTTGATCCATGTGGGTAATTCCTAGCCTAATGATGTCACTGCTTTGTTTTGGAGACTTTACAATTACCCCAAATAGGCGAATACACATATGGCAGGGATGCATATAACATTTTGTTTATAAATCTTAAAAATTGAATTAAGCAATTTCCAAAATGTTAATGTGAATCACGAGAGAAAAAGCAATCAAGAAATTATTTAAAATTTGCTACTGTACACAAATAAGAATGTATTAAGAAGACAAATAAGAATGTATTAAGAAGACTGATTGATCTATATCTGGGTTCTTAAATTGAATCATATATCATGAACATATTATATTATTGTTTCTTTGTTCAAGGCATTTAAGATGGTATGTAGGTCATGATCCCAAGTGCTCTTTCTGAAATTATCAAATATCATAAAAACCATTGATATCCCCACCTTAATCCAAAGATATTATTCCTCCTTAGGTCATGCAGGCGCATCAGATCATTATGGCATGTAAGTCATGACCCTAAGGGGTCATCCTGACCCCCTTAGAATCAGAAATTGTCAATTATCTTTAAATTATTGATGTTTGATGATCCTATCTCTATTTAATCTTTATTATTAAGTCTCCCAAATGAAATTTTGAGACTTATTGTTTTTGTACAGTTCTTAATATATGTGTTATTATTCTTCATCGTCATGACCTTATGGGACTGTTCTGACCCTACGAAACAGGAAAATACCAAATATCTTCTAATGTCATTATGATGCATCAAATGGTGTAAAGTGCATTAATGACCCCCAGGTGTTGTCTTTAACCCCCCCCCCCCCCCCCGCCTTTATGAAATAGGAAATGATATGATGCACTGTATATTTTGTTAAATTCTGAGATCTGAGATCCTCGTCCCTAAACCATATAATTTATTTTTGCTCTTTGTGTCATTGCGCGTAAAATTGTATATAGATTATGCCCCCTTGGAGACACCCTGACATTTTAGAACTAGATATAATAATGTATTTTATTTTATTCATATGTTATACAGTAGTGTTTGATCCATGTGGGTAATTCCTAGCCTAATGATGTCACTGCTTTGTTTTGGAGACTTTACAATTACCCCAAATAGGCGAATACACATATGGCAGGGATGCATATAACATTTTGTTTATAAATTTTAAAAATTGAATTAAGCAATTTCCAAAATGTTAATGTGAATCACGAGAGAAAAAGCAATCAAGAAATTATTTAAAATTTGCTACTGTACACAAATAAGAATGTATTAAGAAGACAAATAAGAATGTATTAAGAAGACAAATAAGAATGTATTAAGAAGACTGATTGATCTATATCTGGGTTCTTAAATTGAATCATATATCATGAACATATTATATTATTGTTTCTTTGTTCAAGGCATTTAAGATGGAATGTAGGTCATGATCCCAAGTGCTCTTTCTGAAATTATCAAATATCATAAAAACCATTGATATCCCCACCTTAATCCAAAGATATTATTCCTCCTTAGGTCATGCAGGCGCATCAGATCATTATGGCATGTAAGTCATGACCCTAAGGGGTCATCCTGACCCCCTTAGAATCAGAAATTGTCAATTATCTTTAAATTATTGATGTTTGATGATCCTATCTCTATTTAATCTTTATTATTAAGTCTCCCAAATGAAATTTTGAGACTTATTGTTTTTGTACAGTTCTTAATATATGTGTTATTATTCTTCATCTTCTTTTTCTTCTTTCCCACTCTGAACTTGTTTCTCAGAGATGGCTGAACAGACGTGTACAAAACTGTAGGATATGATAGGCCTGCATATGTAGATGTGCACCCTGGTTTGATTTTTTTCATTTTGGGTTAGACAACCACTTTTCGGGGTAGGGAGGGGGAGGGGGTGTCAAAAGGGTGTGGGGTCTAACATTGAACCATGTAGGAAGAATCGTAGACTCTGTTGTAAATGGTAACTTGAAAACGGACAAAGATAATAATATAGGGTTTTCAGAATCATATATTGGCTGTTACTGGCAATATATAGGGTTTATTAGATCTGACCCCTAAGGTCATCCCCATCCCCCAGGAATTTAAAATTACCGTATATCTCAGAAACTGTTATAATCATGACCCCATAAACCATATATATTCATGTTTCTGATGTCAAGGCTCATCAAATGTTATGTAGGTCATTGGCCTTGTGGGTGGTCCTGACCCCCTCAAACAGCAAGTCCCTTAATATCTTCAAAACAGTTGAGATCCCTACCCTTAAACCATATATATTCTTGTTCTTTGTGTCAAGGGGCATCAAACGGCATGTAGGTCATGGGCCCCGGGGGTGGTCATGGCCCCCCTTGAACAGGAAGTGCACGAATATCTCGAAAACGGTTGAGACCCCCACCCCTTAACCAAACATATTCTTGATCCTTAAAGGGCATCAAAAGGTATGTACTGGTAGGTAATGGGCCTCAGGGTTAAATTTAATTTTTCAAAACCGTAATGCACATCTATGGAACAGTTCCTATCATATCCAAAGATATGATGTGTCTATCCATTAAATCCTAAGAGGAGCTCTTGGATCTATGTTTTTTTTTAGTGATAAACGTCAATTTTCTGCTACAATTTACTCCCTGGATGAAATTTAATTTTTTAAAACCTTATTGCACATCTATAGGACAGCCCCAATTATATCCCAAGAGATGACGAAGCTACTCCAAAAGTTGTAAGAGGAGTTCTGGGAATCATATTTTTTTTTGCAAAAAAAGTCTTTTTTAATTTTGTTGCCCACTGATCCCCTTAATAAAAAAAAATCTGAAACCTGACCACGCCTCAATATGACACCCCCAATCATATTCTAGATGATCATTGGGCTACTGCGGTTTTTTGTAAAAAAAAAAAAAAAAAAATAAACAAAAAAAAAACAACGTCATTTTCCAGCCATTAAATGACCCCCAGGATAAAATTGAAAATTCCGAAACGTTATTGCGCATCTATAGGATACCCTAAAACATATTCCAAAAGATGATTTGTCTACTGTTGAAAATGTAGGAGGAGTTCGAGGAAGAAGGTTTTTTGTGGGAAAAAAAGTCATTTTTTTTACCAATTATTTGACCCCCAGGACTAACAGAGACTTTTTGAAACCTTTTTACAAAACAACATGACACCCAAAATCAAACTCCAAGAGTTCAGTTTGCTGGTTTATAAGATGTAAGAGCAGTTTGAGAAAGTAAAACGTGACAGACAGACGGACGGAACAGGGTAACAACAATATACCCGAACTTTGTTTAGAAAGTGCGGGTATAATAAGCAATAAACCAAGAATCGCTTTTGCTTGATATTAAAAAATTCATAAACATTATAAATAATAGCATACATACATGTATACTTCTTTGATGTTGTATATCATGAGCATTACAATTAAATGCTTGTTTGGAGGCAGTTTGCCTTTTGAGATCGATACAATTAGTATTATCACTCTTTTCGTCATTGAGTTGAAATGCCACAATGAAAACGTAGATTATGATTCAAACCGATTTAAAAGAAACACCACAAAACACTGTAAAAAAAAGTACATTTTTGGGTAGGTAGGGGATGGAGGGTGTTCGGAAAACACGAAAGTTTCAAATCACCTCGTAAAGTTTAAGGAGAGTGTTTGGCTTTTAGATTTCCTTTAAATATTGTTATTCGTGAAAACTGCCAGGAGCTACCTAGGGCATCGAGAGAAAACGTTCATGAACACGTGAACTGACACTGGTATGGATGAAATTTTTAAAACTTGAACGATCAATGCAAAAATTAAGCATGTTGCTTATGGCACGCTAAATTCACAAAAATGAGCTAAACATAGTTTCACAGTCGATAAACTAGGTTTATCAGCAGTTAACTATAGTTTACGGATCCTAAACTATACTCAACGATTCGTTAACTATAGATTACATCTGTGAAACTATATTTCACGAATGTAAACTATAGTTTACGAATGATAATCATTGTTTATCTATCTGTTCAAAAACGTTAACAATAGAATTTGCTGATAAATATATATTCACATTTGTTAATTATAATTTACAATCGTAAACTATAGTCAAGAGTTGTTAATTATAGTTTCACACATCATGAAACTACATTTATCAGACAAATTCACAAAAATGAGCTAAACATAGTTTCACAGTCGATAAACTAGGTTTATCGACTGTCAACTTTAGTTTACGGATCGAAAACTATAGTTAACGACGTAAATCTATAGTTCACGTCTGTTAACTACAGGTAACGCGATAAACTATGTTTCACATCTGTTAACTATAGTTAACACTAAAAACAATCATTTGCGATTGTTAAACATAGTTTATCTGATAAATATAGTTAACTCTAAACTATAGTTCACGAATGCAAATTGCATTATTTACAATCGTGAAACTATATTTATCAACTCTAAACTATAGTTTACGAATGTAAACGTTTTCAGATGTGAATCTATATTTATCAACAAAATCTATTGTTAACGTGTTATTCAAGGCAAAAAAACATAGATTTGCATTCGTAAACTATAGTTTACAGATGTGAAATATAGATTAACAACGGTAACTATAGTTTAGGATCCGTAAACTATACTATAGTTAACAGCCGATAAACCTAGTTTATCGACTGTGAAACTATGTTTTGCTAATGTATGTGAATTTGGCGTGCTTTAGATTTGTAAACCATAGTTTACTGGTCATAAAACCCTATTTATCAGATAAACTATGTTTAACAACCGCAAATCATTGTTTTCAGTGTTAACTATAGTTTAAAGATGTAAAATATAAACCTAGTTTATCGACTGTGAAACTATGTGTAGCTCATTTTTGTGAATTTGGCATTCCATAGTTGCTGGTATCAACATAGTTGCTCCCAGCACGTTTTTAGATTATGGATTTAAGTAAGTTGTATGAACAGCAATCCATTTTTTTATTTGTATACTAGCATCGTTGAACTTTTGCAATAAATAAAGTCATAGGAAGCTGATCTAATTTCAACGTATCACGTGATACACAGCTGATACAGTGGCTGCCATACGGTAAAAAATGTAGGGGAGATCGGCAGTACATAATAATCTATCAACTTTATGATTATGCTAATGTGATGAGTTTGTATACATTGTCTGCAATTAAGATTACGCATCTTTATCATAATACGTGGTCACGTTTTGTCCTGAGATGAACACGGATAGGATACATAAATATAAAAGAAAAATTAAAACCAGCATGAAGATTATAGTTATTCGACCAACTAAGTTAACTATTATCTTTCAAGTTAAGATCAAGATAAGAAGTGAAGTTCAACGTAAAAACAAAACATATCGACTTTAAACCTCTCCAAAAACACCCCCCCCCCCAATGGAAAGATGTTTTGACTTGATGTGGTTTGCCTTTGTTTGGATTTAACAGTTTTCCGTAATTTTGATTCGTGTTTATGAAATATTCAAATATTAAGTTATTTGAAAGAGAAAAAAAATACGACAAATATTAACGAACAATAAACAGATTCATTTATAAGTGCATGTTGATTAAAAACCGATCCATACCTTCATTACTTAAATCCCTCTCATCATCACTTGGTTTTTTGACTGATGGTAACAAATTATCAGATTCGCGAGATTCCACGTCAGTATTTCTTGGTATGGTAGAAACTTCTATACCTAGTAATAATATTTAAATGGAGTAATAAATAATATACTGGTACATGTATGTTGCAGAATGAAATTCCATAATACTGTCCAAAACTTTGTAAACTAAGACGAATACATAAACCTAAATTGAATATTCATTTGATTAATAAAAAAAAGTTTTGGATTTGCTTCTGTGTGCCTACATGAACATAATCGTGTGTACAGATTTAGAGAAGGGGTGGGAGTGAGGGGTCCAGACCCCCTCCCCCCTACCCATGAAAATTCATTTATATCAATTGTAAAATTACTAAAAAAACACCTTGGACCCCAATGCTCTTACAGACATGTATACGCTCTAACCCATTGCGCTTCAATGTTAGGTAACATTATTTGGGGGGTAAATATTTAATCAATATTTAATATACTTTATTGTTTATCTCAATAGGAAGTATACATCACAATATGCAGGTGCCCTGCACCACCTTAAAGCTGTTATTTACCTAATAAAATAGTGCAAGTGGATTTGAAGAATAGGTCATAAAAAACACATGCATGTTACAAATGACTGATCTTTGTCTAAAGTTACGTACACAACACAGGTCTGCATGTCTCATTAGCGGGTACTAGTTTTACCCAGCTTTTCGATTAAATGGTTTCACGTGTATACATACATGGGTGTTGCTAAAACGCGGAACGGAAAACGGAACGGAAAGCGGAACGGAAGGGAAAACGGAAAATCTTATCTAATTATGTTATTTACCTCATAGATTTGTTAATCATGCTAAAACGATATACTTTATGTACCTTTTTAAATTTTTTTGAAAGATTAGCAATATTAGATTTTTTATTCAAGAATATTTATTTCCTCAAAATTAACAGCACATGCATTGACCACTATATTCTGTCCCAAAATATCCTCGATTCACTTTTTGCTGTATATTTATATATTCCTCAGGGTTCAAGCGATTCTCTTTTAGAAGCATTAAACATTCTCATTATTCTTTCTTTAAAACGTCCTCTCTAGCTTATCAGCTGGTATAAATACACGGCTAAAAATAAAGAAGTCTACGGGGTTTTGCATTTCAACAGACCCGGGTGATAGTGTTGAAAAATTGTGCAAGGTCTTCTGAGTGACTTCCAAATGGAGGAAAGATGTCAACATTTTCCATTATAAATCGTCCAAATGTGCTGCATGAATATTTTGGGATCGACAGACTATAGTCCCAATTTATAATCGGAAATCAAACCAGGCAACGTCTAGAGCTCTTTATTCGGATCATATGTATATAGCTGCTGGAATAAACAACTGCTTAGTAATGCAAACGTAAACAAAATTGCATTGCTTAAAATACTAGTTTCACAAATTACTAGTTTCACACATTACCGGGTATTTTAATATTTACTGTATTTTAATTTTTAATGTCGTCAGTCCTACGTTTTTTTTTCTTCCATCTCAATGATACATTATCGTCTGAATGATAAAAGATCGTCTAGAACACTAAAAATTCAATTTTGATGTAAGTATGTATATATACATCATATTTGAAATATATAAATACTCAAAACACGCATAAAACGCTTTCACTAACTGCATACGTTACGCTGATATGCCAGCAATACCATATAAGAAAAATAAGTAAAAAGTTATAGCTAATTTGCTCGTTTAATCATGTTAACGTTTCACAATTCCTATACATTTGATTTTTCCGTTTCGTACTCAACTAAAGCCGAATGAATACAATGCTATAATTGATAGACATTCATATGAATATTAATAAGATAGCAACATGTTGATAATCATTCATTAGATATAAATAAAAGATACAAAGTAAATCGTTTCTGGCCAGTCTATACCCTTTTTAAGCGATAAACGTGATGATATTTGCCATTCCGTTCCGCTTTCCGTTCCGCGTTTTAGCAACATCCATACATACATGTCTGTGTTTTCCGTATGCAGAAAAGGATTAGTTAAGATCAGCTAAAGGAATTCATTATTGTGTTTTAATTGGATTATCTTTATGATGTTGACCAATTTAGGTAAGCATAATACATGTAGTAGCAGTAGCACAATATAATGAGATGCCAGCATACATATATAAGTTCTACTTTCACTATCTAGATGTGATCTCCCTTTGATAGCATACTGTATCATCATCTTTTGATATTTAAATAAGCTTATCGTCGTTACCTATCCTATCTCATTTGTAAAGTTTCTGTTATTTTAGTTGCAAAAGTTATTTTTTTCATTTGTCAGACTGCACTATTGAGTTGACCCCATATTGACCCTGTATAAACAATTTCTTATTAAATTTGTGTATTACATGTAAGTTAGTGTAGACACTTATCATTTTTATATGAGTTATAATAGGAAGGAAGGAGTATTTCTTTCTTAATGTATTATAATGCATCTAATACAATGTAGGTCATGACCTTTTGGGACTGTTCTGACCCTACGAAACAGGAAAATACCAAATATCTTCTAATGTCATTATGATGCATCAAATGGTGTAAAGTGCATTAATGACCCCCAGGTGTTGTCTTTAACCCCCCCCCCCCCCGCCTTTATGAAATAGGAAATGATATGATGCACTGTATATTTTGTTAAATTCTGAGATCTGAGATCCTCATCCCTAAACCATATAATTTATTTTTGCTCTTTGTGTCATTGCGCGTAAAATTGTATATAGATTATGCCCCCTTGGAGACACCCTGACATTTTAGAACTAGATATAATAATGTATTTTTTTTTATTCATATGTTATACAGTAGTGTTTGATCCATGTGGGTAATTCCTAGCCTAATGATGTCACTGCTTTGTTTTGGAGACTTTACAATTACCCCAAATAGGCGAATACACATATGGCAGGGATGCATATAACATTTTGTTTATAAATCTTAAAAATTGAATTAAGCAATTTCCAAAATGTTAATGTGAATCACGAGAGAAAAAGCAATCAAGAAATTATTTAAAATTTGCTACTGTACACAAATAAGAATGTATTAAGAAGACAAATAAGAATGTATTAAGAAGACTGATTGATCTATATCTGGGTTCTTAAATTGAATCATATATCATGAACATATTATATTATTGTTTCTTTGTTCAAGGCATTTAAGATGGTATGTAGGTCATGATCCCAAGTGCTCTTTCTGAAATTATCAAATATCATAAAAACCATTGATATCCCCACCTTAATCCAAAGATATTATTCCTCCTTAGGTCATGCAGGCGCATCAGATCATTATGGCATGTAAGTCATGACCCTAAGGGGTCATCCTGACCCCCTTAGAATCAGAAATTGTCAATTATCTTTAAATTATTGATGTTTGATGATCCTATCTCTATTTAATCTTTATTATTAAGTCTCCCAAATGAAATTTTGAGACTTATTGTTTTTGTACAGTTCTTAATATATGTGTTATTATTCTTCATCGTCATGACCTTATGGGACTGTTCTGACCCTACGAAACAGGAAAATACCAAATATCTTCTAATGTCATTATGATGCATCAAATGGTGTAAAGTGCATTAATGACCCCCAGGTGTTGTCTTTAACCCCCCCCCCCCCCGCCTTTATGAAATAGGAAATGATATGATGCACTGTATATTTTGTTAAATTCTGAGATCTGAGATCCTCGTCCCTAAACCATATAATTTATTTTTGCTCTTTGTGTCATTGCGCGTAAAATTGTATATAGATTATGCCCCCTTGGAGACACCCTGACATTTTAGAACTAGATATAATAATGTATTTTATTTTATTCATATGTTATACAGTAGTGTTTGATCCATGTGGGTAATTCCTAGCCTAATGATGTCACTGCTTTGTTTTGGAGACTTTACAATTACCCCAAATAGGCGAATACACATATGGCAGGGATGCATATAACATTTTGTTTATAAATTTTAAAAATTGAATTAAGCAATTTCCAAAATGTTAATGTGAATCACGAGAGAAAAAGCAATCAAGAAATTATTTAAAATTTGCTACTGTACACAAATAAGAATGTATTAAGAAGACAAATAAGAATGTATTAAGAAGACAAATAAGAATGTATTAAGAAGACTGATTGATCTATATCTGGGTTCTTAAATTGAATCATATATCATGCACATATTATATTATTGTTTCTTTGTTCAAGGCATTTAAGATGGAATGTAGGTCATGATCCCAAGTGCTCTTTCTGAAATTATCAAATATCATAAAAACCATTGATATCCCCACCTTAATCCAAAGATATTATTCCTCCTTAGGTCATGCAGGCGCATCAGATCATTATGGCATGTAAGTCATGACCCTAAGGGGTCATCCTGACCCCCTTAGAATCAGAAATTGTCAATTATCTTTAAATTATTGATGTTTGATGATCCTATCTCTATTTAATCTTTATTATTAAGTCTCCCAAATGAAATTTTGAGACTTATTGTTTTTGTACAGTTCTTAATATATGTGTTATTATTCTTCATCTTCTTTTTCTTCTTTCCCACTCTGAACTTGTTTCTCAGAGATGGCTGAACAGACGTGTACAAAACTGTAGGATATGATAGACCTGCATATGTAGATGTGCACCCTGGTTTGATTTTTTTCATTTTGGGTTAGACAACCACTTTTCGGGGTAGGGAGGGGGAGGGGGTGTCAAAAGGGTGTGGGGTCTAACATTGAACCATGTAGGAAGAATCGTAGACTCTGTTGTAAATGGTAACTTGAAAACGGACAAAGATAATAATATAGGGTTTTCAGAATCATATATTGGCTGTTACTGGCAATATATAGGGTTTATTAGATCTGACCCCTAAGGTCATCCCCATCCCCCAGGAATTTAAAATTACCGTATATCTCAGAAACTGTTATAATCATGACCCCATAAACCATATATATTCATGTTTCTGATGTCAAGGCTCATCAAATGTTATGTAGGTCATTGGCCTTGTGGGTGGTCCTGACCCCCTCAAACAGCAAGTCCCTTAATATCTTCAAAACAGTTGAGATCCCTACCCTTAAACCATATATATTCTTGTTCTTTGTGTCAAGGGGCATCAAACGGCATGTAGGTCATGGGCCCCGGGGGTGGTCATGGCCCCCCTTGAACAGGAAGTGCACGAATATCTCGAAAACGGTTGAGACCCCCACCCCTTAACCAAACATATTCTTGATCCTTAAAGGGCATCAAAAGGTATGTACTGGTAGGTAATGGGCCTCAGGGTTAAATTTAATTTTTCAAAACCGTAATGCACATCTATGGAACAGTTCCTATCATATCCAAAGATATGATGTGTCTATCCATTAAATCCTAAGAGGAGCTCTTGGATCTATGTTTTTTTTTAGTGATAAACGTCAATTTTCTGCTACAATTTACTCCCTGGATGAAATTTAATTTTTTAAAACCTTATTGCACATCTATAGGACAGCCCCAATTATATCCCAAGAGATGACGAAGCTACTCCAAAAGTTGTAAGAGGAGTTCTGGGAATCATATTTTTTTTTGCAAAAAAAGTCTTTTTTAATTTTGTTGCCCACTGATCCCCTTAATAAAAAAAAATCTGAAACCTGACCACGCCTCAATATGACACCCCCAATCATATTCTAGATGATCATTGGGCTACTGCGGTTTTTTGTAAAAAAAAAAAAAAAAAATAAACAAAAAAAAAACAACGTCATTTTCCAGCCATTAAATGACCCCCAGGATAAAATTGAAAATTCCGAAACGTTATTGCGCATCTATAGGATACCCTAAAACATATTCCAAAAGATGATTTGTCTACTGTTGAAAATGTAGGAGGAGTTCGAGGAAGAAGGTTTTTTGTGGGAAAAAAAGTCATTTTTTTTACCAATTATTTGACCCCCAGGACTAACAGAGACTTTTTGAAACCTTTTTACAAAACAACATGACACCCAAAATCAAACTCCAAGAGTTCAGTTTGCTGGTTTATAAGATGTAAGAGCAGTTTGAGAAAGTAAAACGTGACAGACAGACGGACGGAACAGGGTAACAACAATATACCCGAACTTTGTTTAGAAAGTGCGGGTATAATAAGCAATAAACCAAGAATCGCTTTTGCTTGATATTAAAAAATTCATAAACATTATAAATAATAGCATACATACATGTATACTTCTTTGATGTTGTATATCATGAGCATTACAATTAAATGCTTGTTTGGAGGCAGTTTGCCTTTTGAGATCGATACAATTAGTATTATCACTCTTTTCGTCATTGAGTTGAAATGCCACAATGAAAACGTAGATTATGATTCAAACCGATTTAAAAGAAACACCACAAAACACTGTAAAAAAAAGTACATTTTTGGGTAGGTAGGGGATGGAGGGTGTTCGGAAAACACGAAAGTTTCAAATCACCTCGTAAAGTTTAAGGAGAGTGTTTGGCTTTTAGATTTCCTTTAAATATTGTTATTCGTGAAAACTGCCAGGAGCTACCTAGGGCATCGAGAGAAAACGTTCATGAACACGTGAACTGACACTGGTATGGATGAAATTTTTAAAACTTGAACGATCAATGCAAAAATTAAGCATGTTGCTTATGGCACGCTAAATTCACAAAAATGAGCTAAACATAGTTTCACAGTCGATAAACTAGGTTTATCAGCAGTTAACTATAGTTTACGGATCCTAAACTATACTCAACGATTCGTTAACTATAGATTACATCTGTGAAACTATATTTCACGAATGTAAACTATAGTTTACGAATGATAATCATTGTTTATCTATCTGTTCAAAAACGTTAACAATAGAATTTGCTGATAAATATATATTCACATTTGTTAATTATAATTTACAATCGTAAACTATAGTCAAGAGTTGTTAATTATAGTTTCACACATCATGAAACTACATTTATCAGACAAATTCACAAAAATGAGCTAAACATAGTTTCACAGTCGATAAACTAGGTTTATCGACTGTCAACTTTAGTTTACGGATCGAAAACTATAGTTAACGACGTAAATCTATAGTTCACGTCTGTTAACTACAGGTAACGCGATAAACTATGTTTCACATCTGTTAACTATAGTTAACACTAAAAACAATCATTTGCGATTGTTAAACATAGTTTATCTGATAAATATAGTTAACTCTAAACTATAGTTCACGAATGCAAATTGCATTATTTACAATCGTGAAACTATATTTATCAACTCTAAACTATAGTTTACGAATGTAAACGTTTTCAGATGTGAATCTATATTTATCAACAAAATCTATTGTTAACGTGTTATTCAAGGCAAAAAAACATAGATTTGCATTCGTAAACTATAGTTTACAGATGTGAAATATAGATTAACAACGGTAACTATAGTTTAGGATCCGTAAACTATACTATAGTTAACAGCCGATAAACCTAGTTTATCGACTGTGAAACTATGTTTTGCTAATGTATGTGAATTTGGCGTGCTTTAGATTTGTAAACCATAGTTTACTGGTCATAAAACCCTATTTATCAGATAAACTATGTTTAACAACCGCAAATCATTGTTTTCAGTGTTAACTATAGTTTAAAGATGTAAAATATAAACCTAGTTTATCGACTGTGAAACTATGTGTAGCTCATTTTTGTGAATTTGGCATTCCATAGTTGCTGGTATCAACATAGTTGCTCCCAGCACGTTTTTAGATTATGGATTTAAGTAAGTTGTATGAACAGCAATCCATTTTTTTATTTGTATACTAGCATCGTTGAACTTTTGCAATAAATAAAGTCATAGGAAGCTGATCTAATTTCAACGTATCACGTGATACACAGCTGATACAGTGGCTGCCATACGGTAAAAAATGTAGGGGAGATCGGCAGTACATAATAATCTATCAACTTTATGATTATGCTAATGTGATGAGTTTGTATACATTGTCTGCAATTAAGATTACGCATCTTTATCATAATACGTGGTCACGTTTTGTCCTGAGATGAACACGGATAGGATACATAAATATAAAAGAAAAATTAAAACCAGCATGAAGATTATAGTTATTCGACCAACTAAGTTAACTATTATCTTTCAAGTTAAGATCAAGATAAGAAGTGAAGTTCAACGTAAAAACAAAACATATCGACTTTAAACCTCTCCAAAAACACCCCCCCCCCCCCCCCCCCAATGGAAAGATGTTTTGACTTGATGTGGTTTGCCTTTGTTTGGATTTAACAGTTTTCCGTAATTTTGATTCGTGTTTATGAAATATTCAAATATTAAGTTATTTGAAAGAGAAAAAAAGCCCAAATACGACAAATATTAACGAATAATAAACAGATTCATTTATAAGTGCATGTTGATTAAAAACCGATCCATACCTTCATTACTTAAATCCCTCTCATCATCACTTGGTTTTTTGACTGATGGTAACAAATTATCAGATTCGCGAGATTCCACGTCAGTATTTCTTGGTATGGTAGAAACTTCTATACCTAGTAATAATATTTAAATGGAGTAATAAATAATATACTGGTACATGTATGTTGCAGAATGAAATTCCATAATACTGTCCAAAACTTTGTAAACTAAGACGAATACATAAACCTAAATTGAATATTCATTTGATTAATAAAAAAAAGTTTTGGATTTGCTTCTGTGTGCCTACATGAACATAATCGTGTGTACAGATTTAGAGAAGGGGTGGGAGTGAGGGGTCCAGACCCCCTCCCCCCTACCCATGAAAATTCATTTATATCAATTGTAAAATTACTAAAAAAAACACCTTGGACCCCAATGCTCTTACAGACATGTATACGCTCTAACCCATTGCGCTTCAATGTTAGGTAACATTATTTGGGGGGTAAATATTTAATCAATATTTAATATACTTTATTGTTTATCTCAATTGGAAGTATACATCACAATATGCAGGTGTCCTGCACCACCTTAAAGCTGTTATTTACCTAATAAAATAGTGCAAGTGGATTTGAAGAATAGGTCATAAAAAAACACATGCATGTTACAAATGACTGATCTTTGTCTAAAGTTACGTACACAACACAGGTCTGCATGTCTCATTAGCGGGTACTAGTTTTACCCAGCTTTTCGATTAAATGGTTTCACGTGTATACATACATGGGTGTTGCTAAAACGCGGAACGGAAAACGGAACGGAAAGCGGAACGGAAGGGAAAACGGAAAATCTTATCTAATTATGTTATTTACCTCATAGATTTGTTAATCATGCTAAAACGATATACTTTATGTACCTTTTTAAATTTTTTTGAAAGATTAGCAATATTAGATTTTTTATTCAAGAATATTTATTTCCTCAAAATTAACAGCACATGCATTGACCACTATATTCTGTCCCAAAATATCCTCGATTCACTTTTTGCTGTATATTTATATATTCCTCAGGGTTCAAGCGATTCTCTTTTAGAAGCATTAAACATTCTAATTATTCTTTCTTTAAAACGTCCTCTCTAGCTTATCAGCTGGTATAAATACACGGCTAAAAATAAAGAAGTCTACTGGGTTTTGCATTTCAACAGACCCGGGTGATAGTGTTGAAAAATTGTGCAAGGTCTTCTGAGTGACTTCCAAATGGAGGAAAGATGTCAACATTTTCCATTATAAATCGTCCAAATGTGCTGCATGAATATTTTGGGATCGACAGACTATAGTCCCAATTTATAATCGGAAATCAAACCAGGCAACGTCTAGAGCTCTCTATTCGGATCATATGTATATAGCTGCTGGAATAAACAACTGCTTAGTAATGCAAACGTAAACAAAATTGCATTGCTTAAAATACTAGTTTCACAAATTACTAGTTTCACACATTACCGGGTATTTTAATATTTACTGTATTTTAATTTTTAATGTCGTCAGTCCTACGTTTTTTTTTCTTCCATCTCAATGATACATTATCGTCTGAATGATAAAAGATCGTCTAGAACACTAAAAATTCAATTTTGATGTAAGTATGTATATGTACATCATATTTGAAATATATAAATACTCAAAACACGCATAAAACGCTTTCACTAACTGCATACGTTACGCTGATATGCCAGCAATACCATATAAGAAAAATAAGTAAAAAGTTATAGCTAATTTGCTCGTTTAATCATGTTAATGTTTCACAATTCCTATACATTTGATTTTTCCGTTTCGTACTCAACTAAAGCCGAATGAATACAATGCTATAATTGATAGACATTCATATGAATATTAATAAGATAGCAACATGTTGATAATCATTCATTAGATATAAATAAAAGATACAAAGTAAATCGTTTCTGGCCAGTCTATACCCTTTTTAAGCGATAAACGTGATGATATTTGCCATTCCGTTCCGCTTTCCGTTCCGCTTTTTAGCAACATCCATACATACATGTCTGTGTTTTCCGTATGCAGAAAAGGATTAGTTAAGATCAGCTAAAGGAATTCATTATTGTGTTTTAATTGGATTATCTTTATGATGTTGACCAATTTAGGTAAGCATAATACATGTAGTAGCAGTAGCACAATATAATGAGATGCCAGCATACATATATAAGTTCTACTTTCACTTTCTAGATGTGATCTCCCTTTGATAGCATACTGTATCATCATCTTTTGATATTTAAATAAGCTTATCGTCGTTACCTATCCTATCTCATTTGTAAAGTTTCTGTCATTTTAGTTGCAAAAGTTATTTTTTTCATTTGTCAGACTGCACTATTGAGTTGACCCCATATTGACCCTGTATAAACAATTTCTTATTAAATTTGTGTATTACATGTAAGTTAGTGTAGACACTTATCATTTTTATATGAGTTATAATAGGAAGGAAGGAGTATTTCTTTCTTAATGTATTATAATGCATCTAATACAATGTAGGTCATGACCTTATGGGACTGTTCTGACCCTACGAAACAGGAAAATACCAAATATCTTCTAATGTCATTATGATGCATCAAATGGTGTAAAGTGCATTAATGACCCCCAGGTGTTGTCTTTAACCCCCCCCCCCCCCCCCGCCTTTATGAAATAGGAAATGATATGATGCACTGTATATTTTGTTAAATTCTGAGATCTGAGATCCTCATCCCTAAACCATATAATTTATTTTTGCTCTTTGTGTCATTGCGCGTAAAATTGTATATAGATTATGCCCCCTTGGAGACACCCTGACATTTTAGAACTAGATATAATAATGTATTTTATTTTCTTCATATGTTATACAGTAGTGTTTGATCCATGTGGGTAATTCCTAGCCTAATGATGTCACTGCTTTGTTTTGGAGACTTTACAATTACCCCAAATAGGCGAATACACATATGGCAGGGATGCATATAACATTTTGTTTATAAATCTTAAAAATTGAATTAAGCAATTTCCAAAATGTTAATGTGAATCACGAGAGAAAAAGCAATCAAGAAATTATTTAAAATTTGCTACTGTACACAAATAAGAATGTATTAAGAAGACAAATAAGAATGTATTAAGAAGACTGATTGATCTATATCTGGGTTCTTAAATTGAATCATATATCATGAACATATTATATTATTGTTTCTTTGTTCAAGGCATTTAAGATGGTATGTAGGTCATGATCCCAAGTGCTCTTTCTGAAATTATCAAATATCATAAAAACCATTGATATCCCCACCTTAATCCAAAGATATTATTCCTCCTTAGGTCATGCAGGCGCATCAGATCATTATGGCATGTAAGTCATGACCCTAAGGGGTCATCCTGACCCCCTTAGAATCAGAAATTGTCAATTATCTTTAAATTATTGATGTTTGATGATCCTATCTCTATTTAATCTTTATTATTAAGTCTCCCAAATGAAATTTTGAGACTTATTGTTTTTGTACAGTTCTTAATATATGTGTTATTATTCTTCATCTTCTTTTTCTTCTTTCCCACTCTGAACTTGTTTCTCAGAGATGGCTGAACAGACGTGTACAAAACTGTAGGATATGATAGGCCTGCATATGTAGACGTGCACCCTGGTTTGAATTTTTTCATTTTGGGTTAGACAACCACTTTTCGGGGTAGGGAGGGGGAGGGGGTGTCAAAAGGGTGTGGGGTCTAACATTGAACCATGTAGGAAGAATCGTAGACTCTGTTGTAAATGGTAACTTGAAAACGGACAAAGATAATAATATAGGGTTTTCAGAATCATATATTGGCTGTTACTGGCAATATATAGGGTTTATTAGATCTGACCCCTAAGGTCATCCCCATCCCCCAGGAATTTAAAATTACCGTATATCTCAGAAACTGTTATAATCATGACCCCATAAACCATATATATTCATGTTTCTGATGTCAAGGCTCATCAAATGTTATGTAGGTCATTGGCCTTGTGGGTGGTCCTGACCCCCTCAAACAGCAAGTCCCTTAATATCTTCAAAACAGTTGAGATCCCTACCCTTAAACCATATATATTCTTGTTCTTTGTGTCAAGGGGCATCAAACGGCATGTAGGTCATGGGCCCCGGGGGTGGTCATGGCCCCCCTTGAACAGGAAGTGCACGAATATCTCGAAAACGGTTGAGACCCCCACCCCTTAACCAAACATATTCTTGATTCTTAAAGGGCATCAAAAGGTATGTACTGGTAGGTAATGGGCCTCAGGGTTAAATTTAATTTTTCAAAACCGTAATGCACATCTATGGAACAGTTCCTATCATATCCAAAGATATGATGTGTCTATCCATTAAATCATAAGAGGAGCTCTTGGATCTATGCTTTTTTTTAGTGATAAACGTCAATTTTCTGCTACTATTTGACTCCCTGGATGAAATTTATTTTTTTTGAACCTTATTGCACATCTATAGGACAGCCCCAATTATATCCCAAGAGATGACGAAGCTACTCCAAAAGTTGTAAGAGGAGTTCTGGGAACCATATTTTTTTTGCAAAAAAAGTCTTTTTTAATTTTGTTGCCCACTGATCCCCTTAATAAAAAAAAAATCTGAAACCTGACCACGCCTCAATATGACACCCCCAATCATATTCTAGATGATCATTTGGCTACTGCAGTTTTTTGTAAAAAAAAAAAATAAAAATAAACAAAAAAAAAACAATGTCATTTTCCAGCCATTAAATGACCCCCAGGATAAAATTGAAAATTCCGAAACGTTATTGCGCATCTATAGGATACCCTAAAACATATTCCAAAAGATGATTTGTCTACTGTTGAAAATGTAGGAGGAGTTCGAGGAAGAAGGTTTTTTGTGAAAAAAAGTCATTTTTTTTTACCAATTATTTGACCCCCAGGACTAACAGAGACTTTTTGAAACCTTTTTACAAAACAACATGACACCCAAAATCAAACTCCAAGAGTTCAGTTTGCTGGTTTATAAGATGTAAGAGCAGTTTGAGAAAGTAAAACGTGACAGACGGACGGACGGAACAGGGTAACAACAATATACCCGAACTTTGTTTAGAAAGTGCGGGTATAATAAGCAATAAACCAAGAATCGCTTTTGCTTGATATTAAAAAATTCATAAACATTATAAATAATAGCATACATACATGTATACTTCTTTGATGTTGTATATCATGAGCATTACAATTAAATTGCCTGTTAGGAGGCAGTTTGCCTTTTGAGATCGATACAATTAGTATTATCACTCTTTTCGTCATTGAGTTGAAATGCCACAATGAAAACGTAGATTATGATTCAAACCGATTTAAAAGAAACACCACAAAACACTGTAAAAAAAGTATATTTTTGGGTAGGTAGGGGATGGAGGGTGTTCGGAAAACACGAAAGTTTCAAATCACCTCGTAAAGTTTAAGGAGAGTGTTTGGCTTTTAGATTTCCTTTAAATATTGTTATTCGTGAAAACTGCCAGGAGCTACCTAGGGCATCGAGAGAAAACGTTCATGAACACGTGAACTGACACTGGTATGGATGAAATTTTTAAAACTTGAACGATCAATGCAAAAATTAAGCATGTTGCTTATGGCACGCTAAATTCACAAAAATGAGCTAAACATAGTTTCACAGTCGATAAACTAGGTTTATCAGCAGTTAACTATAGTTTACGGATCCTAAACTATACTCAACGATTCGTTAACTATAGATTACATCTGTGAAACTATATTTCACGAATGTAAACTATAGTTTACGAATGATAATCATAGTTTATCTATCTGTTCAAAAACGTTAACAATAGAATTTGCTGATAAATATATATTCACATTTGTTAATTATAATTTACAATCGTAAACTATAGTAAAGAGTTGTTAATTATAGTTTCATACATCATGAAACTACATTTATCAGACAAATTCACAAAAATGAGCTAAACATAGTTTCACAGTCGATAAACTAGGTTTATCGACTGTCAACTTTAGTTTACGGATCGAAAACTATAGTTAACGACGTAAATCTATAGTTCACGTCTGTTAACTACAGGTAACGCGATAAACTATGTTTCACATCTGTTAACTATAGTTAACACTAAAAACAATCATTTGCGATTGTAAAACATAGTTTATCTGATAAATATAGTTAACTCTAAACTATAGTTCACGAATGCAAATTGCATTATTTACAATCGTGAAACTATATTTATCAACTCTAAACTATAGTTTACGAATGTAAACGTTTTCAGATGTGAATCTATATTTATCAACAAAATCTATTGTTAACGTGTTATTCAAGGCAAAAAAACATAGATTTGCATTCGTAAACTATAGTTTACAGATGTGAAATATAGATTAACAACGGTAACTATAGTTTAGGATCCGTAAACTATACTATAGTTAACAGCCGATAAACCTAGTTTATCGACTGTGAAACTATGTTTTGCTAATGTATGTGAATTTGGCGTGCTTTAGATTTGTAAACCATAGTTTACTGGTCATAAAACCCTATTTATCAGATAAACTATGTTTAACAACCGCAAATCATTGTTTTCAGTGTTAACTATAGTTTAAAGATGTGAAATATAAATTAACGTCGATAACTATAGTTTAGTTTACGATCCGTAAACTATAGTTAACAGTCGATAAACCTAGTTTATCGACTGTGAAACTATGTGTAGCTCATTTTTGTGAATTTGGCATTCCATAGTTGCTGGTATCAACATAGTTGCTCCCAGCACGTTTTTAGATTATGGATTTAAGTAAGTTGTATGAACAGCAATCCATTTTTTTATTTGTATACTAGCATCGTTGAACTTTTGCAATAAATAAAGTCATAGGAAGCTGATCTAATTTCAACGTATCACGTGATACACAGCTGATACAGTGGCTGCCATACGGTAAAAAATGTAGGGGAGATCGGCAGTACATAATAATCTGTCAACTTTATGATTATGCTAATGTGATGAGTTTGTATACATTGTCTGCAATTAAGATTACGCATCTTTATCATAATACGTGGTCACGTTTTGTCCTGAGATGAACACGGATAGGATACATAAATATAAAAGAAAAATTAAAACCAGCATGAAGATTATAGTTATTCGACCAACTAAGTTAACTATTATCTTTCAAGTTAAGATCAAGATAAGAAGTGAAGTTCAACGTAAAAACAAAACATATCGACTTTAAACCTCTCCAAAAACACCCCCCCCCCCCCAATGGAAAGATGTTTTGACTTGATGTGGTTTGCCTTTGTTTGGATTTAACAGTTTTCCGTAATTTTGATTCGTGTTTATGAAATATTAAGTTATTTGAAAGAGAAAAAAAAACCAAATACGACAAATATTAATGAATAATAAACAGATTCATTTATAAGTGCATGTTGATTAAAAACCGATCCATACCTTCATTACTTAAATCCCTCTCATCATCACTTGGTTTTTTGACTGATGGTAACAAATTATCAGATTCCCGAGATTCCACGTCAGTATTTCTTGGCATGGTAGAAACTTCTATACCTAGTAATAATATCTAAATGGAGTAATAAATAATATACTGGTACATGTATGTTGCAGAATGAAATTCCATAATACTGTCCAAAACTTTGTAAACTAAGACGAATACATAAACCTAAATTGAATATTCATTTGATTAATAAAAAAAAGTTTTGGATTTGCTTCTGTGTGCCTACATGAACATAATCGTGTGTACAGATTTAGAGAAGGGGTGGGAGTGAGGGGTCCAGACCCCCTCCCCCCTACCCATGAAAATTCATTTATATCAATTGTAAAATTACTATAAAAAAAAACACCTTGGACCCCAATGCTCTTACAGACATGTATACGCTCTAACCCATTGCGCTTCAATGTTAGGTAACATTATTTGGGGGGTAAATATTTAATCAATATTTAATATACTTTATTGTTTATCTCAATTGGAAGTATACATCACAATATGCAGGTGTCCTGCACCACCTTAAAGCTGTTATTTACCTAATAAAATAGTGCAAGTGGATTTGAAGAATAGGTCATAAAAAAAACACATGCATGTTACAAATGACTGATCTTTGTCTAAAGTTACGTACACAACACAGGTCTGCATGTCTCATTAGCGGGTACTAGTTTTACCCAGCTTTTCGATTAAATGGTTTCACGTGTATACATACATGGGTGTTGCTAAAACGCGGAACGGAAAACGGAACGGAAAGCGGAACGGAAGGGAAAACGGAAAATCTTATCTAATTATGTTATTTACCTCATAGATTTGTTAATCATGCTAAAACGATATACTTTATGTACCTTTTTAAATTTTTTTGAAAGATTAGCAATATTAGATTTTTTATTCAAGAATATTTATTTCCTCAAAATTAACAGTACATGCATTGACCACTATATTCTGTCCCAAAATATCCTCGATTCACGTTTTGCTGTATATTTATATATTCCTCAGGGTTCAAGCGATTCTCTTTTAGAAGCATTAAACATTCTCATTATTCTTTCTTTAAAACGTCCTCTCTAGCTTATCAGCTGGTATAAATACACGGCTAAAATAAAGAAGTCTACGGGGTTTTGCATTTCAACAGACCCGGGTGATAGTGTTGAAAAATTGTGCAAGGTCTTCTGAGTGACTTCCAAATGGAGGAAAGATGTCAACATTTTCCATTATAAATCGTCCAAATGTGCTGCATGAATATTTTGGGATCGACAGACTATAGTCCCAATTTATAATCGGAAATCAAACCAGGCAACGTCTAGAGCTCTCTATTCGGATCATATGTATATAGCTGCTGGAATAAACAACTGCTTAGTAATGCAAACGTAAACAAAATTGCATTGCTTAAAATACTAGTTTCACAAATTACTAGTTTCACACATTACCGGGTATTTTAATATTTACTGTATTTTAATTTTTAATGTCGTCAGTCCTACGTTTTTTTTTTCTTCCATCTCAATGATACATTATCGTCTGAATGATAAAAGATCGTCTAGAACACTAAAAATTCAATTTTGATGTAAGTATGTATATGTACATCATATTTGAAATATATAAATACTCAAAACACGCATAAAACGCTTTCACTAACTGCATACGATATGCCAGCAATACCATATAAGAAAAATAAGTAAAAAGTTATAGCTAATTTGCTCGTTTAATCATGTTAATGTTTCACAATTCCTATACATTTGATTTTTCCGTTTCGTACTCAACTAAAGCCGAATGAATACAATGCTATAATTGATAGACATTCATATGAATATTAATAAGATAGCAACATGTTGATAATCATTCATTAGATATAAATAAAAGATACAAGGTAAATCGTTTCTGGCCAGTCTATACCCTTTTTAAGCGATAAACGTGATGATATTTGCCATTCCGTTCCGCTTTCCGTTCCGCGTTTTAGCAACATCCATACATACATGTCTGTGTTTTCCGTATGCAGAAAAGGATTAGTTAAGATCAGCTAAAGGAATTCATTATTGTGTTTTAATTGGATTATCTTTATGATGTTGACCAATTTAGGTAAGCATAATACATGTAGTAGCAGTAGCACAATATAATGAGATGCCAGCATACATATATAAGTTCTACTTTCACTTTCTAGATGTGATCTCCCTTTGATAGCATACTGTATCATCATCTTTTGATATTTAAATAAGCTTATCGTCGTTACCTATCCTATCTCATTTGTAAAGTTTCTGTCATTTTAGTTGCAAAAGTTATTTTTTTCATTTGTCAGACTGCACTATTGAGTTGACCCCATATTGACCCTGTATAAACAATTTCTTATTAAAGTGTATTACATGTAAGTTAGTGTAGACACTTATCATTTTTATATGAGTTATAATAGGAAGGAAGGAGTATTTCTTTCTTAATGTATTATAATGCATCTAATACAATGTAGGTCATGACCTTATGGGACTGTTCTGACCCTACGAAACAGGAAAATACCAAATATCTTTTAATGTCATTATGATGCATCAAATGGTGTAAAGTGCATTAATGACCCCCAGGTGTTGTCTTTAACCCCCCCCCCCCCCCCCCGCCTTTATGAAATAGGAAATGATATGATGCACTGTATATTTTGTTAAATTCTGAGATCTGAGATCCTCATCCCTAAACCATATAATTTATTTTTGCTCTTTGTGTCATTGCGCGTAAAATTGTATATAGATTATGCCCCCTTGGAGACACCCTGACATTTTAGAACTAGATATAATAATGTATTTTATTTTATTCATATGTTATACAGTAGTGTTTGATCCATGTGGGTAATTCTTTGCCTAATGATGTCACTGTTTGTTTTGGAGACTTTACAATTACCCCAAATAGGCGAATACACATATGGCAGGGATGCATATAACATTTTGTTTATAAATCTTAAAAATTGAATTAAGCAATTTCCAAAATGTTAATGTGAATCACGAGAGAAAAAGCAATCAAGAAATTATTTAAAATTTGCTACTGTACACAAATAAGAATGTATTAAGAAGACAAATAAGAATGTATTAAGAAGACTGATTGATCTATATCTGGGTTCTTAAATTGAATCATATATCATGAACATATTATATTATTGTTTCTTTGTTCAAGGCATTTAAGGATGGAGTCTTTTCATTATCAAACATACTTCTTATAATAAGAAATGCATGAAATTTTGACGCAGTAAAACGGATCATATTACTTAATGATTCTATCAGTTTAATTAAATTTGACCTTTTTGTTTTCGGATAAAGGTCAGGTCAAGGTCACTACCTTTTTCCTCAACGTAAAGAGTGATAAAAATATTGTAGCTCTTTATAGTTCTGTAGACATTTGTTTAAGATTTGAAGATTCAAATCTTCAATGAAATCATAGACCATGAGAGTGTCTATCAGCTTATATTACTAAATTGGAATAAATATTTATACTAAAATTGATATTGCTTAGCCCGCATTTCCTCTAATTTTCTTAAATTTTTAAAGAAATTTTGATTATTTTTTTATGCTTCCAATAATAAAGCATTTCTAATTGTTATGTATTATGAAGACTTTATATAAAGATATAAATTGACAGAAAAGCTAATATATTGACCGTTTCATAAGAGAGAAAAACTTATTTTAGTGATTTTTCCACAAAAATCAATGTATAGAATGAGCGCTTTAAAAAGCTTATAAAAATTTTATTTGATAGGCAAATCATATTTTAAAAACATATTCTGAAACCCAAGTATCATATTATTAGTTCACATTAGTAAAAAAAATCCAACATTATTGTTATTGTTTTTAAAATGCTAAAACAGACTCATTATATATATATAATCTGCAGCAATTCTGAATTGCGCAACATGTGATATTTTCCTACGCCAAAAATATAGTCCTAGTTCCATTCTAAACATTGATTACATTTTTCTATGCCAAGTTGTATGATAGTAAAAAAGAAAGAAAAATATACTATTTTAATTTCCTTTCATCTTGATTTAATGAACAATTAATCAAATTTACGTTTGACAAGTCGAAAACCAGAAAAGACTCCTTCCTTAAGATGGTATGTAGGTCATGATCCCAAGTGCTCTTTCTGAAATTATCAAATATCATAAAAACCATTGATATCCCCACCTTAATCCAAAGATATTATTCCTCCTTAGGTCATGCAGGCGCATCAGATCATTATGGCATGTAAGTCATGACCCTAAGGGGTCATCCTGACCCCCTTAGAATCAGAAATTGTCAATTATCTTTAAATTATTGATGTTTGATGATCCTATTTAATCTTTATTATTAAGTCTCCCAAATGAAATTTTGAGACTTATTGTTTTTGTACAGTTCTTAATATATGTGTTATTATTCTTCATCTTCTTTTTCTTCTTTCCCACTCTGAACTTGTTTCTCAGAGATGGCTGAACAGACGTGTACAAAACTGTAGGATATGATAGGCCTGCATATGTAGACGTGCACCCTGGTTTGAATTTTTTCATTTTGGGTTAGACAACCACTTTTCGGGGTAGGGAGGGGGAGGGGGTGTCAAAAGGGTGTGGGGTCTAACATTGAACCATGTAGGAAGAATCGTAGACTCTGTTGTAAATGGTAACTTGAAAACGGACAAAGATAATAATATAGGGTTTTCATAATCATATATTGACTGTTACTGGCAATATATAGGGTTTATTAGATCTGACCCCTAAGGTCATCCCCATCCCCCAGGAATTTAAAATTACCGTATATCTCAGAAACTGTTATAATCATGACCCCATAAACCATATATATTCATGTTTCTGATGTCAAGGCTCATCAAATGTTATGTAGGTCATTGGCCTTGTGGGTGGTCCTGACCCCCTCAAACAGCAAGTCCCTTAATATCTTCAAAACAGTTGAGATCCCTACCCTTAAACCATATATATTCTTGTTCTTTGTGTCAAGGGGCATCAAACGGCATGTAGGTCATGGGCCCCGGGGGTGGTCATGGCCCCCCTTGAACAGGAAGTGCACGAATATCTCGAAAACGGTTGAGACCCCCACCCCTTAACCAAACATATTCTTGATTCTTAAAGGGCATCAAAAGGTATGTACTGGTAGGTAATGGGCCTCAGGGTTAAATTTAATTTTTCAAAACCGTAATGCACATCTATGGAACAGTTCCTATCATATCCAAAGATATGATGTGTCTATCCATTAAATCATAAGAGGAGCTCTTGGATCTATGCTTTTTTTTTAGTGATAAACGTCAATTTTCTGCTACTATTTGACTCCCTGGATGAAATTTATTTTTTTTGAACCTTATTGCACATCTATAGGACAGCCCCAATTATATCCCAAGAGATGACGAAGCTACTCCAAAAGTTGTAAGAGGAGTTCTGGGAACCATATTTTTTTTGCAAAAAAAGTCTTTTTTAATTTTGTTGCCCACTGATCCCCTTAATAAAAAAAAATCTGAAACCTGACCACGCCTCAATATGACACCCCCAATCATATTCTAGATGATCATTTGGCTACTGCAGTTTTTTGTAAAAAAAAAAATAAAAATAAACAAAAAAAAAACAATGTCATTTTCCAGCCATTAAATGACCCCCAGGATAAAATTGAAAATTCCGAAACGTTATTGCGCATCTATAGGATACCCTAAAACATATTCCAAAAGATGATTTGTCTACTGTTGAAAATGTAGGAGGAGTTCGAGGAAGAAGGTTTTTTGTGAAAAAAAGTCATTTTTTTTTACCAATTATTTGACCCCCAGGACTAACAGAGACTTTTTGAAACCTTTTTACAAAACAACATGACACCCAAAATCAAACTCCAAGAGTTCAGTTTGCTGGTTTATAAGATGTAAGAGCAGTTTGAGAAAGTAAAACGTGACAGACGGACGGACGGAACAGGGTAACAACAATATACCCGAACTTTGTTTAGAAAGTGCGGGTATAATAAGCAATAAACCAAGAATCGCTTTTGCTTGATATTAAAAAATTCATAAACATTATAAATAATAGCATACATACATGTATACTTCTTTGATGTTGTATATCATGAGCATTACAATTAAATTGCCTGTTAGGAGGCAGTTTGCCTTTTGAGATCGATACAATTAGTATTATCACTCTTTTCGTCATTGAGTTGAAATGCCACAATGAAAACGTAGATTATGATTCAAACCGATTTAAAAGAAACACCACAAAACACTGTAAAAAAAAGTATATTTTTGGGTAGGTAGGGGATGGAGGGTGTTCGGAAAACACGAAAGTTTCAAATCACCTCGTAAAGTTTAAGGAGAGTGTTTGGCTTTTAGATTTCCTTTAAATATTGTTATTCGTGAAAACTGCCAGGAGCTACCTAGGGCATCGAGAGAAAACGTTCATGAACACGTGAACTGACACTGGTATGGATGAAATTTTTAAAACTTGAACGATCAATGCAAAAATTAAGCATGTTGCTTATGGCACGCTAAATTCACAAAAATGAGCTAAACATAGTTTCACAGTCGATAAACTAGGTTTATCAGCAGTTAACTATAGTTTACGGATCCTAAACTATACTCAACGATTCGTTAACTATAGATTACATCTGTGAAACTATATTTCACGAATGTAAACTATAGTTTTCGAATGATAATCATAGTTTATCTATTTGTTCAAAAACGTTAACAATAGAATTTGCTGATAAATATATATTCACATTTGTTAATTATAATTTACAATCGTAAACTATAGTTAAGAGTTGTTAATTATAGTTTCACACATCATGAAACTACATTTATCAGACAAATTCACAAAAATGAGCTAAACATAGTTTCACAGTCGATAAACTAGGTTTATCGACTGTCAACTTTAGTTTACGGATCGAAAACTATAGTTAACGACGTAAATCTATAGTTCACGTCTGTTAACTACAGGTAACGCGATAAACTATGTTTCACATCTGTTAACTATAGTTAACACTAAAAACAATCATTTGCGATTGTTAAACATAGTTTATCTGATAAATATAGTTAACTCTAAACTATAGTTCACGAATGCAAATTGCATTATTTACAATCGTGAAACTATATTTATCAACTCTAAACTATAGTTTACGAATGTAAACGTTTTCAGATGTGAATCTATATTTATCAACAAAATCTATTGTTAACGTGTTATTCCAGGCAAAAAAAACATAGATTTGCATTCGTAAACTATAGTTTACAGATGTGAAATATAGAATAACAACGGTAACTATAGTTTAGGATCCGTAAACTATACTATAGTTAACAGCCGATAAACCTAGTTTATCGACTGTGAAACTATGTTTTGCTAATGTATGTGAATTTGGCGTGCTTTAGATTTGTAAACCATAGTTTACTGGTCATAAAACCCTATTTATCAGATAAACTATGTTTAACAACCGCAAATCATTGTTTTCAGTGTTAACTATAGTTTAAAGATGTGAAATATAAATTAACGTCGATAACTATAGTTTAGTTTACGATCCGTAAACTATAGTTAACAGTCGATAAACCTAGTTTATCGACTGTGAAACTATGTGTAGCTCATTTTTGTGAATTTGGCATTCCATAGTTGCTGGTATCAACATAGTTGCTCCCAGCACGTTTTTAGATTATGGATTTAAGTAAGTTGTATGAACAGCAATTCATTTTTTTATTTGTATACTAGCATCGTTGAACTTTTGCAATAAATAAAGTCATAGGAAGCTGATCTAATTTCAACGTATCACGTGATACACAGCTGATACAGTGGCTGCCATACGGTAAAAAATGTAGGGGAGATCGGCAGTACATAATAATCTATCAACTTTATGATTATGCTAATGTGATGAGTTTGTATACATTGTCTGCAATTAAGATTACGCATCTTTATCATAATACGTGGTCACGTTTTGTCCTGAGATGAACACGGATAGGATACATAAATATAAAAGAAAAATTAAAACCAGCATGAAGATTATAGTTATTCGACCAACTAAGTTAACTATTATCTTTCAAGTTAAGATCAAGATAAGAAGTGAAGTTCAACGTAAAAACAAAACATATCGACTTTAAACCTCTCCAAAAACACCCCCCCCCCAATGGAAAGATGTTTTGACTTGATGTGGTTTGCCTTTGTTTGGATTTAACAGTTTTCCGTAATTTTGATTCGTGTTTATGAAATATTCAAATATTAAGTTATTTGAAAGAGAAAAAAAAAACCAAATACGACAAATATTAATGAATAATAAACAGATTCATTTATAAGTGCATGTTGATTAAAAACCGATCCATACCTTCATTACTTAAATCCCTCTCATCATCACTTGGTTTTTTGACTGATGGTAACAAATTATCAGATTCCCGAGATTCCACGTCAGTATTTCTTGGCATGGTAGAAACTTCTATACCTAGTAATAATATTTAAATGGAGTAATAAATAATATACTGGTACATGTATGTTGCAGAATGAAATTCCATAATACTGTCCAAAACTTTGTAAACTAAGACGAATACATAAACCTAAATTGAATATTCATTTGATTAATAAAAAAAAGTTTTGGATTTGCTTCTGTGTGCCTACATGAACATAATCGTGTGTACAGATTTAGAGAAGGGGTGGGAGTGAGGGGTCCAGACCCCCTCCCCCCTACCCATGAAAATTCATTTATATCAATTGTAAAATTACTAAAAAAAAAACACCTTGGACCCCAATGCTCTTACAGACATGTATACGCTCTAACCCATTGCGCTTCAATGTTAGGTAACATTATTTGGGGGGTAAATATTTAATCAATATTTAATATACTTTATTGTTTATCTCAATAGGAAGTATACATCACAATATGCAGGTGTCCTGCACCACCTTAAAGCTGTTATTTACCTAATAAAATAGTGCAAGTGGATTTGAAGAATAGGTCATAAAAAAACACATGCATGTTACAAATGACTGATCTTTGTCTAAAGTTACGTACACAACACAGGTCTGCATGTCTCATTAGCGGGTACTAGTTTTACCCAGCTTTTCGATTAAATGGTTTCACGTGTATACATACATGGGTGTTGCTAAAACGCGGAACGGAAAACGGAACGGAAAGCGGAACGGAAGGGAAAACGGAAAATCTTATCTAATTATGTTATTTACCTCATAGATTTGTTAATCATGCTAAAACGATATACTTTATGTACCTTTTTAAATTTTTTTGAAAGATTAGCAATATTAGATTTTTTATTCAAGAATATTTATTTCCTCAAAATTAACAGTACATGCATTGACCACTATATTCTGTCCCAAAATATCCTCGATTCACTTTTTGCTGTATATTTATATATTCCTCAGGGTTCAAGCGATTCTCTTTTAGAAGCATTAAACATTCTCATTATTCTTTCTTTAAAACGTCCTCTCTAGCTTATCAGCTGGTATAAATACACGGCTAAAATAAAGAAGTCTACGGGGTTTTGCATTTCAACAGACCCGGGTGATAGTGTTGAAAAATTGTGCAAGGTCTTCTGAGTGACTTCCAAATGGAGGAAAGATGTCAACATTTTCCATTATAAATCGTCCAAATGTGCTGCATGAATATTTTGGGATCGACAGACTATAGTCCCAATTTATAATCGGAAATCAAACCAGGCAACGTCTAGAGCTCTCTATTCGGATCATATGTATATAGCTGCTGGAATAAACAACTGCTTAGTAATGCAAACGTAAACAAAATTGCATTGCTTAAAATACTAGTTTCACAAATTACTAGTTTCACACATTACCGGGTATTTTAATATTTACTGTATTTTAATTTTTAATGTCGTCAGTCCTACGTTTTTTTTTCTTCCATCTCAATGATACATTATCGTCTGAATGATAAAAGATCGTCTAGAACACTAAAAATTCAATTTTGATGTAAGTATGTATATGTACATCATATTTGAAATATATAAATACTCAAAACACGCATAAAACGCTTTCACTAACTGCATACGTTACGCTGATATGCCAGCAATACCATATAAGAAAAATAAGTAAAAAGTTATAGCTAATTTGCTCGTTTAATCATGTTAATGTTTCACAATTCCTATACATTTGATTTTTCCGTTTCGTACTCAACTAAAGCCGAATGAATACAATGCTATAATTGATAGACATTCATATGAATATTAATAAGATAGCAACATGTTGATAATCATTCATTAGATATAAATAAAAGATACAAAGTAAATCGTTTCTGGCCAGTCTATACCCTTTTTAAGCGATAAACGTGATGATATTTGCCATTCCGTTCCGCTTTCCGTTCCGCGTTTTAGCAACATCCATACATACATGTCCGTGTTTTCCGTATGCAGAAAAGGATTAGTTAAGATCAGCTAAAGGAATTCATTATTGTGTTTTAATTGGATTATCTTTATGATGTTGACCAATTTAGGTAAGCATAATACATGTAGTAGCAGTAGCACAATATAATGAGATGCCAGCATACATATATAAGTTCTACTTTCACTTTCTAGATGTGATCTCCCTTTGATAGCATACTGTATCATCATCTTTTGATATTTAAATAAGCTTATCGTCGTTACCTATCCTATCTCATTTGTAAAGTTTCTGTCATTTTAGTTGCAAAAGTTATTTTTTTCATTTGTCAGACTGCACTATTGAGTTGACCCCATATTGACCCTGTATAAACAATTTCTTATTAAAGTGTATTACATGTAAGTTAGTGTAGACACTTATCATTTTTATATGAGTTATAATAGGAAGGAAGGAGTATTTCTTTCTTAATGTATTATAATGCATCTAATACAATGTAGGTCATGACCTTATGGGACTGTTCTGACCCTACGAAACAGGAAAATACCAAATATCTTCTAATGTCATTATGATGCATCAAATGGTGTAAAGTGCATTAATGACCCCCAGGTGTTGTCTTTAACCCCCCCCCCCCCCCGCCTTTATGAAATAGGAAATGATATGATGCACTGTATATTTTGTTAAATTCTGAGATCTGAGATCCTCATCCCTAAACCATATAATTTATTTTTGCTCTTTGTGTCATTGCGCGTAAAATTGTATATAGATTATGCCCCCTTGGAGACACCCTGACATTTTAGAACTAGATATAATAATGTATTTTATTTTCTTCATATGTTATACAGTAGTGTTTGATCCATGTGGGTAATTCCTAGCCTAATGATGTCACTGCTTTGTTTTGGAGACTTTACAATTACCCCAAATAGGCGAATACACATATGGCAGGGATGCATATAACATTTTGTTTATAAATCTTAAAAATTGAATTAAGCAATTTCCAAAATGTTAATGTGAATCACGAGAGAAAAAGCAATCAAGAAATTATTTAAAATTTGCTACTGTACACAAATAAGAATGTATTAAGAAGACAAATAAGAATGTATTAAGAAGACTGATTGATCTATATCTGGGTTCTTAAATTGAATCATATATCATGAACATATTATATTATTGTTTCTTTGTTCAAGGCATTTAAGATGGTATGTAGGTCATGATCCCAAGTGCTCTTTCTGAAATTATCAAATATCATAAAAACCATTGATATCCCCACCTTAATCCAAAGATATTATTCCTCCTTAGGTCATGCAGGCGCATCAGATCATTATGGCATGTAAGTCATGACCCTAAGGGGTCATCCTGACCCCCTTAGAATCAGAAATTGTCAATTATCTTTAAATTATTGATGTTTGATGATCCTATTTAATCTTTATTATTAAGTCTCCCAAATGAAATTTTGAGACTTATTGTTTTTGTACAGTTCTTAATATATGTGTTATTATTCTTCATCTTCTTTTTCTTCTTTCCCACTCTGAACTTGTTTCTCAGAGATGGCTGAACAGACGTGTACAAAACTGTAGGATATGATAGGCCTGCATATGTAGACGTGCACCCTGGTTTGAATTTTTTCATTTTGGGTTAGACAACCACTTTTCGGGGTAGGGAGGGGGAGGGGGTGTCAAAAGGGTGTGGGGTCTAACATTGAACCATGTAGGAAGAATCGTAGACTCTGTTGTAAATGGTAACTTGAAAACGGACAAAGATAATAATATAGGGTTTTCAGAATCATATATTGACTGTTACTGGCAATATATAGGGTTTATTAGATCTGACCCCTAAGGTCATCCCCATCCCCCAGGAATTTAAAATTACCGTATATCTCAGAAACTGTTATAATCATGACCCCATAAACCATATATATTCATGTTTCTGATGTCAAGGCTCATCAAATGTTATGTAGGTCATTGGCCTTGTGGGTGGTCCTGACCCCCTCAAACAGCAAGTCCCTTAATATCTTCAAAACAGTTGAGATCCCTACCCTTAAACCATATATATTCTTGTTCTTTGTGTCAAGGGGCATCAAACGGCATGTAGGTCATGGGCCCCGGGGGTGGTCATGGCCCCCCTTGAACAGGAAGTGCACGAATATCTCGAAAACGGTTGAGACCCCCACCCCTTAACCAAACATATTCTTGATTCTTAAAGGGCATCAAAAGGTATGTACTGGTAGGTAATGGGCCTCAGGGTTAAATTTAATTTTTCAAAACCGTAATGCACATCTATGGAACAGTTCCTATCATATCCAAAGATATGATGTGTCTATCCATTAAATCATAAGAGGAGCTCTTGGATCTATGCTTTTTTTTTAGTGATAAACGTCAATTTTCTGCTACTATTTGACTCCCTGGATGAAATTTATTTTTTTTGAACCTTATTGCACATCTATAGGACAGCCCCAATTATATCCCAAGAGATGACGAAGCTACTCCAAAAGTTGTAAGAGGAGTTCTGGGAACCATATTTTTTTTGCAAAAAAAGTCTTTTTTAATTTTGTTGCCCACTGATCCCCTTAATAAAAAAAAAATCTGAAACCTGACCACGCCTCAATATGACACCCCCAATCATATTCTAGATGATCATTTGGCTACTGCAGTTTTTTGTAAAAAAAAAAATAAAAATAAACAAAAAAAAAAACAATGTCATTTTCCAGCCATTAAATGACCCCCAGGATAAAATTGAAAATTCCGAAACGTTATTGCGCATCTATAGGATACCCTAAAACATATTCCAAAAGATGATTTGTCTACTGTTGAAAATGTAGGAGGAGTTCGAGGAAGAAGGTTTTTTGTGAAAAAAAGTCATTTTTTTTTACCAATTATTTGACCCCCAGGACTAACAGAGACTTTTTGAAACCTTTTTACAAAACAACATGACACCCAAAATCAAACTCCAAGAGTTCAGTTTGCTGGTTTATAAGATGTAAGAGCAGTTTGAGAAAGTAAAACGTGACAGACGGACGGACGGAACAGGGTAACAACAATATACCCGAACTTTGTTTAGAAAGTGCGGGTATAATAAGCAATAAACCAAGAATCGCTTTTGCTTGATATTAAAAAATTCATAAACATTATAAATAATAGCATACATACATGTATACTTCTTTGATGTTGTATATCATGAGCATTACAATTAAATTGCCTGTTAGGAGGCAGTTTGCCTTTTGAGATCGATACAATTAGTATTATCACTCTTTTCGTCATTGAGTTGAAATGCCACAATGAAAACGTAGATTATGATTCAAACCGATTTAAAAGAAACACCACAAAACACTGTAAAAAAAAGTATATTTTTGGGTAGGTAGGGGATGGAGGGTGTTCGGAAAACACGAAAGTTTCAAATCACCTCGTAAAGTTTAAGGAGAGTGTTTGGCTTTTAGATTTCCTTTAAATATTGTTATTCGTGAAAACTGCCAGGAGCTACCTAGGGCATCGAGAGAAAACGTTCATGAACACGTGAACTGACACTGGTATGGATGAAATTTTTAAAACTTGAACGATCAATGCAAAAATTAAGCATGTTGCTTATGGCACGCTAAATTCACAAAAATGAGCTAAACATAGTTTCACAGTCGATAAACTAGGTTTATCAGCAGTTAACTATAGTTTACGGATCCTAAACTATACTCAACGATTCGTTAACTATAGATTACATCTGTGAAACTATATTTCACGAATGTAAACTATAGTTTTCGAATGATAATCATAGTTTATCTATTTGTTCAAAAACGTTAACAATAGAATTTGCTGATAAATATATATTCACATTTGTTAATTATAATTTACAATCGTAAACTATAGTTAAGAGTTGTTAATTATAGTTTCACACATCATGAAACTACATTTATCAGACAAATTCACAAAAATGAGCTAAACATAGTTTCACAGTCGATAAACTAGGTTTATCGACTGTCAACTGTAGTTTACGGATCGAAAACTATAGTTAACGACGTAAATCTATAGTTCACGTCTGTTAACTACAGGTAACGCGATAAACTATGTTTCACATCTGTTAACTATAGTTAACACTAAAAACAATCATTTGCGATTGTTAAACATAGTTTATCTGATAAATATAGTTAACTCTAAACTATAGTTCACGAATGCAAATTGCATTATTTACAATCGTGAAACTATATTTATCAACTCTAAACTATAGTTTACGAATGTAAACGTTTTCAGATGTGAATCTATATTTATCAACAAAATCTATTGTTAACGTGTTATTCCAGGCAAAAAAAACATAGATTTGCATTCGTAAACTATAGTTTACAGATGTGAAATATAGAATAACAACGGTAACTATAGTTTAGGATCCGTAAACTATACTATAGTTAACAGCCGATAAACCTAGTTTATCGACTGTGAAACTATGTTTTGCTAATGTATGTGAATTTGGCGTGCTTTAGATTTGTAAACCATAGTTTACTGGTCATAAAACCCTATTTATCAGATAAACTATGTTTAACAACCGCAAATCATTGTTTTCAGTGTTAACTATAGTTTAAAGATGTGAAATATAAATTAACGTCGATAACTATAGTTTAGTTTACGATCCGTAAACTATAGTTAACAGTCGATAAACCTAGTTTATCGACTGTGAAACTATGTGTAGCTCATTTTTGTGAATTTGGCATTCCATAGTTGCTGGTATCAACATAGTTGCTCCCAGCACGTTTTTAGATTATGGATTTAAGTAAGTTGTATGAACAGCAATCCATTTTTTTATTTGTATACTAGCATCGTTGAACTTTTGCAATAAATAAAGTCATAGGAAGCTGATCTAATTTCAACGTATCACGTGATACACAGCTGATACAGTGGCTGCCATACGGTAAAAAATGTAGGGGAGATCGGCAGTACATAATAATCTATCAACTTTATGATTATGCTAATGTGATGAGTTTGTATACATTGTCTGCAATTAAGATTACGCATCTTTATCATAATACGTGGTCACGTTTTGTCCTGAGATGAACACGGATAGGATACATAAATATAAAAGAAAAATTAAAACCAGCATGAAGATTATAGTTATTCGACCAACTAAGTTAACTATTATCTTTCAAGTTAAGATCAAGATAAGAAGTGAAGTTCAACGTAAAAACAAAACATATCGACTTTAAACCTCTCCAAAAACACCGCCCCCCCCCCCCCCAATGGAAAGATGTTTTGACTTGATGTGGTTTGCCTTTGTTTGGATTTAACAGTTTTCCGTAATTTTGATTCGTGTTTATGAAATATTCAAATATTAAGTTATTTGAAAGAGAAAAAAAAAAACCAAATACGACAAATATTAATGAATAATAAACAGATTCATTTATAAGTGCATGTTGATTAAAAACCGATCCATACCTTCATTACTTAAATCCCTCTCATCATCACTTGGTTTTTTGACTGATGGTAACAAATTATCAGATTCCCGAGATTCCACGTCAGTATTTCTTGGCATGGTAGAAACTTCTATACCTAGTAATAATATTTAAATGGAGTAATAAATAATATACTGGTACATGTATGTTGCAGAATGAAATTCCATAATACTGTCCAAAACTTTGTAAACTAAGACGAATACATAAACCTAAATTGAATATTCATTTGATTAATAAAAAAAAGTTTTGGATTTGCTTCTGTGTGCCTACATGAACATAATCGTGTGTACAGATTTAGAGAAGGGGTGGGAGTGAGGGGTCCAGACCCCCTCCCCCCTACCCATGAAAATTCATTTATATCAATTGTAAAATTACTAAAAAAAAAACACCTTGGACCCCAATGCTCTTACAGACATGTATACGCTCTAACCCATTGCGCTTCAATGTTAGGTAACATTATTTGGGGGGTAAATATTTAATCAATATTTAATATACTTTATTGTTTATCTCAATAGGAAGTAAACATCACAATATGCAGGTGTCCTGCACCACCTTAAAGCTGTTATTTACCTAATAAAATAGTGCAAGTGGATTTGAAGAATAGGTCATAAAAAAACACATGCATGTTACAAATGACTGATCTTTGTCTAAAGTTACGTACACAACACAGGTCTGCATGTCTCATTAGCGGGTACTAGTTTTACCCAGCTTTTCGATTAAATGGTTTCACGTGTATACATACATGGGTGTTGCTAAAACGCGGAACGGAAAACGGAACGGAAAGCGGAACGGAAGGGAAAACGGAAAATCTTATCTAATTATGTTATTTACCTCATAGATTTGTTAATCATGCTAAAACGATATACTTTATGTACCTTTTTAAATTTTTTTGAAAGATTAGCAATATTAGATTTTTTTATTCAAGAATATTTATTTCCTCAAAATTAACAGTACATGCATTGACCACTATATTCTGTCCCAAAATATCCTCGATTCACTTTTTGCTGTATATTTATATATTCCTCAGGGTTCAAGCGATTCTCTTTTAGAAGCATTAAACATTCTCATTATTCTTTCTTTAAAACGTCCTCTCTAGCTTATCAGCTGGTATAAATACACGGCTAAAATAAAGAAGTCTACGGGGTTTTGCATTTCAACAGACCCGGGTGATAGTGTTGAAAAATTGTGCAAGGTCTTCTGAGTGACTTCCAAATGGAGGAAAGATGTCAACATTTTCCATTATAAATCGTCCAAATGTGCTGCATGAATATTTTGGGATCGACAGACTATAGTCCCAATTTATAATCGGAAATCAAACCAGGCAACGTCTAGAGCTCTCTATTCGGATCATATGTATATAGCTGCTGGAATAAACAACTGCTTAGTAATGCAAACGTAAACAAAATTGCATTGCTTAAAATACTAGTTTCACAAATTACTAGTTTCACACATTACCGGGTATTTTAATATTTACTGTATTTTAATTTTTAATGTCGTCAGTCCTACGTTTTTTTTTCTTCCATCTCAATGATACATTATCGTCTGAATGATAAAAGATCGTCTAGAACACTAAAAATTCAATTTTGATGTAAGTATGTATATGTACATCATATTTGAAATATATAAATACTCAAAACACGCATAAAACGCTTTCACTAACTGCATACGTTACGCTGATATGCCAGCAATACCATATAAGAAAAATAAGTAAAAAGTTATAGCTAATTTGCTCGTTTAATCATGTTAATGTTTCACAATTCCTATACATTTGATTTTTCCGTTTCGTACTCAACTAAAGCCGAATGAATACAATGCTATAATTGATAGACATTCATATGAATATTAATAAGATAGCAACATGTTGATAATCATTCATTAGATATAAATAAAAGATACAAAGTAAATCGTTTCTGGCCAGTCTATACCCTTTTTAAGCGATAAACGTGATGATATTTGCCATTCCGTTCCGCTTTCCGTTCCGCGTTTTAGCAACATCCATACATACATGTCCGTGTTTTCCGTATGCAGAAAAGGATTAGTTAAGATCAGCTAAAGGAATTCATTATTGTGTTTTAATTGGATTATCTTTATGATGTTGACCAATTTAGGTAAGCATAATACATGTAGTAGCAGTAGCACAATATAATGAGATGCCAGCATACATATATAAGTTCTACTTTCACTTTCTAGATGTGATCTCCCTTTGATAGCATACTGTATCATCATCTTTTGATATTTAAATAAGCTTATCGTCGTTACCTATCCTATCTCATTTGTAAAGTTTCTGTCATTTTAGTTGCAAAAGTTATTTTTTTCATTTGTCAGACTGCACTATTGAGTTGACCCCATATTGACCCTGTATAAACAATTTCTTATTAAAGTGTATTACATGTAAGTTAGTGTAGACACTTATCATTTTTATATGAGTTATAATAGGAAGGAAGGAGTATTTCTTTCTTAATGTATTATAATGCATCTAATACAATGTAGGTCATGACCTTATGGGACTGTTCTGACCCTACGAAACAGGAAAATACCAAATATCTTCTAATGTCATTATGATGCATCAAATGGTGTAAAGTGCATTAATGACCCCCAGGTGTTGTCTTTAACCCCCCCCCCCCCCCCGCCTTTATGAAATAGGAAATGATATGATGCACTGTATATTTTGTTAAATTCTGAGATCTGAGATCCTCATCCCTAAACCATATAATTTATTTTTGCTCTTTGTGTCATTGCGCGTAAAATTGTATATAGATTATGCCCCCTTGGAGACACCCTGACATTTTAGAACTAGATATAATAATGTATTTTATTTTCTTCATATGTTATACAGTAGTGTTTGATCCATGTGGGTAATTCCTAGCCTAATGATGTCACTGCTTTGTTTTGGAGACTTTACAATTACCCCAAATAGGCGAATACACATATGGCAGGGATGCATATAACATTTTGTTTATAAATCTTAAAAATTGAATTAAGCAATTTCCAAAATGTTAATGTGAATCACGAGAGAAAAAGCAATCAAGAAATTATTTAAAATTTGCTACTGTACACAAATAAGAATGTATTAAGAAGACAAATAAGAATGTATTAAGAAGACTGATTGATCTATATCTGGGTTCTTAAATTGAATCATATATCATGAACATATTATATTATTGTTTCTTTGTTCAAGGCATTTAAGATGGTATGTAGGTCATGATCCCAAGTGCTCTTTCTGAAATTATCAAATATCATAAAAACCATTGATATCCCCACCTTAATCCAAAGATATTATTCCTCCTTAGGTCATGCAGGCGCATCAGATCATTATGGCATGTAAGTCATGACCCTAAGGGGTCATCCTGACCCCCTTAGAATCAGAAATTGTCAATTATCTTTAAATTATTGATGTTTGATGATCCTATTTAATCTTTATTATTAAGTCTCCCAAATGAAATTTTGAGACTTATTGTTTTTGTACAGTTCTTAATATATGTGTTATTATTCTTCATCTTCTTTTTCTTCTTTCCCACTCTGAACTTGTTTCTCAGAGATGGCTGAACAGACGTGTACAAAACTGTAGGATATGATAGGCCTGCATATGTAGACGTGCACCCTGGTTTGAATTTTTTCATTTTGGGTTAGACAACCACTTTTCGGGGTAGGGAGGGGGAGGGGGTGTCAAAAGGGTGTGGGGTCTAACATTGAACCATGTAGGAAGAATCGTAGACTCTGTTGTAAATGGTAACTTGAAAACGGACAAAGATAATAATATAGGGTTTTCAGAATCATATATTGACTGTTACTGGCAATATATAGGGTTTATTAGATCTGACCCCTAAGGTCATCCCCATCCCCCAGGAATTTAAAATTACCGTATATCTCAGAAACTGTTATAATCATGACCCCATAAACCATATATATTCATGTTTCTGATGTCAAGGCTCATCAAATGTTATGTAGGTCATTGGCCTTGTGGGTGGTCCTGACCCCCTCAAACAGCAAGTCCCTTAATATCTTCAAAACAGTTGAGATCCCTACCCTTAAACCATATATATTCTTGTTCTTTGTGTCAAGGGGCATCAAACGGCATGTAGGTCATGGGCCCCGGGGGTGGTCATGGCCCCCCTTGAACAGGAAGTGCACGAATATCTCGAAAACGGTTGAGACCCCCACCCCTTAACCAAACATATTCTTGATTCTTAAAGGGCATCAAAAGGTATGTACTGGTAGGTAATGGGCCTCAGGGTTAAATTTAATTTTTCAAAACCGTAATGCACATCTATGGAACAGTTCCTATCATATCCAAAGATATGATGTGTCTATCCATTAAATCATAAGAGGAGCTCTTGGATCTATGCTTTTTTTTTAGTGATAAACGTCAATTTTCTGCTACTATTTGACTCCCTGGATGAAATTTATTTTTTTTGAACCTTATTGCACATCTATAGGACAGCCCCAATTATATCCCAAGAGATGACGAAGCTACTCCAAAAGTTGTAAGAGGAGTTCTGGGAACCATATTTTTTTTGCAAAAAAAGTCTTTTTTAATTTTGTTGCCCACTGATCCCCTTAATAAAAAAAAAATCTGAAACCTGACCACGCCTCAATATGACACCCCCAATCATATTCTAGATGATCATTTGGCTACTGCAGTTTTTTGTAAAAAAAAAAATAAAAATAAACAAAAAAAAAAACAATGTCATTTTCCAGCCATTAAATGACCCCCAGGATAAAATTGAAAATTCCGAAACGTTATTGCGCATCTATAGGATACCCTAAAACATATTCCAAAAGATGATTTGTCTACTGTTGAAAATGTAGGAGGAGTTCGAGGAAGAAGGTTTTTTGTGAAAAAAAGTCATTTTTTTTTACCAATTATTTGACCCCCAGGACTAACAGAGACTTTTTGAAACCTTTTTACAAAACAACATGACACCCAAAATCAAACTCCAAGAGTTCAGTTTGCTGGTTTATAAGATGTAAGAGCAGTTTGAGAAAGTAAAACGTGACAGACGGACGGACGGAACAGGGTAACAACAATATACCCGAACTTTGTTTAGAAAGTGCGGGTATAATAAGCAATAAACCAAGAATCGCTTTTGCTTGATATTAAAAAATTCATAAACATTATAAATAATAGCATACATACATGTATACTTCTTTGATGTTGTATATCATGAGCATTACAATTAAATTGCCTGTTAGGAGGCAGTTTGCCTTTTGAGATCGATACAATTAGTATTATCACTCTTTTCGTCATTGAGTTGAAATGCCACAATGAAAACGTAGATTATGATTCAAACCGATTTAAAAGAAACACCACAAAACACTGTAAAAAAAAGTATATTTTTGGGTAGGTAGGGGATGGAGGGTGTTCGGAAAACACGAAAGTTTCAAATCACCTCGTAAAGTTTAAGGAGAGTGTTTGGCTTTTAGATTTCCTTTAAATATTGTTATTCGTGAAAACTGCCAGGAGCTACCTAGGGCATCGAGAGAAAACGTTCATGAACACGTGAACTGACACTGGTATGGATGAAATTTTTAAAACTTGAACGATCAATGCAAAAATTAAGCATGTTGCTTATGGCACGCTAAATTCACAAAAATGAGCTAAACATAGTTTCACAGTCGATAAACTAGGTTTATCAGCAGTTAACTATAGTTTACGGATCCTAAACTATACTCAACGATTCGTTAACTATAGATTACATCTGTGAAACTATATTTCACGAATGTAAACTATAGTTTTCGAATGATAATCATAGTTTATCTATTTGTTCAAAAACGTTAACAATAGAATTTGCTGATAAATATATATTCACATTTGTTAATTATAATTTACAATCGTAAACTATAGTTAAGAGTTGTTAATTATAGTTTCACACATCATGAAACTACATTTATCAGACAAATTCACAAAAATGAGCTAAACATAGTTTCACAGTCGATAAACTAGGTTTATCGACTGTCAACTGTAGTTTACGGATCGAAAACTATAGTTAACGACGTAAATCTATAGTTCACGTCTGTTAACTACAGGTAACGCGATAAACTATGTTTCACATCTGTTAACTATAGTTAACACTAAAAACAATCATTTGCGATTGTTAAACATAGTTTATCTGATAAATATAGTTAACTCTAAACTATAGTTCACGAATGCAAATTGCATTATTTACAATCGTGAAACTATATTTATCAACTCTAAACTATAGTTTACGAATGTAAACGTTTTCAGATGTGAATCTATATTTATCAACAAAATCTATTGTTAACGTGTTATTCCAGGCAAAAAAAACATAGATTTGCATTCGTAAACTATAGTTTACAGATGTGAAATATAGAATAACAACGGTAACTATAGTTTAGGATCCGTAAACTATACTATAGTTAACAGCCGATAAACCTAGTTTATCGACTGTGAAACTATGTTTTGCTAATGTATGTGAATTTGGCGTGCTTTAGATTTGTAAACCATAGTTTACTGGTCATAAAACCCTATTTATCAGATAAACTATGTTTAACAACCGCAAATCATTGTTTTCAGTGTTAACTATAGTTTAAAGATGTGAAATATAAATTAACGTCGATAACTATAGTTTAGTTTACGATCCGTAAACTATAGTTAACAGTCGATAAACCTAGTTTATCGACTGTGAAACTATGTGTAGCTCATTTTTGTGAATTTGGCATTCCATAGTTGCTGGTATCAACATAGTTGCTCCCAGCACGTTTTTAGATTATGGATTTAAGTAAGTTGTATGAACAGCAATCCATTTTTTTATTTGTATACTAGCATCGTTGAACTTTTGCAATAAATAAAGTCATAGGAAGCTGATCTAATTTCAACGTATCACGTGATACACAGCTGATACAGTGGCTGCCATACGGTAAAAATGTAGGGGAGATCGGCAGTACATAATAATCTATCAACTTTATGATTATGCTAATGTGATGAGTTTGTATACATTGTCTGCAATTAAGATTACGCATCTTTATCATAATACGTGGTCACGTTTTGTCCTGAGATGAACACGGATAGGATACATAAATATAAAAGAAAAATTAAAACCAGCATGAAGATTATAGTTATTCGACCAACTAAGTTAACTATTATCTTTCAAGTTAAGATCAAGATAAGAAGTGAAGTTCAACATAAAAACAAAACATATCGACTTTAAACCTCTCCAAAAACACCGCCCCCCCCCCCCCAATGGAAAGATGTTTTGACTTGATGTGGTTTGCCTTTGTTTGGATTTAACAGTTTTCCGTAATTTTGATTCGTGTTTATGAAATATTCAAATATTAAGTTATTTGAAAGAGAAAAAAAAAAACCAAATACGACAAATATTAATGAATAATAAACAGATTCATTTATAAGTGCATGTTGATTAAAAACCGATCCATACCTTCATTACTTAAATCCCTCTCATCATCACTTGGTTTTTTGACTGATGGTAACAAATTATCAGATTCCCGAGATTCCACGTCAGTATTTCTTGGCATGGTAGAAACTTCTATACCTAGTAATAATATTTAAATGGAGTAATAAATAATATACTGGTACATGTATGTTGCAGAATGAAATTCCATAATACTGTCCAAAACTTTGTAAACTAAGACGAATACATAAACCTAAATTGAATATTCATTTGATTAATAAAAAAAAGTTTTGGATTTGCTTCTGTGTGCCTACATGAACATAATCGTGTGTACAGATTTAGAGAAGGGGTGGGAGTGAGGGGTCCAGACCCCCTCCCCCCTACCCATGAAAATTCATTTATATCAATTGTAAAATTACTAAAAAAAAAACACCTTGGACCCCAATGCTCTTACAGACATGTATACGCTCTAACCCATTGCGCTTCAATGTTAGGTAACATTATTTGGGGGGTAAATATTTAATCAATATTTAATATACTTTATTGTTTATCTCAATAGGAAGTAAACATCACAATATGCAGGTGTCCTGCACCACCTTAAAGCTGTTATTTACCTAATAAAATAGTGCAAGTGGATTTGAAGAATAGGTCATAAAAAAAACACATGCATGTTACAAATGACTGATCTTTGTCTAAAGTTACGTACACAACACAGGTCTGCATGTCTCATTAGCGGGTACTAGTTTTACCCAGCTTTTCGATTAAATGGTTTCACGTGTATACATACATGGGTGTTGCTAAAACGCGGAACGGAAAACGGAACGGAAAGCGGAACGGAAGGGAAAACGGAAAATCTTATCTAATTATGTTATTTACCTCATAGATTTGTTAATCATGCTAAAACGATATACTTTATGTACCTTTTTAAATTTTTTTGAAAGATTAGCAATATTAGATTTTTTTATTCAAGAATATTTATTTCCTCAAAATTAACAGTACATGCATTGACCACTATATTCTGTCCCAAAATATCCTCGATTCACTTTTTGCTGTATATTTATATATTCCTCAGGGTTCAAGCGATTCTCTTTTAGAAGCATTAAACATTCTCATTATTCTTTCTTTAAAACGTCCTCTCTAGCTTATCAGCTGGTATAAATACACGGCTAAAATAAAGAAGTCTACGGGGTTTTGCATTTCAACAGACCCGGGTGATAGTGTTGAAAAATTGTGCAAGGTCTTCTGAGTGACTTCCAAATGGAGGAAAGATGTCAACATTTTCCATTATAAATCGTCCAAATGTGCTGCATGAATATTTTGGGATCGACAGACTATAGTCCCAATTTATAATCGGAAATCAAACCAGGCAACGTCTAGAGCTCTCTATTCGGATCATATGTATATAGCTGCTGGAATAAACAACTGCTTAGTAATGCAAACGTAAACAAAATTGCATTGCTTAAAATACTAGTTTCACAAATTACTAGTTTCACACATTACCGGGTATTTTAATATTTACTGTATTTTAATTTTTAATGTCGTCAGTCCTACGTTTTTTTTTCTTCCATCTCAATGATACATTATCGTCTGAATGATAAAAGATCGTCTAGAACACTAAAAATTCAATTTTGATGTAAGTATGTATATGTACATCATATTTGAAATATATAAATACTCAAAACACGCATAAAACGCTTTCACTAACTGCATACGTTACGCTGATATGCCAGCAATACCATATAAGAAAAATAAGTAAAAAGTTATAGCTAATTTGCTCGTTTAATCATGTTAATGTTTCACAATTCCTATACATTTGATTTTTCCGTTTCGTACTCAACTAAAGCCGAATGAATACAATGCTATAATTGATAGACATTCATATGAATATTAATAAGATAGCAACATGTTGATAATCATTCATTAGATATAAATAAAAGATACAAAGTAAATCGTTTCTGGCCAGTCTATACCCTTTTTAAGCGATAAACGTGATGATATTTGCCATTCCGTTCCGCTTTCCGTTCCGCGTTTTAGCAACATCCATACATACATGTCCGTGTTTTCCGTATGCAGAAAAGGATTAGTTAAGATCAGCTAAAGGAATTCATTATTGTGTTTTAATTGGATTATCTTTATGATGTTGACCAATTTAGGTAAGCATAATACATGTAGTAGCAGTAGCACAATATAATGAGATGCCAGCATACATATATAAGTTCTACTTTCACTTTCTAGATGTGATCTCCCTTTGATAGCATACTGTATCATCATCTTTTGATATTTAAATAAGCTTATCGTCGTTACCTATCCTATCTCATTTGTAAAGTTTCTGTCATTTTAGTTGCAAAAGTTATTTTTTTCATTTGTCAGACTGCACTATTGAGTTGACCCCATATTGACCCTGTATAAACAATTTCTTATTAAAGTGTATTACATGTAAGTTAGTGTAGACACTTATCATTTTTATATGAGTTATAATAGGAAGGAAGGAGTATTTCTTTCTTAATGTATTATAATGCATCTAATACAATGTAGGTCATGACCTTATGGGACTGTTCTGACCCTACGAAACAGGAAAATACCAAATATCTTCTAATGTCATTATGATGCATCAAATGGTGTAAAGTGCATTAATGACCCCCAGGTGTTGTCTTTAACCCCCCCCCCCCCCCCCCGCCTTTATGAAATAGGAAATGATATGATGCACTGTATATTTTGTTAAATTCTGAGATCTGAGATCCTCATCCCTAAACCATATAATTTATTTTTGCTCTTTGTGTCATTGCGCGTAAAATTGTATATAGATTATGCCCCCTTGGAGACACCCTGACATTTTAGAACTAGATATAATAATGTATTTTATTTTCTTCATATGTTATACAGTAGTGTTTGATCCATGTGGGTAATTCCTAGCCTAATGATGTCACTGCTTTGTTTTGGAGACTTTACAATTACCCCAAATAGGCGAATACACATATGGCAGGGATGCATATAACATTTTGTTTATAAATCTTAAAAATTGAATTAAGCAATTTCCAAAATGTTAATGTGAATCACGAGAGAAAAAGCAATCAAGAAATTATTTAAAATTTGCTACTGTACACAAATAAGAATGTATTAAGAAGACAAATAAGAATGTATTAAGAAGACAAATAAGAATGTATTAAGAAGACAAATAAGAATGTATTAAGAAGACTGATTGATCTATATCTGGGTTCTTAAATTGAATCATATATCATGAACATATTATATTATTGTTTCTTTGTTCAAGGCATTTAAGATGGTATGTAGGTCATGATCCCAAGTGCTCTTTCTGAAATTATCAAATATCATAAAAACCATTGATATCCCCACCTTAATCCAAAGATATTATTCCTCCTTAGGTCATGCAGGCGCATCAGATCATTATGGCATGTAAGTCATGACCCTAAGGGGTCATCCTGACCCCCTTAGAATCAGAAATTGTCAATTATCTTTAAATTATTGATGTTTGATGATCCTATTTAATCTTTATTATTAAGTCTCCCAAATGAAATTTTGAGACTTATTGTTTTTGTACAGTTCTTAATATATGTGTTATTATTCTTCATCTTCTTTTTCTTCTTTCCCACTCTGAACTTGTTTCTCAGAGATGGCTGAACAGACGTGTACAAAACTGTAGGATATGATAGGCCTGCATATGTAGACGTGCACCCTGGTTTGAATTTTTTCATTTTGGGTTAGACAACCACTTTTCGGGGTAGGGAGGGGGAGGGGGTGTCAAAAGGGTGTGGGGTCTAACATTGAACCATGTAGGAAGAATCGTAGACTCTGTTGTAAATGGTAACTTGAAAACGGACAAAGATAATAATATAGGGTTTTCAGAATCATATATTGACTGTTACTGGCAATATATAGGGTTTATTAGATCTGACCCCTAAGGTCATCCCCATCCCCCAGGAATTTAAAATTACCGTATATCTCAGAAACTGTTATAATCATGACCCCATAAACCATATATATTCATGTTTCTGATGTCAAGGCTCATCAAATGTTATGTAGGTCATTGGCCTTGTGGGTGGTCCTGACCCCCTCAAACAGCAAGTCCCTTAATATCTTCAAAACAGTTGAGATCCCTACCCTTAAACCATATATATTCTTGTTCTTTGTGTCAAGGGGCATCAAACGGCATGTAGGTCATGGGCCCCGGGGGTGGTCATGGCCCCCCTTGAACAGGAAGTGCACGAATATCTCGAAAACGGTTGAGACCCCCACCCCTTAACCAAACATATTCTTGATTCTTAAAGGGCATCAAAAGGTATGTACTGGTAGGTAATGGGCCTCAGGGTTAAATTTAATTTTTCAAAACCGTAATGCACATCTATGGAACAGTTCCTATCATATCCAAAGATATGATGTGTCTATCCATTAAATCATAAGAGGAGCTCTTGGATCTATGCTTTTTTTTTAGTGATAAACGTCAATTTTCTGCTACTATTTGACTCCCTGGATGAAATTTATTTTTTTTTAACCTTATTGCACATCTATAGGACAGCCCCAATTATATCCCAAGAGATGACGAAGCTACTCCAAAAGTTGTAAGAGGAGTTCTGGGAACCATATTTTTTTTGCAAAAAAAGTCTTTTTTAATTTTGTTGCCCACTGATCCCCTTAATAAAAAAAAATCTGAAACCTGACCACGCCTCAATATGACACCCCCAATCATATTCTAGATGATCATTTGGCTACTGCAGTTTTTTGTAAAAAAAAAAATAAAAATAAACAAAAAAAAAACAATGTCATTTTCCAGCCATTAAATGACCCCCAGGATAAAATTGAAAATTCCGAAACGTTATTGCGCATCTATAGGATACCCTAAAACATATTCCAAAAGATGATTTGTCTACTGTTGAAAATGTAGGAGGAGTTCGAGGAAGAAGGTTTTTTGTGAAAAAAAGTCATTTTTTTTTACCAATTATTTGACCCCCAGGACTAACAGAGACTTTTTGAAACCTTTTTACAAAACAACATGACACCCAAAATCAAACTCCAAGAGTTCAGTTTGCTGGTTTATAAGATGTAAGAGCAGTTTGAGAAAGTAAAACGTGACAGACGGACGGACGGAACAGGGTAACAACAATATACCCGAACTTTGTTTAGAAAGTGCGGGTATAATAAGCAATAAACCAAGAATCGCTTTTGCTTGATATTAAAAAATTCATAAACATTATAAATAATAGCATACATACATGTATACTTCTTTGATGTTGTATATCATGAGCATTACAATTAAATTGCCTGTTAGGAGGCAGTTTGCCTTTTGAGATCGATACAATTAGTATTATCACTCTTTTCGTCATTGAGTTGAAATGCCGCAATGAAAACGTAGATTATGATTCAAACCGATTTAAAAGAAACACCACAAAACACTGTAAAAAAAAGTATATTTTTGGGTAGGTAGGGGATGGAGGGTGTTCGGAAAACACGAAAGTTTCAAATCACCTCGTAAAGTTTAAGGAGAGTGTTTGGCTTTTAGATTTCCTTTAAATATTGTTATTCGTGAAAACTGCCAGGAGCTACCTAGGGCATCGAGAGAAAACGTTCATGAACACGTGAACTGACACTGGTATGGATGAAATTTTTAAAACTTGAACGATCAATGCAAAAATTAAGCATGTTGCTTATGGCACGCTAAATTCACAAAAATGAGCTAAACATAGTTTCACAGTCGATAAACTAGGTTTATCAGCAGTTAACTATAGTTTACGGATCCTAAACTATACTCAACGATTCGTTAACTATAGATTACATCTGTGAAACTATATTTCACGAATGTAAACTATAGTTTTCGAATGATAATCATAGTTTATCTATTTGTTCAAAAACGTTAACAATAGAATTTGCTGATAAATATATATTCACATTTGTTAATTATAATTTACAATCGTAAACTATAGTTAAGAGTTGTTAATTATAGTTTCACACATCATGAAACTACATTTATCAGACAAATTCACAAAAATGAGCTAAACATAGTTTCACAGTCGATAAACTAGGTTTATCGACTGTCAACTGTAGTTTACGGATCGAAAACTATAGTTAACGACGTAAATCTATAGTTCACGTCTGTTAACTACAGGTAACGCGATAAACTATGTTTCACATCTGTTAACTATAGTTAACACTAAAAACAATCATTTGCGATTGTTAAACATAGTTTATCTGATAAATATAGTTAACTCTAAACTATAGTTCACGAATGCAAATTGCATTATTTACAATCGTGAAACTATATTTATCAACTCTAAACTATAGTTTACGAATGTAAACGTTTTCAGATGTGAATCTATATTTATCAACAAAATCTATTGTTAACGTGTTATTCCAGGCAAAAAAAACATAGATTTGCATTCGTAAACTATAGTTTACAGATGTGAAATATAGAATAACAACGGTAACTATAGTTTAGGATCCGTAAACTATACTATAGTTAACAGCCGATAAACCTAGTTTATCGACTGTGAAACTATGTTTTGCTAATGTATGTGAATTTGGCGTGCTTTAGATTTGTAAACCATAGTTTACTGGTCATAAAACCCTATTTATCAGATAAACTATGTTTAACAACCGCAAATCATTGTTTTCAGTGTTAACTATAGTTTAAAGATGTGAAATATAAATTAACGTCGATAACTATAGTTTAGTTTACGATCCGTAAACTATAGTTAACAGTCGATAAACCTAGTTTATCGACTGTGAAACTATGTGTAGCTCATTTTTGTGAATTTGGCATTCCATAGTTGCTGGTATCAACATAGTTGCTCCCAGCACGTTTTTAGATTATGGATTTAAGTAAGTTGTATGAACAGCAATCCATTTTTTTATTTGTATACTAGCATCGTTGAACTTTTGCAATAAATAAAGTCATAGGAAGCTGATCTAATTTCAACGTATCACGTGATACACAGCTGATACAGTGGCTGCCATACGGTAAAAAATGTAGGGGAGATCGGCAGTACATAATAATCTATCAACTTTATGATTATGCTAATGTGATGAGTTTGTATACATTGTCTGCAATTAAGATTACGCATCTTTATCATAATACGTGGTCACGTTTTGTCCTGAGATGAACACGGATAGGATACATAAATATAAAAGAAAAATTAAAACCAGCATGAAGATTATAGTTATTCGACCAACTAAGTTAACTATTATCTTTCAAGTTAAGATCAAGATAAGAAGTGAAGTTCAACGTAAAAACAAAACATATCGACTTTAAACCTCTCCAAAAACACCCCCCCCCCCAATGGAAAGTTGTTTTGACTTGATGTGGTTTGCCTTTGTTTGGATTTAACAGTTTTCCGTAATTTTGATTCGTGTTTATGAAATATTCAAATATTAAGTTATTTGAAAGAGAAAAAAAAACCCAAATACGACAAATATTAATGAATAATAAACAGATTCATTTATAAGTGCATGTTGATTAAAAACCGATCCATACCTTCATTACTTAAATCCCTCTCATCATCACTTGGTTTTTTGACTGATGGTAACAAATTATCAGATTCCCGAGATTCCACGTCAGTATTTCTTGGCATGGTAGAAACTTCTATACCTAGTAATAATATTTAAATGGAGTAATAAATAATATACTGGTACATGTATGTTGCAGAATGAAATTCCATAATACTGTCCAAAACTTTGTAAACTAAGACGAATACATAAACCTAAATTGAATATTCATTTGATTAATAAAAAAAAGTTTTGGATTTGCTTCTGTGTGCCTACATGAACATAATCGTGTGTACAGATTTAGAGAAGGGGTGGGAGTGAGGGGTCCAGACCCCCTCCCCCCTACCCATGAAAATTCATTTATATCAATTGTAAAATTACTAAAAAAAAAACACCTTGGACCCCAATGCTCTTACAGACATGTATACGCTCTAACCCATTGCGCTTCAATGTTAGGTAACATTATTTGGGGGGTAAATATTTAATCAATATTTAATATACTTTATTGTTTATCTCAATAGGAAGTATACATCACAATATGCAGGTGTCCTGCACCACCTTAAAGCTGTTATTTACCTAATAAAATAGTGCAAGTGGATTTGAAGAATAGGTCATAAAAAAACACATGCATGTTACAAATGACTGATCTTTGTCTAAAGTTACGTACACAACACAGGTCTGCATGTCTCATTAGCGGGTACTAGTTTTACCCAGCTTTTCGATTAAATGGTTTCACGTGTATACATACATGGGTGTTGCTAAAACGCGGAACGGAAAACGGAACGGAAAGCGGAACGGAAGGGAAAACGGAAAATCTTATCTAATTATGTTATTTACCTCATAGATTTGTTAATCATGCTAAAACGATATACTTTATGTACCTTTTTAAATTTTTTTGAAAGATTAGCAATATTAGATTTTTTATTCAAGAATATTTATTTCCTCAAAATTAACAGTACATGCATTGACCACTATATTCTGTCCCAAAATATCCTCGATTCACTTTTTGCTGTATATTTATATATTCCTCAGGGTTCAAGCGATTCTCTTTTAGAAGCATTAAACATTCTCATTATTCTTTCTTTAAAACGTCCTCTCTAGCTTATCAGCTGGTATAAATACACGGCTAAAATAAAGAAGTCTACGGGGTTTTGCATTTCAACAGACCCGGGTGATAGTGTTGAAAAATTGTGCAAGGTCTTCTGAGTGACTTCCAAATGGAGGAAAGATGTCAACATTTTCCATTATAAATCGTCCAAATGTGCTGCATGAATATTTTGGGATCGACAGACTATAGTCCCAATTTATAATCGGAAATCAAACCAGGCAACGTCTAGAGCTCTCTATTCGGATCATATGTATATAGCTGCTGGAATAAACAACTGCTTAGTAATGCAAACGTAAACAAAATTGCATTGCTTAAAATACTAGTTTCACAAATTACTAGTTTCACACATTACCGGGTATTTTAATATTTACTGTATTTTAATTTTTAATGTCGTCAGTCCTACGTTTTTTTTTCTTCCATCTCAATGATACATTATCGTCTGAATGATAAAAGATCGTCTAGAACACTAAAAATTCAATTTTGATGTAAGTATGTATATGTACATCATATTTGAAATATATAAATACTCAAAACACGCATAAAACGCTTTCACTAACTGCATACGTTACGCTGATATGCCAGCAATACCATATAAGAAAAATAAGTAAAAAGTTATAGCTAATTTGCTCGTTTAATCATGTTAATGTTTCACAATTCCTATACATTTGATTTTTCCGTTTCGTACTCAACTAAAGCCGAATGAATACAATGCTATAATTGATAGACATTCATATGAATATTAATAAGATAGCAACATGTTGATAATCATTCATTAGATATAAATAAAAGATACAAAGTAAATCGTTTCTGGCCAGTCTATACCCTTTTTAAGCGATAAACGTGATGATATTTGCCATTCCGTTCCGCTTTCCGTTCCGCGTTTTAGCAACATCCATACATACATGTCCGTGTTTTCCGTATGCAGAAAAGGATTAGTTAAGATCAGCTAAAGGAATTCATTATTGTGTTTTAATTGGATTATCTTTATGATGTTGACCAATTTAGGTAAGCATAATACATGTAGTAGCAGTAGCACAATATAATGAGATGCCAGCATACATATATAAGTTCTACTTTCACTTTCTAGATGTGATCTCCCTTTGATAGCATACTGTATCATCATCTTTTGATATTTAAATAAGCTTATCGTCGTTACCTATCCTATCTCATTTGTAAAGTTTCTGTCATTTTAGTTGCAAAAGTTATTTTTTTCATTTGTCAGACTGCACTATTGAGTTGACCCCATATTGACCCTGTATAAACAATTTCTTATTAAAGTGTATTACATGTAAGTTAGTGTAGACACTTATCATTTTTATATGAGTTATAATAGGAAGGAAGGAGTATTTCTTTCTTAATGTATTATAATGCATCTAATACAATGTAGGTCATGACCTTATGGGACTGTTCTGACCCTACGAAACAGGAAAATACCAAATATCTTCTAATGTCATTATGATGCATCAAATGGTGTAAAGTGCATTAATGACCCCCAGGTGTTGTCTTTAACCCCCCCCCCCCCCCCGCCTTTATGAAATAGGAAATGATATGATGCACTGTATATTTTGTTAAATTCTGAGATCTGAGATCCTCATCCCTAAACCATATAATTTATTTTTGCTCTTTGTGTCATTGCGCGTAAAATTGTATATAGATTATGCCCCCTTGGAGACACCCTGACATTTTAGAACTAGATATAATAATGTATTTTATTTTCTTCATATGTTATACAGTAGTGTTTGATCCATGTGGGTAATTCCTAGCCTAATGATGTCACTGCTTTGTTTTGGAGACTTTACAATTACCCCAAATAGGCGAATACACATATGGCAGGGATGCATATAACATTTTGTTTATAAATCTTAAAAATTGAATTAAGCAATTTCCAAAATGTTAATGTGAATCACGAGAGAAAAAGCAATCAAGAAATTATTTAAAATTTAAATAAGAATGTATTAAGAAGACAAATAAGAATGTATTAAGAAGACTGATTGATCTATATCTGGGTTCTTAAATTGAATCATATATCATGAACATATTATATTATTGTTTCTTTGTTCAAGGCATTTAAGATGGTATGTAGGTCATGATCCCAAGTGCTCTTTCTGAAATTATCAAATATCATAAAAACCATTGATATCCCCACCTTAATCCAAAGATATTATTCCTCCTTAGGTCATGCAGGCGCATCAGATCATTATGGCATGTAAGTCATGACCCTAAGGGGTCATCCTGACCCCCTTAGAATCAGAAATTGTCAATTATCTTTAAATTATTGATGTTTGATGATCCTATTTAATCTTTATTATTAAGTCTCCCAAATGAAATTTTGAGACTTATTGTTTTTGTACAGTTCTTAATATATGTGTTATTATTCTTCATCTTCTTTTTCTTCTTTCCCACTCTGAACTTGTTTCTCAGAGATGGCTGAACAGACGTGTACAAAACTGTAGGATATGATAGGCCTGCATATGTAGATGTGCACATCTATAGGACAGCCCCAATTATATCCCAAGAGATGACGAAGCTACTCCAAAAGTTGTAAGAGGAGTTCTGGGAACCATATTTTTTTTGCAAAAAAAGTCTTTTTTAATTTTGTTGCCCACTGATCCCCTTAATAAAAAAAAATCTGAAACCTGACCACGCCTCAATATGACTCCCCCAATCATATTCTAGATGATCATTTGGCTACTGCAGTTTTTTGTAAAAAAAAAAATAAAAATAAACAAAAAAAAAACAACGTCATTTTCCAGCCATTAAATGACCCCCAGGATAAAATTGAAAATTCCGAAACGTTATTGCGCATCTATAGGATACCCTAAAACATATTCCAAAAGATGATTTGTCTACTGTTGAAAATGTAGGAGGAGTTCGAGGAAGAAGGTTTTTTGTGAAAAAAAAAGTCTTTTTTTTTTACCAATTATTTGACCCCCAGGACTAACAGAGACTTTTTGAAACCTTTTTACAAAACAACATGACACCCAAAATCAAACTCCAAGAGTTCAGTTTGCTGGTTTATAAGATGTAAGAGCAGTTTGAGAAAGTAAAACGTGACAGACGGACGGACGGAACAGGGTAACAACAATATACCCGAACTTTGTTTAGAAAGTGCGGGTATAATAAGCAATAAACCAAGAATCGTTTTTGCTTGATATTAAAAAATTCATAAACATTATAAATAATAGCATACATACATGTATACTTCTTTGATGTTGTATAGCATGAGCATTACAATTAAATTGCCTGTTAGGCAGTTTGCCTTTTGAGATCGATACAATTAGTATTATCACTCTTTTCGTCATTGAGTTGAAATGCCACAATGAAAACGTAGATTATGATTCAAACCGATTTAAAAGAAACACCACAAAACACTGTAAAAAAAGGTATATTTTTGGGTAGGTAGGGGATGGAGGGTGTTCGGAAAACACGAAAGTTTCAAATCACCTCGTAAAGTTTAAGGAGAGTGTTTGTCTTTTAGATTTCCTTTAAATATTGTTATTCGTGAAAACTGCCAGGAGCTACCTAGGGCATCGAGAGAAAACGTTCATGAACACGTGAACTGACACTGGTATGGATGAAATTTTTAAAACTTGAACGATCAATGCAAAAATTAAGCATGTTGCTTATGGCACGCTAAATTCACAAAAATGAGCTAAACATAGTTTCACAGTCGATAAACTAGGTTTATCAGCAGTTAACTATAGTTTACGGATCCTAAACTATACTCAACGATTCGTTAACTATAGATTACATCTGTGAAACTATATTTCACGAATGTAAACTATAGTTTACGAATGATAATCATAGTTTATCTATCTGTTCAAAAACGTTAACAATAGAATTTGCTGATAAATATATATTCACATTTGTTAATTATAATTTACAATCGTAAACTATAGTTAAGAGTTGTTAATTATAGTTTCACACATCATGAAACTACGTTTATCAGACAAATTCACAAAAATGAGCTAAACATAGTTTCACAGTCGATAAACTAGGTTTATCGACTGTCAACTTTAGTTTACGGATCGAAAACTATAGTTAACGACGTAAATCTATAGTTCACGTCTGTTAACTACAGGTAACGCGATAAACTATGTTTCACATCTGTTAACTATAGTTAACACTAAAAACAATCATTTGCGATTGTTAAACATAGTTTATCTGATAAATATAGTTAACTCTAAACTATAGTTCACGAATGCAAATTGCATTATTTACAATCGTGAAACTATATTTATCAACTCTAAACTATAGTTTACGAATGTAAACGTTTTCAGATGTGAATCTACATTTATCAACAAAATCTATTGTTAACATGTTATTCCAGGCAAAAAAAACATAGATTTGCATTCGTAAACTATAGTTTACAGATGTGAAATATAGAATAACAACGGTAACTATAGTTTAGGATCCGTAAACTATACTATAGTTAACAGCCGATAAACCTAGTTTATCGACTGTGAAACTATGTTTTGCTAATGTATGTGAATTTAGCGTGCTTTAGATTTGTAAACCATAGTTTACTGGTCATAAAACCCTATTTATCAGATAAACTATGTTTAACAACCGCAAATCATTGTTTTCAGTGTTAACTATAGTTTAAAGATGTGAAATATAAATTAACGTCGATAACTATAGTTTAGTTTACGATCCGTAAACTATAGTTAACAGTCGATAAACCTAGTTTATCGACTGTGAAACTATGTGTAGCTCATTTTTGTGAATTTGGCATTCCATAGTTGCTGGTATCAACATAGTTGCTCCCAGCACGTTTTTAGATTATGGATTTAAGTAAGTTGTATGAACAGCAATCCATTTTTTTATTTGTATACTAGCATCGTTGAACTTTTGCAATAAATAAAGTCATAGGAAGCTGATCTAATTTCAACGTATCACGTGATACACAGCTGATACAGTGGCTGCCATACGGTAAAAAATGTAGGGGAGATCGGCAGTACATAATAATCTATCAACTTTATGATTATGCTAATGTGATGAGTTTGTATACATTGTCTGCAATTAAGATTACGCATCTTTATCATAATACGTGGTCACGTTTTGTCCTGAGATGAACACGGATAGGATACATAAATATAAAAGAAAAATTAAAACCAGCATGAAGATTATAGTTATTCGACCAACTAAGTTAACTATTATCTTTCAAGTTAAGATCAAGATAAGAAGTGAAGTTCAACGTAAAAACAAAACATATCGACTTTAAACCTCTCCAAAAACACCCCCCCCCCCAATGGAAAGATGTTTTGACTTGATGTGGTTTGCCTTTGTTTGGATTTAACAGTTTTCCGTAATTTTGATTCGTGTTTATGAAATATTCAAATATTAAGTTATTTGAAAGAGAAAAAAAAACCAAATACGACAAATATTAACGAATAATAAACAGATTCATTTATAAGTGCATGTTGATTAAAAACCGATCCATACCTTCATTACTTAAATCCCTCTCATCATCACTTGGTTTTTTGACTGATGGTAACAAATTATCAGATTCGCGAGATTCCACGTCAGTATTTCTTGGTATGGTAGAAACTTCTATACCTAGTAATAATATTTAAATGGAGTAATAAATAATATACTGGTACATGTATGTTGGAGAATGAAATTCCATAATACTGTCCAAAATTTTGTAAACTAAGACGAATATATTAATAACCTTAATTGAATATTCATTTGATTAATAGCGTAACATTTTTTTGGCTGATATAATTATGATATACTATAAATATCAATATGTAAATATGGTCAAGCCATTTTGCACACATGGACCAAATTGTACCATTTCTTAAAATGGCTTGTTTATGCCAAAACATGACCGAAACTGCTGTCAATAGATACAAAAGCAATAAATATAAGTTTAATGTGTTGTTTTTTTTACACAAATTGTTTACACAAGCACAGAACAATGACAAAGGATTATGACGTGTTTACCAAGTTGCTCAATATCATGTTCATTATTTGAGCTGTTCTCCTCCTCACTCTGAGCCGCAGCAAAGGTTGAATTCAAGGGGGATAATTCATTATTTAGATAACTTTAAATTTTCTAGTTTTCCCGATTACGACACAGAGCACACGGCAGTTGTGACCTCTCAGCAAAGGTTGCTCACTTCTCCATGGCACCTGATCCTACCTCTAATTTTTGTAGATGTTTTGTTCTGCTCCTATTTTGTATTTTTCCTTTGAACTTTGAACTTTTGATTAAGATCGCTACATTTCATTGTAATAAGGTTACAGTCATTGGCAGGATCACTAGCATCTGTTGCTAAAGTTTAGCCCTCAGGAAGAGCATTTTGTTGTCGTGTAAATTCAGCATTGATCAAACAAAGAAATAGCAACATTTTTATCAAATGAATATTTATGAGTTCTTTTTTATTGTTGTCAGTCCACCCAGAGGATATTTGATAAGTTTTATGTATTTATATTCATATTTTGTTGACAAATGTTTGCCAATGGGTTGTTCAATTTCATGTTCAACTTTTTTAAGATGCTCTCTTCCTTCCTTACTTGGGACCTGCAGCCAATGTCAAATTCGAAGAGCATAATTTATGTATTATACAGCATCAGCTGGAATTGTCCATTTCACCAAAAATCAAAAGAAATAAGATTTGAATAAGAAATGTGAGTTGAGTTTCTCGCAAAGTTAAATTAATTAGCCCCTTTTAACCTTTGGCATGGCAAGATGATGTGACACTTTAATCTAATACAGATAGCTCAGGTTCAAAAAGGTGTAGGGTTATATTGTCAATCAATAGTGTTATTTTGCTTGACCTTGACAATGGTTTTACAAGTCAACAAAGGAAATTACATTTTTGGAACCTGTGCTTATATTGTTTTAGGAACTTTTACTTGGGCATAGCAATTTAAAGCTAAAACATTATTGTTACATATTAAGAGCCATGCACCAGGTCATAGTATTAACCACAAATCATCAAAAAATAACAGGGTCATGGTTATACTTCTAGCATTGGTATTGTTTACTATTAGTTATGACATTTTGGTTAGAGCTCTATTAAGAGCACGTAACGCTCCATTTATTGATTGGTCAAAACTGACAGCGACTAAAATTAACATGAAACTGGCAGAACTGAACTGAAATTTACACGGCCAGTTTATCAATCTGTCAAAACCTACAGCGACCTAAAAAAAATCTCTTGGATTTCACGAAGTAATCATGAGGATGTTACATGTAGATTCGAATTCCCATAGGAAACAGTTTATCTTTTTCTTTTAGCTAGCATACTGATATACATTAACAGTTATTTTGTTGATTTAACTTATTTAGTTACAATCAATTCTTTAATTTGTTAAACGAAAGATGTAAATATAAACAACAAAATGCAGTTATGTATTTTTTCTGCAATGTTCCCACCTTCATAACCCGCATGAAACACCACAAAAAGCATTTTATTGTTAAAATGAAACAACTAAGCCACATCTTAGGAAATTTTTAAGTTATAACTTAGGCATATTTTTATGATTTTATTCATAAACAAATACATATGATCGTGAGGCATTATCTCCTCGGAGACCCTCTACATATATCTTCACCTGAGGTGCCAGCCCCCCCCCCCCCATCAGATAGGATATAATATAATTGTATAAGGTAAATATAAGATATAAGTTATATAATATTTTTTATTATTTTAAGTTTTCGATTGGAGAAAAGTCTCGTATTTTTTTTCTCCAATCGAAAACCTAAGCATATCTTAAGTTCTGTCTTAGGAAACACCCCTGCGAGTGTTTCGGAATGTTTTCTTTATCGTTGCTAAGTATGTAATAAATCCAGAGGTGCACGAATGAAAGTTCACGAGACTTCACCGAGATATATTCAGTTCTTGTGAAATTTCGAGCGGAATTATAAGTGTTCGGATAATATTCTCAAAATACGTAAGTACTGGTCGATTTTCATATCATATTCTACTTTGATTTATGTTAAAACATCAACATCTTTTAAGATGTCTGTCTTATTTCACCATCTAGCGGTTTTTTACATTAAACGATGATATTAAGAACATAAGAACATTCCACGTGTAGAGTGGTTGATAATATAAACATTGGGTTGCTTAATAAAATCATAGCCATGTTTGATGCTTGTGGTGTGCAATGCCATGTTTTTTAAAAAAATAATGGGTGAATGTTTTGCAAAAAAAATTACTGTATCGAGCCATTTTCAAGGAACATTCTGCATAAAATGGTACAGTCTGTTTCACTATTGGTGTTATTACAAGGTCAGGCGCGGATCGAAAATTAAGTCTTAGAGGGGATCTCTACTACGCATTGTTACAACGCACTTTGAAAAATTACGCACTTTGAAAATTTTTTTCAAAGTGCGTTAATTTTGGGACTAGGTCAACGCACTTTGAAAAAAATTACTTTTTTTTTCAAAGTGCGTTGATATCGTCGATATTAACGCACTTTGAAAAAAAGGTTCCTGGTTTAGTGAAAATAATTGATAGTTTTATATACACGTAAAATAGATTATTGTTTTAACCTTGTTTAGCTTAATGTGATATATTTAACAAAAAGAACTTATTGCATTCTCAGGTAACTTGATAAACTGTTTCTAGATGAGAATTCTTTTCTTTTCTCATAAGACAATAATTATCACAGAAAAAAAAATTCGGGAGGTTTGAATTATCCAATATGACATAAACTTCATCGCCTAGCAATTGCATTTTCCTTTTTTTTGAGTATGCAGCAAATTTACCTTTTATCTAGTATGTTGGGCTGTATGCCCTAACGAATATGATTTATATATATGAATAATGGAGATCGATGTTTAATAAATTTCAACTAGCTTATTACAAATATGATGTGAAAAAAGAATACCTTAGTTATGTTTATCAAAAACAATATGATCTTTTAGAAGATCAGTGCGAGAAAATTAACCCACATCCTAATGCTTGTTTTTAATTTTATAATAATTTAATGTTCGTTAATGTTAATATCCTTTTATTGAAGTGATTTATTTGATTAGGATACGAAAAGAGGGTTACAGTAACTGTTGAAACACATAGATTCTTTAACATACCAAAGGAGAAATTATTGTTCGGCCAGCACGTTTTTTTAATAACACTGCATGTACTTATAAAGAGCATATTTCTTTTTCCGATCTTAAATGTTTACCCAAAGTTGCTGAATATCATATGTTTTGGAAGGAAAAATGAGGGTTAGGTGACTTTCATCCTGTAATCAATTAAATGATGCACTTGTATTTGACCTGTTTCTTTGGTTTACCCCCACCCCCATCCTCGTTCTAAAAACGTTAAGTTAGATTCACGAGTGTTAACAAATCATCATAAAATAAAAAAAAATTAGAAATTCAGTTCCAGAATTTGTGATATAAAAATATTTTTTCAAAGTGTGTTAAGAGTGTCGATACTAAAAAATGTTGATGAACCTTCATAACGCACTTTGAAAAAAAATTTCAAAGTGGGTTAACTTGGTCCAAAATTTAACGCACTTTGAAATTTTTTTTCAAAGTGCGTTGATTTTGTCCAAAATTTAACGCACTTTGAAATTTTTTTTCAAAGTGCGTAATTTTTTCAAAGTGCGTTGCCACAACGCATGTTGAATGTCGCAACAGCAGAAAAAAATAATTTTTTTTCTTGTTTATTTCTAGAACACATTTTATCCACCAATTAATGAAGATAAAGTTTCAAATCAATAAACCTCTAGAATTTATATTTGACTACAAGTACCTAGATTCTCTAAAATAGACTATAAACACGAGGCACGATTTTTACTGCGAAACAGAAAGGGTAAAATAAAACCACGTGGTCTAAAATCTAAATGACAATAACATTCGCAGGGGTTAGAAAGATCTAATGAAATCTTTGTGAAAAGGGCTCCTGAGTCTTAGTTGTCTGTGGTCCTGATATCTATACTAGCCAGAGAGATTAAAAGTATAATTCTTTGGTCTAAATTTTGTATGCTGATTATCATATTACTCATCGTATTGATGTTAATACTAATTTGCATATCAAACACACAACCCAAGAACGCACGGACCAATAATATTCCATGATTCTTTACAACATATTTTTGTTGTAAATATAACACGTCGTCAGTCTAAACTCCAATTTGCTTTATTTATTTATAACAATATATAATTGTTATAATGATTTTAGATAAGATACCAAAGTCAGAAAAACATCTACAACCATCGTTATAAATTACCTGAAATTTAAACATCTATATACTCTGTTGCTCGAAAAAAAGACAATATGTCATGAACAGTAATTTCGCTAAATGCGCTATACCAAGCATTCTTTATATACTGGGCTAAAAGTGCTGTGTATATTTCTGTTTTAGTAACAGTTGTACTTTCTTAGAAATAACTCGATTTAAGTCAGGAGAAAATGTTGGGAGGAATATGTATTAAACACTAATTGTAGGAAGCCAATTTCTGAGAACTCCCTCAGACATATTACGATGTGTGGGTGCGTTATCAAGTCTCCTCGTTGCAAGACTTTTTATCCTTCATCAGTAGTTACATTTCCTACATTTCTCTAATTTTGATAGAGAGCACGCACAATTTAAAAAATAAAACAAACAAAACAAAATATAAATATTGGAAGAAAATTTGCAAAGCGCGTCATAGAAAAAATACAATTTTCCCTGTTAAGTTTCCAAGACGTCTTCCCGTTTCAAATCATCCGAACCCTGACATTTCTTATCAAAACAAAGGTATGTGATATCATATATCAATTCTCTAAATGAACAAAGTGCTGAAATAGATATTTCAATCATTGTTCATGTTATAGAAACCAGCTGAAATAAAAGTTGTAGATGTTATCGATGATTTTTTAATAATTATTTTCAGTTGCTGCTCCTCATCTGCCGTTTAAAAACGCTAGAAATGGAAGATGGTCAATGTATCCAAATGAAATAAACGTCGCCCCAACATGTTTACTTGTTTTCTTTAACTGTCCAAAGCAAAAGGTGCAACCGTTCCTTGATAGAAAAAATACGTCTGTTTGTTCGTCCTATGTCATTCGTAGATGAATAAAATCATTTATTTATAATTCTTATTTTTTATGTTTATTCAACGATAGATGAATGGCCGATTGTACGATACCGAACTATGTATTCTTATGGTGGAATTCACTGGTTAAAGTTTCAAAATGTATCTCCAGGCATGTACATTTAATAGATTTAACAAAAACAAGCTCCGGATTGTCTACATGTCGATTTACACTACAAAAATCATGTTATTAGTCAGTGCGTTCCAGGGTTCGGTGTTTGATATGCAAATTAGCATTCACATCAATGAAAGCGAACAACCAAAAAATGAGTTCTATGATAATCAGCATGCAAATTTTTAGCACGACCCAACAAGCAAACTAGAACGCTGTTAGTAAAACGAAAATAAATTTAACTATTGGGTGTCCTAAGCTGAGACAAGGCTGCTACTTAAATTGGCAAGCTTCCACTATTTGTCAAAACAAATGGATGTAGAGTTGTCACCAATGACATTCTTTCATGATTTTTTTTATATTTAAGACCAAAGCTACGTGGCTCAAAGTGATTGAATGATATTTCTCTGTTCTAGCACGTATGTGCGCTTTGCATCCAAAACATGTAAAACTTTATATATGTTGATTTTTATTCTTTTAACAACAGTTTATGCAGAAACACGCCAATTCAAGAAATGGTTTAATTTTGTGGCATCAGATGGCTCTATATCCACTTAAAGTGATTAAACATCTTACTTTTTTTTATTCGCCTGATGCACATCATTGTGAATACAACACATATTAAAGAAAATGTGCATACAAGTGCTACAATCCAAACCCAGTCATCCATGTTGTCTTTTGGGTGAAAAGAAGTTGGTGCACTGTAGACATATTGAATCAACAAATATTAATATAAGATAAATGCTATTTTCAGATTAATATTTTGAGCTGTTTTAAAGTATTTTTTAATACATCAACAAACTTACTAGTATTGAAAGAAATTTAACAAGCATTTCAATATGTAAAATATAATTCCACTTTCTATAAATAGATTTAAAACAAACCTTATTACACAATTAAAGATCTGTGGAATCCTACCTTTCACAAGACGGCTCAGCAAGGAAACAGCCATTTCCAATTGATAGACAAGATGGGTCTGTAAAATACCAAATCATATGCATTAAGACTTAAGTTAAGTCAAGTCCTAAGACTATTTAAATGAAATTTGTAAAAATATATTTATATACACATGTATAGTCTTGCCAAAGTAACTGTTTCCATCGTTTGAATTTTTGACGGTGTTTGACGATATAAACATACCTGTTAATTTAATAAAACTCAAATCGATTAAATAGAAAAAACTCCAAGGTCACTATAATTGTTTTTACCCGGAGTAACTCACTACATGAACAAAAACGGAGATTGAAAAAGGTTTTCTCCAATCGGATGCACCAAATCATCTCACATATACTTTTTTACATTATCATCCGGGGTACTGATATGTCGTTTGCAATGCAAAATCTCCGTAAACTCTTCGTTTTTAGTCATGTATTGAAACCCAACAAGTTTGAGAGTTCATTTCAAAGGTAAAATCTTTGGATTTTTCATCCCGTTGATTGAAGAACGTTTAAACTCTAGGGTATTTAAGAATTTCAAAATGCTTTAAGAAAATATACTCAATTAATTATTTTGGGACAAAACGTTAACGTCATTTTCATAAACTTAAAGCCAATACTAGCCCACGTAGTATAGAGAGCAATGTATTAGATTATAATCCACACCTCACTTAAAATGCATTAAAATATTTAAAATATAAAAAATATATTTGAAAACATAACCAGCATTCGCACACGGTACAAATCAAACACGCATATTCATATTTATATATATATATATATATATATATATATATATATATATATATATATATATATATATATTCAAGTGCAACAAAATTTAAATGTCAATATCTTGATTAGCAATTTACCTTTAATAATCGTTTGACAAAATGTAAACGAAAACATTTGCAGAATTTAAGATTAATGCATATTTTAGTTATTGGCACTTACTTTCAAAGCTTCTAGTGCTAAGATATGAGAAATTATGACATCCATATTTGAAATGGCTGCAGTCATATGTATTCACCTTTGAGATGTGCTTGACCAAATATAAGCAGTAACCTGAAAGCAAATCATGGTATCACTAAACATTTTGATGAACCCAATGATTCATAAGAAAAAAATAATGTTGTGAAGAATTTCGTGTTAAAAAAATTCGCAGCGATCAATAGATTATATATTTTTGTTTTTGATATACTATGTTCTATCTTATGCACACTCATTTTATTCTCATGCAAATGAGTATTTAGAATATAAGCTTTAAGTTTGATCCTTTTTCTGAAATCCCTAAAGGCTTCCATGTACCTTTCAGAATCCATATTCTAGGTTCTGTGTAACAAAACTCTAGAAGCTCTGTCAAGTTTTCGTTCGGTAAGCACAAGTAGCCATGTTGTGCTGTGCAATTGATGGCAGATGCCCTTTCCTTCCACCCCGTTTCATTTTTAGGACAACTTGAGGTTAAGTATACGGGGAACTTGTAACCATCAAGTCCTTTCTGAAAGTTTAGAAAAAGTTCAGAAGGCAATGCTATTCGAAGAAGTTTTTTTTTAAATTTTTTAAAACTTACACAAAAAGATGGCAATTTAGAAAATTTAACTAACTTTTTACACAATAATACAACTGATAATTTTTCTGGTTCAAAAGGCTTTATATAAATGCGCTTCATAAAGCAAATTAAATTCATTTCAATTAGCATATACTCTGACTTTTACTGTCAAGCAAATATAATGCAATTTTTTTAACAAATTTTTTTATTCATTTTCAGATTAATTGAGGTGATTGGTTTTTAAAGAATGCTGATATACATATAAATGAATCATTAACAAACAATATACTGACAGTTTTCTTAGGAATTACGTAAATGAAATGTCGATTATAAAATAACACAATAATTGATTACTGCTCATTTTAAAATACAGTCTTTGTTTCTTTTCCTTACATGTATCATTACCACAGAATCTTCTAATTAGTTCGATATAACGATGGCGTAAACGTGCATATATATTTAGTTGATGTTCGTCTTTCATAGTCCTAAGGTAAATATCCGATGAAAAAATTATTTTACATAAAAGGAGTGGATGGTTGTGGCAATTTAAAGACTATTTAAATCTCCTATGAATGAGAGATCTATATAATAAAAAAGCAGATGTTCAGCTTATAAAACTAAAATATTTGATATTTGAAATGTTTATTTACTTTATAATGGATTATAACTTATAATAAATCATATCTGGAAATTTAAGAAAAATCTGATGGTTAATATGTTGACCACCCTGCTTCCTTAAGTTTTTATATAAAACTAACTCTTAAGGTGGAATAACACATCTGAAAATTGTCATTCAAATTAGGGAATTATTTGATTATGAAAGATATAATGATGAATAAACTGTACATATTGCTTTTCTGGGGAATGAATGTACTATACAAAGCATCCAATAAAGCGGGAGGTCAAATACCATTCAAAGTCTCTAAAAATGTTTAACCTTATTTCTAACAGTATCTTATGTTTTATATCGATTTTGCATATCAAAATCAAAACAAAAACTAATATAATGTATTATGTGGTACCTTTGGTTGATGATAAAAGTAAGAAATCATGTGTACATGTACCTCCAAATTAACCTTCTATACTGCATACACTGTTTTAAAAATTCTACTATGCTTTAAAGGGACAAAGTCACAATTTTGGTGTATTTTTTTTTCTATTTTACAGTGTTATGTCTAACGATCAACTATTTACGAGTGTCATTCGTAGAGTTTTAAGCAAGATACGAGCAGAGCTCACAATTCCTTGTTATGTAAATAAGGCTCGTGCCATGTTTTTGTTTACATTTGTTTAATATAACAGTTCTTTTTGAAGCTTTTTTTTTCGACTAATTCGTTTTGAAAATAGATATGAGACAGTTCCTAGCGTTTTTCACATTCATTTTAGGTGTTAATCTGGAATTGCCTTTTTAACATTCAAAATGTATTAAAAAACTTGACTCCAAAACAAGGAATAATTGTAAGCTCTGTATCTCGCTTACAACTCGACGACTGAGAATCGAATTTTGGTTGAATATTAAATATGTCTTTCTGACATACTTTAAATAGATACGCCACATCGCCAACCTGAGCAACAATAGTCATAATAGAATCTGTTTTATCGAGTCTTATACAAAATTTTTGGACAATGTAGTGGAATAAAGATATAAAAAGTTTTTCAATTTTTTTTTCACATTTTTTTTTCAGATATTATCATGTTAAACATTGAGCCACTTTTTAACAACATGATTTCAAAGTCATATCACATAATGGGTATTACAGTTCTTGAGAAGATCTTAAAACAAATATCTACAATAAAGCGCATTGAAGCAGTAAAAGTTTTCGTTCGAATGGAATGTTAAAAACTTTGTATCGAACGTCAATTGTTACAAAAGACACGCCCATTTCTTTTGAAACGAGAAAAACAGTATTCGTCACAAGGCTTTTGGAACTGCCTCTTTTCTAAACAGCACAAGCAGGAATTTCACACACGTGCATTATTATACACGAAACACACATACACACACTGTCTTTCTCTCATTCCAACTATGTTCAAAAACAGTGATATTGTTCATAATAAAGAGTCAAGAATAATTTTAGTAACAACTTTTTTTGTGTTTTGAACTTCCTGTTACATGTACTTTATTTCAAATAAAGAAAATTTTTTTTCACAACATATATGCCATATTTCAGTTTTTCGTTTTAGAGGGGTAAGCTATACGTTCTTCGTCTTATTCTGCATTTGTTGCTGTGTTAGCAGCATGTTAAATGGACTTAGATATGCGCAGGGCATGAAAAACATATACGGAGAAAATATCGGGATTCAGCTTGTGTTCGTCCATATTATCAGGGTCTGCAGCCCTGCTTGTCTTGTTTAGAAGATGAGCTGTTACGAATACGGTTTTCCTCCTTATTAAAGAAATGGGCGTGTCTTACTTATGTAACAATTGACGTTTTATACAAAGTTTAGGACATTCCATTCAAACGAAAACTTCTACCACTTCAATGCGCTTCATTGTATAAACCTACATCAAACTTTGAGCCCCACCACATTTGAGAATCAATAATACGTCAAGATGTTCGCATTTTAGTAAAATCATGTATTATAACATTTGAGTTTACAAGAATAACTTAATTTTTTGTAAACATTGCCCCTTTCCACACTGTGGCCCCACCTTACCCCCGGGGCCCATGATTTGAATAAAATTTAATCTATCACACCTAAGGATGCTTCATCACAAGTTACAGCTTTTCTGGTAAATTTGATTTTAAGGAGAATTTTAAAGATTTTCTCAATATATATTTCATATATAAAAATTGGAACCCTCATTGCTGAACCACCCTCCCCCCGATGATCATAATTTTAACAAACTTGAATCTATATTGCCTGAGAATGCTTCTACACAAGTTAAATTTTATATGGCCGATTTGTTTTTGGGGATACGATTTTGAAAGAGTTTTCTCTATATATTCCCATTTAATATTCGATCCCCCATGGTGGCCTCACCCTACCATCGGATATAACGTTTTGAACAAACTTGAATCTACCCTACCTGGGTATACTTCCACACAAGTTACAGCTTTTTTGGTCAATCAGATTTTTAGAAGAAGATTTTAAAAGAGTTTCCCCTGTACATTACAGTGTTGAATTTGACCCCTATCGTGGCCCCACCCTACCTCCGGGGGTCATGATTTTTACAAATGTGAATTGTCGCTCTCAGAGGATGCTTCCACGTAAGTTTCAGCTTTTTTTTACCGATTACTAAATACCTTAATTTATGCAATTTTGAATCCCCTTTGCTTAAAGGTGCTTTGTGTTAAGTTTGGTTGAAATTGGGACAGTGATTCTTGAGAAGATGTTGAAAATGTGAAAAGTCACAGACAGAAGACGGACAAAATGTGATCAGCAAAGCTCACTTGAGCTTTCAGTTCAGATGAGTTAAAAATGGTAAAATAAATTTTAACCAATTACGTGAACATGCGCCTTTAACTTAAAATTATATGATCGTTATACCACATACAAAATGTGGTCGCTGTTTGCTAACATGGGGGCATTAAAGACTTGTACCGGTAGTTAGAGAATGGTGGCCCTACATGTTAGCATAGGCAATGCATTTTTGTACTGAAGGTGAGATATATATTTGAACACTTCAGAAACCCCTTTCATTATGTGTTTGTGAATTTTGTCAATGATTTAAAAAAATATACTTTTACTTATAAGAACTATATTTCGTCAAATACTCTGTATTTGTAAATGTCCCTGTTTACCTGTATTTAAAAAAATCCTATACAGTTATGTGAATAATTATGTAGTAAGTGTATTTGTTATTGTTTGAAAATAAATGTAAATTTAACAAAAATATGCTATACATGATCGTTACCATATATAATCATACACTTATATTTCAGGAAGTTTATTTATATTACACAATCATTCTACATTTCACGAAGTAAAAAGACCGTATCAAATGGTGTTAAATATCGCATCACATAACTTCACGCCGAACCGAAGAAAAGCTTTTAACTGACACTTTAGACGAAAATTTTTCGTAAGATTAGTTAATGTAAAGTAATGATAAAGTACTAGAATAATGGTACTGAAATACTTAATGTGAATATAATGTTACACTAATAGACTGCTTTTAACAATTAAAACTTTAAATTGTATCTGTTAATTTTTACATCCACACAGTATAATTCACTCTTTTTCTTCCGGAAATTGATAGTAACTCACAGCTGAATAGAAACTAATAGGACCGAAATCAACATGATCCAAATCAAACTAGTTTATCGATCATCTCAACAGTCTTAGTAATAACCAGTTTTTAAAAAAAATTGCTCTAGCTGTTTCTGTTTTACTCCCTCTGTGATCTGCAATTCATACCAATTTATTATAATTTAAGAATTGATTTTATCAAAAAGTGAACAAGAGGCCCATGGGCCACATCGCTCACCTGAGGAACAATAGGTATGATAAAATAAGCTTAATAGAGTCATAATACAAACAATCTGGACAATGTTCAATAATACATGTAGATCCTGTATAAATAAAACCCATTTCCCTCCAGGATATTCTTATGTTTATAATCATTAGTCCCTTTTGTAACAGGATGATTTTATAGTCATATCACATGTTAAGTATTGCAGTTCTCAAACAGATCCGTAACAATTGTTTATATATGGGATATAAAGCTACATCAAACGCTGAACCTTCTTGTGAGGCCGAAGAATTATCCAGGAGACAAAGTCTTAACAATTATGAAGAATCATCTGGCTGATTAGTTTCTGAGAAGAAGATTTTTAAAGATTTACTCTATATATTCCTATGTAAAACTTTAACACCCCCCCCCCAAATGTGGCCCCACTATACCCCCAGGGATCATGGTTTTTACAACTTTGAATTAACACTACCTGAGGATGCTTCCACACAAGTTTCAGCTTTCCTGGATGATTAGTTTCTGAGAAGATTTTTAAAGATTTACTCTATATATTCCTATGTAAAACTTCGACCCCCTATTGTGGCCCCACCCTTCCCCCGGGGGTCATGATTTTCATAACTTGGAATCTACACTACCTGAGGATGCTTCCACTCAAGTTTCAGCTTTCCTGGCTGATTAGTTTCTGAGAAGAATTACTCTATATATTCCTATGTAAAACTTTAACACCCCCCCCCCAAATGTGGCCCCATTATACGCCCAGGGGTCATGGTTTTCACAACTTTGAATCTACACTACCTGAGGATGCTTCCACACAAGTTTCAGCTTTCCTGGCTGATTAGTTTCTGAGAAGAGGATTTTAAAAATTTACTCTATATATTCCTATGTAAAACTTTAAACCCCCTATGGTGGCCCCACCCTACCCCCGGGGGTCATGATTTTCACAACTCTGAATTTACACTACCTGAGGATGCTTCCACACAAGTTTCAGCTTTCCTGGCTGATTAGTTTCTGAGAAAAAGATTTTTAAAGATTTACTCTATATATTCCTATGTAAAACTTCGACCCCCTATTGTGGCCCCACCCTTCCCCCGGGGGTCATGATTTTCATAACTTGGATTCTACACTACCTGAGGATGCTTCCACTAAAGTGTCAGCTTTCCTGGCTGATTAGTTTCTGGGAAGAAAATATTTTTAAAAGATTTACTCTATATATTCCTATGTAAAACTTTAACACCCCCCCCCCCCAAATGTGGCCCCACTATACCCCCAAGGATCATGGTTTTCATAACTTTGAATCTACACTACCTGAGGATGCTTCCACACAAGTTTCAGCTTTCCTGGCTGATTAGTTTCTGAGAAGAGGATTGTAAAAATTTACTCTATATATTCCTATATATTCCTATGTAAAACTTTAAACCCCCTATGGTGGCCCCACCCTACCCCCGGGGGGTCATGATTTTCACAACTCTGAATCTACACTACCTGAGGATGCTTCCACACAAGTTTCAGCTTTCCTGGATGATTAGTTTCTGAGAAGATTTTTAAAGATTTACTCTATATATTCCTATGTAAAACTTCGACCCCCTATTGTGGCCCCACCCTACCCCCGGGGGTCATGATTTTCGTAACTTGGATTCTACACTACCTGAGGATGCTTCCACTCAAGTTTCAGCTTTCCTGGCTGATTAGTATCTGAGAAGAAGATTTTTTAAAGATTTACTCTATATATTCCTATGTAAAACTTTAACACCCCCCCCCCCCCAAATGTGGCCCCACTATACCCCAGGGATCAAGGTTTTCACAACTTTGAATCTACACTACCTGAGGATGCTTCCACACAAGTTTCAGCTTTCCTGGCTGATTAGTTTCTGATATATTCCTATGTAAAACTTCGACCCCCCCCCCCATTGTGGCCCCACCCTACCCCCGGGGGTCATGAATTCCACAACTTTGAATCTATACTACCTGAGGATGCTTTCACACAAGTTTTAGCTTTTCTGGCTTTATGGTTCTTGAGAAGAAGATTTTTAAAAAAATTCTTGAAATTTTTCCATTATTTCTAATTATCTCCCCTTGAAAACGGGTGAGACCATTAACTTTCACAACTTTGAATCCCCTTTGTCTAAGGATGATTTGTGCCAAGTTGGTTGAAATTGGCCCAGTAGTTCCTGAGAAGATGTTGAAAATGTGAACAGTTTACGGACAGACGGACGGACAGACGGACGACAGACAAATTGTGATTAGAATAGCTCACTTGAGGTTCAGCTCAGGTGAGCTAATAAAAATATAAGCACTGAATGATTTTTTTTGTGTGTGTCAATTACGGTTCTTTACCGCGTTATGATAATTTGTTTTCTCAAGACGGCAGTTTTTAACACGACGATGTAAATAATGAATCCATCATTGATAAAATAAATTACAATACTGTTTTCGTATGAAATAGAAAATCATATATCAAGTGAATGTAGATATTTCAGTGTAAACTTAAAAAAAATGTTTAAACTTATAAAGGTGATAACTTATAAACCTATAAAGGATATTTATTCTTACAGAAAAACGATCAGTAAAAGGGCGCTACCTATAGTCAATGAACACATTCCTGTTCTTTAAAATAGTAAGCAAAAACAAATACCTATCTTAACGATATCAATTATGGTTATTTCTAGCATAATTTTTCATATATTTTACAGATATTCAATACACCTACATGTAAGTATTTAATATTGATATACACTCAGTTCATTTTTACTAATACATGTAGGAATTGAACAGACGTTAATAAGAAAATAATGTACTTACACATTCATTCAGGACGAAAATAGAGGAAAATAATATTACCAATATCAAAAGACTATTTTTTTTATACAAGTCCATGGCTTTTTCTCAACAGATGTCTCAGGGACTCTAAAACTGAAATCACACAGGAATGTAAGTGTTCTCGATACTAAACTATGCTCATTTTTTTCCTTATTTGGGGCACCAGGGAGGTGATTTGGATAGTGAATTCTTCTAAGTAAAATAAAAAATACAAAAAATTGTTATTACATACACAATTAACACAAAAGTTACAATATTTGAAAACAATTGGGTTATTACTATTCATTGTATCGGCAAAATAAAATGTTTGTAAATTACGTTCCTAAAGGTCCCGTGCATAGCGTGAAAAGTAATATGTACATGCATGCGTGTGAAATTCCTGCTTGTTCTATTTAGAAGACTCCGAAGAGTTTCGGTTCCGAAAGCATTGTGACGAATACTGTTTTACTCGTTTCAAAAGAAATGGGCGTATCTTTTATAACATTTGACGTTCGATACAAAGTTTAGAACATTCCTTTCGAACGAACAAATTTATTACGTCAATGCGCTTCATTGTACAAATCGAACTATCGCCAGACAGGTAAATCGTTTCTAACGACAAACCATTCACAAAACCACAACAAGTCCTTTCAGGTGCATCTGGAGAAAAACCCCACAGGTAAATTCTTCACGGTCTACTAATTTTAGACAATTTGAACGTACCCATAACATCAAAACAGGATTAAAACACAATCCAAAAGATCGACTGCGTCGATCAGTAAAATACAGCGGAGAATTGTGTGTCGTTACTGTAGGTTAGAAATATAAGACAGATAACAATCAACCTGAAAAAGACATATACAATGAAGCGCATTGAAGTGGTAAAAAATAACACACTTTGTGCTCTTCAAACCTAGGACTAGGGGCCGTTATCTCTTAGCAAAACTTATCGTCCCTCTTTAACATGCAAATTCCATTGAACACCATATCTTCTGGCCGGATGGTGTGAGGTGCAGAAAGTGGTTTGGCAAACGCCGATGGGAGGAAAAGTGCGTGACACCAACCCAATCCCCGCAAAAGGTCGAGATCATTAGATTAACGCAAGCTAATAGGTCTAAAACCTAAAAAGAAAAAGAAAGAAGGGAAAAAACCAAAAATATGGAAAGAAGAGGCCCATGGGCCATATCGCTCACATGAGCAACAAAAGACGTTATAAAATCACTTTTATGAAGTCATATCCAAAATATTGGGAAAATAAATCAGTAAAAAAGATCATGTATTAAAAGATTTTCAAATTCATCAGATGTTCAAATGTTGAGCCCCTTTTGAAACTAGATGATTTCATAGATATATCACATATTAAGCATTGCCTTGCTCAAAAAGATCTTAAACAACTGTTCATATAAATAAAAATCTATATCAAACTTTGAATCCCTTGTTTGGCATAAGAACTATCTAGGGCCACAGTCTAAACAACAGAATCAACAAATGTTAATATGCTTGCATATTAACAAACACATTTCTTTAGAATTATCGAATTTATTTCCTATGTAAAAATTGGACGCCCCACCCATTATAGTCTCATCCTTTTTTATTTAATATTTAAAGATTGTTTAAATATCTATTACACTATCAGAGGATGCCTTCAATCAAGTAACAGCTTTTCTGCTTCATTATTTTCGAAAAGAAGATATTTCTCTTTACATTCCTAGGTAAAAATTCGACCCCCATGGTGGCACCACCCTACTTCCGGGAATCATAATTTGAACGAACTAGAATTTACACTACTTGAGGGTGCTTTCACACAAGTTACAGCTTTCCTGGCCAATTGGCTTTTGAGAAGAAGATTTTTAAAGATTTTTCTCTATATATCCCTATGTAAAAGTTTGACCCCCATGGTGGCCCCACTGTACCTCCAAGGATCATATTTTGCACAAATATGAATCTACACTATCTGAGGGTGCTTCCACACAAGTAACAGCTCTTCTATTTATTCTTTTTAAAGATTTACTCAATATATTACTATGTAAAAATTTGACCCCCGTGGTGGACAAACCGTTTACCAGGGGATCATGATTTAAACAAACTTGAAACCATACTATCTGAGGATACTTTCACACAAGTTACAGCTTTTCTGGCTGATTGGTTTTTGAGAATATTATTAAAGATGTCAATAAATTTTTAATAATTCTTAATGATCTCCCTTTAAAAGAAGGTGGGCCCTTCATTTTCACAAACGTTAATCCCCTTCACCCAAGAATGCTTGTGTGCCAAGTTTGGTTGAAATCAGCCTTGTATTACCGTAGAAGCCAACAATGTAAAACGTTAACAGACGGACGGACCGACGGACGGACAGACAGACAGACAGACGGACGCCGGACAAAAAGGACCAGAAAAGCTCACTTGAGCTTTCAGCTGAAGTGAGCTAAAAATGAACACTTTACTGCCTATTTACTTCCGTCAATCATGGTACGAATTCTAACATTATCGCATATTGGAGCTTGTCTCAGATATGCGCATTGATCTCAGTAACTATAAGTCGGAAATTTTGAGTACGATCGGGTTGGGTTTTAACGGGTGTTTTTATATTAGTTACTTCCCTTCTAGAATAATCCCCTTTCTAAAACAATCGTGGATAAGGTAACACGTAGTAAATTTGCTAGAATTTTTTTTAGCATAATCTTGCTTTTTTATGGCTGTTATAACAAAGCATTCAACTCATATTGGGTAATGTTGTACGCTGCCAGAAGTAATATAGATGGATGGTTTTAATTTATGAAGATTTTTGATCGATTGAATTTATTTACATGGTTTTTATTTATGTTCGGCTGAAAACCACGTGAGGGTATGATAGTCAGAACGGAATGCAGATGTACTCAAAACCGTCCATTTTATCCGTTAAGTATTTACTGTTTTTGCTAATTTTAATTATTTCTTATTATTCCGAGCAAAATGCCCCCCCCCCTAAAAAACGGATTTGTCAGCGACGAGGAGCCAGCGTTGGGGCCGGAGACGACAGACGCCCGAGAGGGCAGGGCGTGCAAGCAGCAGTACAGCAGCAGAGCATGTAGCGCAACCTCCAGTGGAAAATCAGATGGTGGCTTCCCATTCCCGTCAGCCCTCCACAGAACCCATGATGGTGGCGCCATCCTTCAACAGATTCTATTAGCTCATTCCAGCAAGAATCGGCAGAAATGGCACAAGGTACTAACATTGGTGTTCAGTCTCGGTCTTTAATGTTTGGCAATAACTTAAGTCAACCTGTCATTAACAATTCAACCCAAGTAGATTTAGGTTACCATGTAGAAAATGCAACCAAACAAAAAATTGTCAATGGGGAATACATTTATTTAGCCACCCTGCTGGTGCGTGATGCTAACAGGCTACAACTATCCACATTGTCAATGGACTCCCAAGGCCAAATTATAGCCCAGCCCAAACATAGTTATAGATTGACAACCATTGAGAAATGGACAGATGCCTTTATCATTTATTCATGCATATATCTTACAGCCCACCCTAGCAAAACGCACCAACTATTCAAATACATGCATGACGTTAGGTTGGGGGCCGAAAAATCGCAGGGTTGAGTCACATATGCTGAGCAATACAGGGTTCGGATGGCAATTAACCCATCAAATAACTGGGGGTAATAGATAGTGAATTGTGGCTGGTGTATATGACGCCCGGGATCCAGTCTAATACAAATCGTCCATCAATTTCGCCAAACAAGTGCTTTGACTTTAACTACAGAGATTCTTGTAACAGAATCCATTGCGCCTATCTGCACCAGTGCATCAGATGCAACAATAAACATCCATTAATTCGCTGCATGGACACTCAAACTCCTACACACCCAAATGGTCAGTCATTTCGGGGACAATGATTTCCATTTAGACCGTCTCGGTTTCAGTCCACCTATCAACGAAGGCAAGTCTTACCACAGTTCAAGACAATTTACACCCTTAGTCAAGACATGTTACACCACAGTCAAGACATGTTACACCACAGTCAAGACAAATGGGCCCTGGGCGTTTCCCCACTAAAGACACAACAAATACTGGAACATTTAATTAGCTACCCAGATAGAGAGGCAGCACATACTTTAAGGGAGGGTCTAGTTAATGGGTTTAAGTTGCAATATGAGGGTCCCCGGTTTCCAATTTTTAGTAGCAATTTAGTGTCTGCATGTTTTACAAGAAAAAATAGATAAGGAATTACAGAAGGGCGAATGGCAGGCCCCTTTCAGTCCCCCCCCCCCCTATGTTAAACTTTCATGTGTCCCCAATAGGTATTGTTCCAAAAGCTGATGGCGGTTGGCGAATGGTAATGCACCTTTCATACCCACCGTCTGCAAGCATTAATCACAACATTGACCCTATTCACACATCAGTAAAATACACATCATTTGACACAGTCATTCAAACAATAAGTCAATTGGGGAGAGGGACAATTATTACAAAATCTTATATAAAAAGCGCATTTCGGTTACTTAAGATATTCCCGGGGGATTTTGAATTATTAGGTTTACAGTTTGAAGGTAAATTCTATTTTGATAAGTGCTTGCCATGTGGGTGTTCCATTTCATGTAAACTATTTGAAATGTTTTCCACATTCTTAGAGTGGTTAGCTAAGGAAAGATCAGGGTTCAAGACCATTCATCATTACTTAGATGATTTCATCTTCATAGGGAGTGCTAACACAAGTCAATGTAAATTTATTATGCTAAAATTTGAGGAGTTGTGTTTGGAAATTGGTGTACCCTTGAACGCAGAGAAAACAGTTTTACCCACTACTAATTTAGTGTTTCTTGGTCTGGAAATAGGCACGGTCAAAATGCAAGTCTCTATTCCACAGGAGAAAGTATATCAACTTTCTACTCTATTAAAATTTTGGGTAGGTAAGAAGAAAATTAAGTTGTCGGAGCTACCATCTCTAGTGGGCAAGTTAAATTTTTTCAGCAAGGCTATACCTGGTAGTAGAGCATTTAATCGCAGGTTTTACAATGCTATGATAGGAACTAGTAAACCAAATCATCATATTCGGATATCGGGGTCCATGCGTCAAGATATGAAAACCTGGATCGAATTCTTGGATAGTTTTAATGGGGTGGTATACTTTCCGGACAGTGAGTGGAGTACCTCAGATACACTGAAACTTTTCACAGATAGTGCAGGGTCAGCAGAATTAGGTTGTTGTTGTTGTTATTTTTAGGACCAATGGATGTTCCTTCAATGGCCAGAGCAATGGCCTTACAATGACATTTTGCGTGATATTACTTTTAGTTAGTTCCAATTGTGTTGTCATTGATGGTCTGGGGAAGCTTCCTGCATAATAAAAAACTTATCCTTTTCATAGACAATATAGCTTTGGTTCATATTTTAAACAAACAGTCATCTAGGTCAGAGCGTGTCATGTCATTAGTTAGGCCCAAAATGTTGGTTGCGCTAATGTACAATATTCAGTTTGAAGCCAACCACATCCCAGGCAAACTTAATCAAATAGCTGACTCTATTTCCCGCAAAAAGTGGGACACTTTCAGGAGCCTGGCACCCCAGCAGACGCACAACCTCAGCCAATTCCAATGCTATTCCAGACCTTGCTCTCTCAAGCGAAATAGAGCGTTTATTCAGTGCATCTATGTCAGTGAACACTAGCGAGGCATACAGGGTAGGGATTCAAGCGTTTGAACATTTTCGTATTGGCCAAGGGTTGTCACTGGTTTGGCCGCCACCAGACACACGCTTAAACATGTTTATTGCACATATATCAATAAAACACTACAAACACCCGACGGCAAAATCATACATTGCAGCGATAAGCTTCAAATGCAAAAGTCATACATTATATGATCCCACAAAAAACTTTGTCACCCCAAAGGTACTCCAAGGTATGAGAAGATCCACCAATACAGCAGACACACGGTTACCAATCACACTGGACATTTTACAAACCATTATCCCAAACCTTCAATTTGTTTGCTGTAGCAATTATGAAACCTCATTGTATAAGGCTGCCTTTTCCCTTGCATTCCATGCATTACTTAGGATAGGTGAAATTGCTCTATCTAAGAGTAATTCACATGAAACCGTAATCCAATGCCAAGATGTTTCACTGTTGACTAACAAACTTACGGTAAGCATTAAACGCTCCAAAACCGATCAGTGTGGTAGGGGAGTGACATTGTCAGTTAATGCATCACATGGAATAACGTGCCCAGTAAAAGCAATGCAGAAGTTTTTGCAAGTGCCCCCAAACATTACGTGGCCATTATTTTGTCATTTTTCGGGGAAACCACTAACACGGTATCAGTTTAGTGAGGTCCTAGCTAAGGTCTTGGCAAAGTCATCCATTGATAGTAAGAATTTTAAGTCGCACTCCTTTCGGATAGGAGCAGCTACTACATTAGCACTTCAGGGCGAAACACAACATGTCATCCAATTGGCGGGTAGATGGCAATCTAATGCCTATCGCACATATATTCGTTAATGATAAGAATTATTGGGATAGTCTCATATACCATAATACATTCATCATTTTAAGTAAGTAGTAACTAAGCTTAACATATATTCGTTAATGATAAGCATTATTGGGCTAGTCTTATATCATACATTCCTTATTTGTAGTAAATAGTAGCTAAGCTTAACATCTACCAAGTTTTGTGCATATGGGTGTCAATAAAGTGTGGGTCATAGGATCCTCCATAGTCAAGAGAGCGAGCATAGCGTCCAGGGAACGAAAGGGGGATTAAACCTTGAAATAGCTAATACCGAAATCTGGTGGCAAGGCTATGGAGGTATGGTCCTTAGTCAGTTACTTCCCAAGCTTCGTGTGCTGCGAAGAATTGAGAATGACCCAGATATATTAATTATACACTGCGGAGCAAATAGTCTAGGTCTCATTGAGTTAAAGTCACTGCTGGAAAAGCTCCAAGACACACTGAAACAAATAGCCAAGCTTTTCCCTAGTTCTAAATTAGTATGGTCAAACCTGCACCCTAGATTCAATTGGAGGTATTCAGTGGACATTAGGGCCAGGGAGGACTCAAGAAAAAGAGTCAATAGGGAAGCAATATTGTTAGTTACGTCTAGGGGGGGGGGGGGTTATTAAACATACTCGGTTTGACAGTAAGGACCCAACATTATTTCATGATGACGGTGTTCATTTGTCAAAAAAGGGAAATGATTCATTCCTAGAAAACATTGAAAAGGTTGTTACATCGCTACTTAAGGTTGAGGGAGAAGAAAATGAGCAAGCTCTGGCCGCTGGTGACCATCTGTGTTGAGGTACTGCCGGCGTCAGTAATGGTCTTTGGTCCTCCCATTGTGGCGGTTGCAGTTCCATAAATGCCCGTAATAGATCTGCATCAGACAACAGGCATTTATGGCCCTTGCAAGTGGCGTATTTCGACCGCACCTCAACACAAATGGAAGAGTCGACACATATTCTACGCTCATTACGTCATATTGGACAGTTGATCCTAATTCAAATCCATAATGATGGATATGCACATGTGAAAATGTTTGTCCATTTACTTGTCATTCAAGGTTGCTTACATCATGTATATGGCTTAAGTAAGGTTAAAATATTTAGTAGAACATACAGCACTTGCGTTTACCCAGTGCATGATTACGTCATATTTGCTTATTGATAAATGATAGCGTCATATTTGCTTGTTGATGACGTCATAATTAGTCATAGTTGCCTATTGATTACATCATGTTTGCTTAATGCTTTGCGGCCCTGCGCTAGCCCCCATAATTTCACCGCGGCCAGAAGCGCCAAATAAACTATTCTCAGATAACTTGGTTTCCATGTTATTCATTAGGTATCTGGGATAAGAAACGTTAATGGTGCAATGTCATCAACTTTGTATCTCAACTCCCTTCTAGACAATACAGACTGTGCTGTTACCGTTATATCTGAGCATATTCTAAAAAATTAGCACAAAAGATGTACTAAGACTCTATTCATAAATTCTTTTTAAGGTATATATGCCGTTTATAACGGCATTTCTGCGATGTTGAAAACTGTATGACAAGGTATATGAAAAAGAAGTTAATAGTAACTTTTGCGATTTTTTTTTCATTAGTATTCACGAGGTACCATCCATAATTTGCAAATGATTTTTGGCAATTGACCTCTGAATATTTATTAACAATTGACGTTTGCGCATGTGCGCGGGAATAGTTATTCAGAAAAGCAGCATGAAGAACGAGATAAAACTGCAGGTTGGTTTACAATTGTTGAGTTCATTTAAAGAGGTGCTTGTTCCGTAAACAGAAAAATATCTCTTATAGTTTCATTTTTTCATCCACATTTTATGAGCATCGGTGTCAATGACAATCGATGAGAGCTCTTTTGCAATTGATGATTATTTTCATACCTTGAACAATACCTTATTATTAACAAAAAACATATGCAGACGATGAATATTGTACCATACACATGTGTTTCTTTTCCTTTATGAGTAAATATGATATCTTAAAAGTGTGACTTCAAGAAGCAAGAAGCCGGCAAGCTTATAGTTCAACATGAAGTTTAACTCATTTATAACACATGCCCATTGCCCACCACTCAAAACGTGTCAAATAAATACGGTATAGATTCTCATTGAACAACGTTCTCGGTCAAACTGTTTCTTTCTTTCTTTTCTTTTCAAACGCATTATTCCACTGCCAACGGGCCAACCACGTTTTCGCTTTGACATCTTGCATTGTGTACCTTCTAAAATTTACATTTCACATTACGTGCCAATGCTCATTTAAAAATGGGTATTACTGACCGACCTGGTCAGAAAATAAAATAATAAGAATGTATATTTAATTCTTTTAAATGCGTTTGGTATAAACTGTATAATTTGCAGAAAGATTTTAACTTATGAAGCTTAATGGAAAAATACAAAAAAATTTATTTTTTTAAATTTTCAATTAAAAAGGCATAAATACCTTCAAGTATAGTAAAGATATATGAAAATGACAAATACACAACACCTAATGTTTGTTTAATAGGTAAAGGAGGAGTTGCTATTTTGCTAAGAAAATCATCAGCAAATATACAATGTAAGAGATCGAAAATGACCCAAAGCGGGTTTTTGAAGTAAAATTACAATATAATAATGAGAGCATGTATATTTTAGGTTTATACTTAGTATTACTTACCGATGGATAGTAACATACATAGCTAAACATATGAAGTCAATACTGTTGATAGTTTTACAATTATTAAAATGAGTGTGGCCATGTAATTACAGCAGGTGACATTAACAGCAGTTGTGTCAGTTCACTGCACACAAATGTTAATAAGCATGATATTTTTTCTGGTATTACAGATCGCTGAAATATTGCTATAGCTATTGCTCATTTTCAAATACTTAAATAATCTTTCCTTTTTTTACCAATATGTACTATGATCTAATTGATGTTTTGATCGTTTTGCACTGAAATAAAACCCCGCTTTTTTATCCAGTAACGATTCAACATGTAATGTAATTATTTTAAGGTCTCAAACCTTTTCTGAAATTGTGATAGACATGTCAGAAAAATCTGGCAAAAATTATGATTAACTTTTCTTGGACTTCTATGAAATATAAGTTAAATTTGCCAACATGTGTCGATGGAAATATTGAAAAATTGTAAAAATATGTTTTCCGTAACAAAATGAGGATATTCTATTGCTCAAACTATTTGAAAATTTTGTTTGCATTGAAAATAAGGAAGCTAAAGTAACGGTACTCTAAAAAACTGAGTTTTGAAAAATGTTCATTTTTTTCTATTAAATTTTTTTTAAATTTTTTATTTTATATAGTTAAATTGGCATTATAAAATATGAATTTATGAGTAAAATCAATGTATGATGCATAATTGTAACGTGCAAGGGGGTCATTGCCTGTGTTTCCCTGCGATACCCGAGATAGAATCGGATAGCCCTGATTGCTGCCAATATTTACAAGTGCAGACTTTAATCACCGCTCCTGCATATATATAGGGACCCAACGTAACGCAGGAAGGGATGACCGCACACCTACGCACCTCAACAGGTACCAACGTTAACGCAAGCAGGGATGACCGCACAAGTGCACCAACAACGCAACCTAACGCAAGTACAATGAAGGGAAATGAAGTGGTAAAAATGTTCAGTTGAATGAAATGTTCTAAACTTTGTATCGAACGTCAATTGTTACATAAGACACACCCACTTCTTTTGAAACGAGGAAAACATTATTCGCCACAATGCTAGCAGGAATTTCACACACGCACATTATACACAAAAACACTTTCTTTCTTTCTTTCCTTTCTTTCTGTCTTTCTTTGTTCAGAAACAATGATATTGTTCAAAATAAGAATATTTTTAGTAACAAATTTGTGTTTTGAACTTCCTGTTACATGTACTGTATTGCAAATAAAGAAAAGGTTTTTTTTACAACATATATGCACATGTTTCAGTTTTTCGTTTTAGAGGGGTAATTAAGCTAGTACGTTCTTCGTCTTCTTCAATCTTCTGCATTTGTTGCTGTGTTCGCAGCGTGTTTAGGGATCTGGGATATGCGCGGGCCATCGAAAACATTTACGGAGAAAAAATCGTGATTCAGCTTGTGTCCAGGGTCCGCAGCCGTGCTTGTGTTGTTTAGAAGATGAGCGGTTCCGAAAACATTGGTACGAATACTGTTTTCCTCGTTATAAAGGAAATGGGCGTGTCTTATGTAACAATTGATGTTCGATACAAAGTTTAGGACATTCCATTCAAACGAACATTTTTACCACTTCAATGCGCTTCATTGTAGGTAGTGCCACACACTTGCTCAAGAAAGGCTAGAACACCAGCAAGGATGACCACACACTAGTGCTCCGCCGCAACCATCACCAATACAAGCAGGGATGACTGCACACTTGTATTAATGCGATACAGAGCAGGGATGACCGCACACTCTGTATCGTAGATTAGATCACACGAAGATTAGAAAGAGCAAGGATGTTTACACCCTCAATCTCGCCGTACTTTATCAAGTTTAACCCCAAACAGTCGTTCTCGTAAAACAATAGACACTGTCCCTATATATGTGCCGGCCTAAAATAATTCATAGTATCTAAAAACGGGAAATCAAAAATAAACAAACTCATCCGATCTAATCCAAAACTATGTATGCAAAACGCCTTATTTACATAGAATATTTATAATTGTATGAAAATATAATCATCACACTAATTGGTTATTATTGGAAACATTAATTAAATAATCAAAAATCAATAAATCAAAAAGGAATAACTCTTGCTAAAAAAAATACATTAATAAGCTGCCCGCTTCACTACCAGAATTTTGCGTCCTCGCAAAACTAAAATCAAAACTTTACATCTTGCAATAGACGTCTTCCACCTCTTGTGGAACATCTGACTCTCTCAAGTCAGGAAATAACCTGCATTTCAGCTTCATCAGGCATATTATCCGATGCCTGCAATCTTCTGCCATCTGCCTCGACACCGTGGGGTCTCTTCAACAGTTCGGACGAACTCTTTTTGCCTCTTTCAATGCGAATACCAGGGGTTCTCCCTTTCAGGCCTCTGCGCCTGCGACCATTCTTGCATTCTTTTCTTCTGGCCAACTTCCACTCGAAGTACTTTTCTTTGTCTTTCGCTGAATTGAGGGTTCTGCCAACCGTAACACTGGAGCTGTTTGCAATAATCTTTTCGCAACGAACTTGGTCTTTAACCAGTTTTCTGTCGGTGACGTTTGGCATAGACTCTATATGGTAACTACGCGGTAGCATCCATTGGACAAGTCTTCAGCAAGTCGATGCTGTGCTACATTTCCGTTCTGGGGTTCACCTTGTCGACTAGCATTATTTCCACTGTAACTGGAATTACTCTTACAAGTCTGGTTTTCTGCTCTACTTCTACGCTGCCTTCATAATTGCTTGGACTTGCTTTGCTTCCTCACTACGCAATCTCTCCGCAAGTGTCCCAGTTTCCTGCAGAAATAGCATAACCTACGTTTAGATGATGAGGCAGTATTCCGTGCATTATCCTTGCTGCGTTGAAGTTGTAAATCCCTCAAATCCGTCTGGAGAGGCTCGATCTTAGCAGACAGTGATTTTACCAGTTCCACTAGCTAATCAGATGAGGGCTCAACATTGATATGGCGTGCATAGCATTTCCTCTCGGCTCTTTGGTGTGCCTCCAATTCAACAGCTAGTATCACTGCATCGTACAAGCTTCTCGGTCGGCATTGCTTTATACGAATGCACACCTCAGAATTGTCCAGCGCGTCCACAAAGTGATCTCCGGCTAACGTATCTCTGAATTCAGTCTCTGACGACGCTCTCGCATTTGCACTCTGTAGAGCTCTGCTTGACTTGGTGGAGCAAATCTATCTTCCAAAGCTAACGCAAGGGTTTCATAGTCTGGTTTTTCACCCTTTGGGATATTGCCAAGACATCCTTGTGCACTGCCTCGAAGGGAAGCTGCCAGGTAGAACCCTTTTGTAGCGTAACTCCAACCATTTATTTCAGAGCAGGCTTCAAAGTGTGCATAGTAATCGATCCATTGACCACTGCCATCATAAGTAGCTAGTGTAATAGCATTTTGCACTTCGTAGGCATCTTCCAATGTACTGCTTATCTCGGGGCTTGTGAACCTTTCCCGAGACTTTCAAAACGCATCAGCTCTGTGCAAAGACCAAGTGTTGTATTCTTCTGGCAAATGACTCGTTTTTCTATTCGGCGCATTGTAAATCTCAAATTAGTCAGGTAATATATCGTTGCTGCGCTGGTTTGCATATGTTTCATTAGTAGCAGAGTAATGATCGCACAGGTATTCCTCGTCCTTGCATATGGTGTTTCCTGCAAAACCTCTGATCAGAGCGCGTTTTTCATGCACTGGGGTTGATGTCTTCATGTCACTGCGCTCCCGCATCTCCGAAATCTTCTTCCTTAGAAAAATTATTTCTTTGTCAATTGTCTCCATTCTCCCTCTCTGCAGCAATTCCAGGGTATCCCTGGTACCAACGTTAACGCAAGCAGGGATGACCGCACACTTGCACCAACAACGAAACCTAACACAAGTAGGGAGTGCCACACACTTGCGCTAGAAAGGCCAGAACACCAGCAGGGATCACCAAACACTAGTGCTCCGCCGTAACCACCACCCATGCAAGCAGGGATAACCGCACACTTGTATTAATGCGATACATAGCAGAGATGACCGCACACTCTGTATCGTAGGTTAGATCAAATGAAGATTAGAAAGAGCAACAGACACTGTCCCTATATATGTGCCGGTGTAATGGAGAATAATGACCCCCGTAGAATAATGACCGGGGGTCATTTTTCTACGCAGAAAAATGACCACCCGGTCATTATTCTACGTAGAAAAATGACCCCTTTGCCTGAAGAATAAGTGTCATTTTCATAAAAATGAGCTTACTCCACATGAAGAAAAGTGACCCCTTTAGAATAATGACCCCCTTGTAGATTAAAGTTTTTCAGTTTATTTTTTTATTATTTGTGGGCCACTTCGACCCAAGTTGCAAGGGCGATAGTGCGAACGCGAAGGAGCAAAAGTGCGAAGATGCGACGACGAAGCGCGAAGATGTGATGCCTAAAGTGCGAATGTGCGAAGGCGAAGGAGCGATACCACTCAACTTTGCACTCTGGCCTTCGCATCTTCGCACTTTCGCCTTCGCCTTTTTTGATTGCATTCAGCAAGTCTTGGTCGATTACATGTATATAGAATTTAATACAGGCACCGTACTCGCCAAGGTTTTCCGATTAATCCATGCTTTTATTGGTACGCATGCGCTAGGCCATCGCGCTTACTATGAATGTTTATAAATATTTTAATGTGTACATGTAACATATATGTTTACCAGTGCTGGCTATGCCTAATCATGATCTACTCCACACAAAATTTAATGTCCGCCATAATGTGTACATATGCACTTCAAGACTCCTGTCACTTACCAGCCGTCTGTTTACCGTGGACAAAACACAGTAACATCCTAATTTCATTATGCGACACTCCTTGCTCATGCATGGATCTAGAGGGGGAGAGGGGGTCCGCCCCCCGGAAAATTCAATATTAATAATTTTACGCAATAAAAGGGGAGAGGGAGTCCGAACCCTATCCCCCCTGGATAATTTAATTTTATTAATTTTATTAAAAAAAAATCCAAAATATGCCTCGGAACCCTTTAAACGATGGAGAGCTCCGCAATTATTAAACATAGGTAATCACAGATTACAAAGCTCACCGAGACGAGGCATCACCTGTATGAAACCACCTTTATCATATTATATGAAAACCATCCTTTATGATCTTGGATATTCATGGATTCTGTTTTGACACAATATCGTATATCATCTGTTAAAAAAATGTTATGATAATCATATGTTAATCAATAAAATAATATAAAATTAAAATTGCATCCTATCATACTTACAATACATATATAAAACCATAAAATACCTAAAAAATGTGAGATATGATATTCTAACGTATGATATGACATTGTATTGTGTTATACATTATAATTGTATTTGATCAAATAATAGAATATCATAAAACTTAATACAATATAGTATTATATGAAACAATATCATATTGCAATAATACATAATAACATTGAAACATATGATATTATATTGTATTATGTATATTATATAATTAAGCATTGAATCATTATTTTTTGAAAGATGTGGTCTCATAACTGCAACGGTGTGTGCATACAAATTGTATAACGCGCGCTTGCGCTCATCGTTGCAGTTATAAGACCTTATTTTTCAAAAAATAATGAATCAATGCTTATATTTACGTTTTTTAAACATGTATTTCCATCCCGCAAATATGATTTGTTTTTGAAAAGCTCTGTCTTATTCAACGAGTTATGCGAAATTAACGAAATGGCCACTGGAACAGCCGAAATATGCTGACAAAAATAGTGCACAGCGTTTTAAATTCTAATAACACAATTTTATTTTTCTTTCTGTAATTTAATGAATTTGCTCTTGGTAAACTAAGAAATTAATCAATTGAATTCATTTAACTGTCAAAATATATTTACATCAATGAAATATTTATCAGCGTAAGTATAATAACAGGTCGTTATTCGGTTTGAAGTCGCGAGAAGAGTCAGTTCTTCTTCGAGAGAAATACTGAAGGAATACTAAATGTATTCATACGCACCAGATTTGGTGATTGGGTCTTCTGTGTTGTGCGTAAATATCACTCAAATCAACCAATGCAATTTAAAAGAGGGTAAGAAAGTGACTGTAAATATTATAGTATGATATTGTATTGTATGACACTGTATCATATTTGTTACATAATATGATATTGTATTATATAATACAATATTATTTGATACAACATTGTATCATATCAAATGATACAATATCGTGAAATAAAGTAAAATATTATATAATACAATCATATTATACACATTGTATTATATGATACAATAATATATATTAAAATATCATAAAATACAATTTCATGTGATATGATAATATATCATATAAACCAATATCATATTATACAATATCGTATGATACGATATTTTATGATATTGTAGCATAAAAATCAATACTATACATAACAATATCACGATACAATATCATATCATAAAATATAAAAAAAAAACCATATCATATAACGTGTTGCTAAATAACATATGGTATTATATTGCATCCTATTACACAATAGTGTTTCAAATCATACAATACTATATCATAGGAATTATGTTACATCATTTAACAACAACCACATCTATCTATCAAGCAGGTTTGAGTGAGGTGGGAAATTTCTCTAGCATCCTTGATAATGGAGATCAGGCTCTGCATCTAAAGCAACCTCTACGTTTCATTTATAATATAGTTAAATCAACTATGCAAGCTATCATCTTTGAAACATGTGACCTGTTCCAAAAAACTAAACCTCATCAAGAATCATAAACCTATGGCTCTGATTCAGCATTTAAGCCTGTCAGGTGCATCAGTGTCATAAGACGCACCATCCATACAAGTTTAATGAAGTTAGGACCAGTGGTAACTAAGATATAATCATTAGAGGGCACCTGCAACAAAAACTGTAACCAGCTCCAAAAACCTTAACTTCCTCTATGATCAGAAACCTATAGCTCATATTCAGCACTCAAGCCTGTCTGGTGCATCAGTATCATAAGACACACCATCCATGCAAGTTTGGTGAAGTACGGACCAGCAGTAACTTAGATATTGCTATTAAAGGGCACCTGCAACAAAAAACTTAAACCTGCTCCAAAAACCTAAACCTCCCCCAGCATCTGAAAGTAAGGAACCAGATTAAGTAGGTCCAGATGCATCATTCATGTAATTTTGTGAAGAGAGGACAAGTAATAGCTTAGATACAGGAGCTGCAACTAAAACTTTAACCAGCTCCGGACGCCGACGCCGGGGGTATAGCACATGCTCCCATTGACTTCGTCTCGGTGAGCTAAAAAGGCGAAAGCGCGAAGTTTCGAAGGCAAGAGTGCGAAGTTGCAAAGGCGAAGAAGCAATAGAAGTATCACTTCTTCGCCTTTGCAACATAGCACTTTCGTCTTCGCATCTTTGCGCTTCTCCGTCGCATCTTCTATATTTTTCATATTGTTCATGAATTATACTTGCATTGAGGATTTCCACAATACAAACTGCTGGGTATACAAGTTCATCACCCAGAATTAATGATGAAACCAAAATTATGAAAAGTTTACTCCACTGTTAGGCATTAGTAACCAAGCTGAAGTTAGTAGGCACTGACAGCAGCCATTACGCCAGTAGAGGTTAACGGCCAATAAGGAAATTCGTCAAAGTACTAAGAGTACTCGTACAGAAAATATACTTTACTTTATCCTCGGCATACTTTAGTTTAGTTAATATCAAGATGATTAATGCTTCAATAGTTTGTATGAGCATTGGTAACTTTGGATACATTAAAGATCGTGTGATCAAAATCAAGCGGGATATAAACCTCTAACATGGGCCCTAGCCTCTTATCAACGCTTTTAGAAACAATCTTTTCTTGTTATAATCGATCAGTGTTTATTATCTATTTAGATTTACTATAGTCAGGTACTCTTCACAAATTTGCTCCAAAAGAATAAAGTCTATTCATGATCACAAAACAACATTACAACAATTGTTTAGAATATTGATGTTCATGTATTACGTAGAAGAAAACAAAACTAACGCAGAATGATTTGTTTTAAAATCACTTTCCCCAAGAAATGTAAATAAGAAGTATTCATATTCCTACGTTACCTGCCCCTTAGTCTTTTTCCATAAAGATATATACATGTATCATTCTTCGATTGATAATTCATTCACCAATGAATATTGCTTATATCATTACAACAATTATTCTTTCATGATTTTTGTTCGTTAATTATCACACAATATCCTCATTGTGTATGAATTTTTCTTTATTTGCGTCATTTCCCGCTGTGTGTCGACGAGAGATGTAACGTAACTGTTAACAATCAATTTGTGGCAATGTCAGTGTGCTTTGCGTGTGCTTGCTACGGATATGAAAAACTATATACAACGATTTATTTACAAGTTCGGTGTTTATAACTTCAAAATCAGTTGAACAGAGTGAAAAATTAAGTAATTTCAAAGTCATTTCTTGGATACGGGGTAACCAATTTCTATTCATGTTTACGGGGGGGGGGGGTCATTTTTTTATGGGGGTCATTTTTCTTCAGAAAAATCCAAGTATTCTTCAGCCAGGGGGGTCATTACTCTACGTAGAAAAATGACCCCCGGTCATTACTTTACGGGGGTCATTATTCTTCATTTCACCGGCCTAAAATAATTCATAGTATCTATAAACGGGAAATCAAAAATAAACAAACTAATCCAATCTAATCCAAAACTATGTATGCAAAACACCTTATTTACATTTAATATTTATTATTGGATAAAAAAAATAATCATCACACTAATTGGTTAATATAGAAAACATTAATTAAATAATGAAAAAATCAATAAATCAAAGGGGAATAACTCTTGCTAAAAATACATAAATAAGCTGCCCGCTTCACTATTTCAAGAATAGAGGTGACCCAACATGGCTGACCAAAAACCGAGGAACGAACCTCTTTAAAACAATCCAAAAGCTCTAAACGAAATTCAATGAAACCGGAATGTTTGTTATATTGAGCAAAGATTAAGGTCTCTGGTTACAACCAAAGGTCAGGGTCAATGCATCGTTTATTAAGTATTTGAAAACTCAGAGGAAATCCGTCACCCCGACGACAAGACAAATAAATGTCCTTAATTCATATAGTAAATACATTATACTTAGTTGAGAATGATTGCATTTCACAAAAATCATGTTGTACAATATGAAAGACATTTTGAAGGATTTTCCTTATATGCATTGCAATCTTGGAGATACATATCTAATATTCTACTTTCATACACATTTAAAAACTGTACACAGCTAATGATATGAATTGTTGACTTTCCTTTGTATTCTCCCAAACTCATCTGTATAATTCATTTTGGATATCCATCGCCCAGTTTATGCAAGACGCAGAACAATATTCTGACTTCGTAGGTATTCATACGAAGATTTTGAAAATCAGTTTTTTGATTAAATTGATTTTAACCAATATTTTATAATTTCATTGTTTTAAATAATTAATTCCTTTTTATATCATGTAAAAACAAATTGATTGGTTAAATACTCATACATGCATTGATTGTGAAAAAAATATACCAAAAAAATTTTGAGGGAAATTATCTGTATTTACATGTACCTATGAGAAAAAGTTAAACACTAGATAATTTTTATACAAATTGATTTTGTAATATAGGAAGTATGAACGATAACTCTGGACCTAAAAGAAACTGACGAAAAAGAAACAAAATCAATATAATAACAACTATCTAAAGATTTTTATGGTATATAGTCTAAAAAAATAAATAATATCTAGTGCACATACAAGTATATGTACGTGTGGAGCAAGTTTCAACGAGACATCATGTTTTCACGAAGTCGCTAATTCCGGGTCGTCTCCACTTTCTGGTCACTCGATTTTGTTTAATGTCATATAGTTTACATTGAAGCACTGAAATAATATATAATGATCAGAAAATAATCACAAACTTTGTTTTGTCTTTGAGCAATAAAAGGATTTAAATATTAACATTTACAGGCCATCCGGGAAACGAATTTCGAAATAAATCGGATTTTAACACATCTTTGACCTGCTCCTTTTCATTATTTAGTCAGGAGCGTGGTTGATGTGAAAGTTGTGGAGAATATTGATAGATGAAAACTATCATGTGTACGCATGCATTCAGTTAAATTTAAGTAATGATGACTGTTTAAATAAATGTACACCATTTGATTAATCGAATTGAAGTAACATGACCCGGAAACGAGTAAAATGATTTGAAAGTGAGAAAACCAGGCCTTGTTTAATACCTCTGTAGTTATCGGAAATTTATTTTGAAAAACAAAATGGCTGTCAATATAGATAAAGCATAAAATACAGATATATAAATAACTTTAAAAAATATTAACGAAACACTCTGGCGTGAACTGGACATTTCGACTTCACTGTATCACTGCGTGCGAGTGCGGAAGGAATAACAAATAAACAGCGTTTCTACATTTCAAAATCTGATATAAAACATGATTTTTCTCTCTTTCTTGCTCTTCCGTTATTTTTTGATGTGTTTCAAGGAGATTATGTATTTTTTCTTCGAAAACAAATAAAGTTGGACATAATATAGTTGTAACGCAATTGAGTTCAGGACTGAGTTTTACAAAAGAACTTACGACTTACGACCAGACTAATGAATGTCAATTAATCACAAATTAATCAACAATTTATTCGTATGGCTGAAAAATATAATTATGCGAATTGATATATTTTTGTAAACATTGATTTTATGTCATTTTTTTTCTTTAAAGATTATTTTTCAAGACTGTAAATATTTACGACTTTGTCATAAATTCTTTTGTAAGATGTAGATATTATGTGTAATTTGCTAAAATAAAAATACATATTCTCACAAGCAAACATTGTAAAATGGTACAATAGGCTAAATGCTTATCATGAAAAAATACGCTGTTTATACCTTTATGCATAAAATAGTAATTTTGTCTGCGAATAAAAATATGCTTTCATTACCAAATTAGAAAATTGAACATTCTTCCGTATTTAATCAGGTAGCCTATTGCAAATGGTCATCGTCGGTCGTCGTTTGTCGAGGGCGGAGCCGATTTGGCCATATAGTAAATATGCATTAAAATGCATTGAATTTTATGTTATAAAAATGATTACTAGATTTTTACCCGTGCGTGCACGGGTTGACATTGCATATTAGTTGGGCATTTACGAAATAGATACTGTTAACATCATATTTGCACACCATGTTGACATTCAGACCTCTCGGAATTTTTCATATTAAACGCACTGATTTAGAGGTATCTCTCGTATTTTCTTTCATGTACAGAATATAAAGCATATATTTAATGAAAATCTACACGTATCATCGTTTTTTAGTTTATCCATGCAAATGTGATATTGTGGAAACATACACTAAAGAGCATCCCGTGATTTAGCGTGATTAATGTAATGCGAATGCGCAATATTTTAAAATCCGAAAAATTCAGACGATTTCCGGATTTTTAAAAGGATATTTCGTTGATTATTAATTAGCGAAGCCTGATTGAGAAAAAACAAAAGCAAATTGGTAATCTCCAAGTACCAATTATGTTAAAAATATATAAAACAAAAGACAGTACTCTTCCGATTTCTCGGTATTAAAGCCCAAAAATTCGAGTCTATTATTTTAATATAGTAGTATGGATTTTATATACTTTTACAGTCGTACATTGTTATTATGTACATATTGTCCTGTGCTTAAATTCAGATTTGATCACATGATCAAAGGGTACAATACATTTTCTTTCATCATGAGATCAAATGTGACAATATTGAAAGTAAAATTGTAAAACAATATGTAACATAACAGACAGATAACTTTATTACCTCTCCTTTAACTAGGTTTCAAAGAACTTTCTATTTGGTGAATTATTTAATTAAAAAATACAACTATTAACTAGAGCTACAAAGTATGTCAAAAGAACAATCTGAGATTTGTTTAAGAGGAAATTAAATATGAATTTTTTGCATGGTTATAATGAGTAATTTGTACATTTATTTAAATTATTGTGCCAAAATGACAGCTTTTGTAGAACAATTTTAACCAAAATTAAATTCCTGTTCCCGTTATCACAACTCCTCCCCCCATTAAATCCGTGCCGATATATCAGTTCAAACTTATTTATAGATTTGAATCATCGCTTTGGCTTTTCCAGCTAAATATAAAGATGGACACAGACAGCGATTCATGTAAGCCATTATTTGCATGCTACATTAAGTTTTAATGTTGTTCGATAATGTCGACAATTTACCATATAACTAGATATAGAAATACCGAATCCAAAATGTCGATCATCTAAAATTTAAAACGTATTTCAATTAGATTGTGTTGATATATATCTAACATACATATCCAACAGAATTCAAAATATTGAACGGGACGGCAAAATATTAAGTTTATTTTAAAGCAATAATTTTCTTCAACAATTCACATGCTTTGTATTATAAATTTAAAATTTATTAACAAGACTTAAGTGTTGAAATCATTTATGATTAATCACATTGAATGCACACGCAACATGTGTTACTTTCACATTACTACTTACTGGTTTGTTAACAATCAAGTTCTGTTTTGAGAAGATTAAAATGTTTCCAAGTACACACGTAAAATAAATTTTAGTCATGTTGCTAATTAGCATTGGGTGATAATCATGGTACAGAGAATATGAAAAAAAAATTCAATAAATTACTGGAAACTTCACTCAGCATTTAATGTTGCATAACCATTTTTCCTAGGAAACAATGATTGTTTGTAAACGATCTGTGTGTCTTTAACTTTTCAAAGACGGAAAAAATGTAAAATATCTATTAAAAATTCAAGGATAACGAACATTTTTGGCACCCATTGTGTTGCAAAAAAAGTAAATAAGAGGCCGATGGGCTACATTGCTTATCTCAGCATTAATAGCCATAATAGAATCAGGTTTATGGAATCATATCCAAACTGTATTGACAATGCAGTAGAACAGACCCTGTATAAAAAGATTTTCACATTTTTCTCAAGATGATTTATGTTATATATTTATACTAGGATGATTTAATAGTCGTATCACATATTGAGCATTGTTGTTCTCAAGAAGATCTAGAACAATTGTTCATTTTTCTGTATTTATATCCACTAAGTATGATGTCCTGATTTCCTGCAAAATTGATGGCAATTCATTGCTCTGTAAAAACTGATAGGACTAAAATCTACACGTCCCATTTACTGATTGGTCAATTAAGAGCCATTCTCTGTAAGCATTTAAACTTTTTCGGCGCGCATAGAAACAGATTTTGCCGAAAATTTTCCAGAATGTAGACCTTATTAAACTATCTAAAATGCACATGCCAAATTGTCTACATACTGACCAGTTTCCATGGAAACTCGACCCAAACTTCATTTTTTTTTTATCAAAATAGGCCATTTTTGCTGAAGTGTTATAAAAAGATGCGGCAAGCTCAACGTTTAACAAGCATAGAATTAAAATCATCAATCCCCTTCACCTATCTAAAAATGTAAAAACATGATGGGGAAGCTATCCCTATTGTTGTGAAATAATGAGTTCAAAAATGATCTCCCCTTGCAATTTAGAACTCTTTTGTGCTGAGAGTTCGAAAAGAGAAGTGTTGAAACAGAAAGTCAACAAAGTGGTTTTTTCCCAAAATCTTGAAGATTTTATCCTTATTTTTGGTATGACTCATAGATATTGTCACTACACATCTAATATGAACCTCTATTAGTGTGTGACGGTCAGGCCGGTTCGAATACCGGCGCCAGATAGCTCAGTTGGTAGAGCACCTGACTAGAGATTTAGGGGGCCCGAGTTCGAAACCTGGTCTGGTCCGTCATTATTTCTCCCATCCCGTTACATTTGGTGCCGTGACCAACCCCTGGAACTGACAGGTGAACTCCTGCCAGGGGAAGAGCCTGGGGTAATCTTCGGAGACGAAGATCATTTAAGGGTGAGGAATGTGACGGTCAGACCGGTTCGAATACCGGCGCCAGATAGCTCAGTTGGTAAAGCACCTGACTAGAGATTCAGGGGGCCCGGGTTCGAAACCCAGTCTGGTCCATCATTATTTCTCCCATCCTGTTACAAGTGTTTCTGAAATCTCATCCAATGCCTTACCATGTTTATGTCGTGCAGTTGGACTTACTGGATCTTTGTTACTTCAGGTTTGTTATGCATATGAATTACTGAGAGAAATCACAAATTACAAAGAAAAATACCAGTTATATTAAATACAATACCACTGGATTTTAAATGCACGTGTTATTAATGTTTCTTTCATCTAAAATATATGAGTTAATTGTTTCCCCTTTTAGTACCTTGAATCCATGTATGAAAACAAACTGGAAAATCAATAAACACAAGAAAACCAAACTTATTAAATCTGTAAGCAAAAAAAAAAAAGTGTGCAAAGATATAGATATTACCATACATATTCTGGTATGCTATTAACTAATGTAAATGTTATTTCCTTAATTAAAGAAACCCCTCCCTCACCACAAAAGCTTGGAAAATACACACAAAATCGCATATGTATCATTTGTAAGTTAGAAAATTGATTGTAAAAACCAAACACTTTCCACATATGCTTATATATGTACATGTATTCATTTTAAAATATTACAATTGTTTGTTGCGTGTACATTTATGTAGAATGCATTCATATATGTAGGGGATACAATCAGCAGTCAGAGGTAGTTTCTAAATTTTTGGAGTAGAGAATTTTGTTACTTTCTTATAAGTTTCCTGCTAGCTATTAAGAAAGTTGAAACATGTGACCAAATTAATTGTTATACAGTTTAAGGGGATTATTTTTCCAAGCATACCCACATCAATGAATAAAAATGCATGTAGTTAAATTGTATTGATAAATATTGTTTTAGATTGGTTTGTGTTTCCTGGTCTTGATGCCAATAATTGTCATTGGGATATAGGAATAGGACTGTAAATATCAGATACAAATATCTATTAACTTTTTGTTTCTTCGAAAATTTGAGTTTTAATAATTTGCCATTACAAACACTGATCTATAAGGTTGTCGGGAGTCAGGGTCACTTCCCCTGTTGTATTTACAAATTTCATAAAGAGAACTAAAAAAAAAATGACAATGAATCCAGCCTACCTAGGAATACACTTAAAAATCATGTTTATTAAAATGTATTCTGGGGTCCATTGTATTATTTTAGGAGTTACCTTAATTTACTATTATTATCTATTGATTGAAAAGAAAACTGGGTTAAATATTTCATAGTACCTCATGTACATGTATACATATTTATGAAGATGTCTTCAATATATTTAGTATTCTAACAAATGAAAACATATATAATGCCTGTATTCTATCTATTTTATACAGTAATGCAATTTGTGCCATGGGAGATCTTAAGATTTATAATTATTATAAACTTTTGAAATCAATATCAAATTTATGACAGTTGGGATAAGTAATGAATTAACAGCTAACTTGATGAAAGTTATGTTTTTTTTCTGCTGAGAAATTACATTACATGTAAAAAACAAAGAAAACAAAATCTAAAGCTACTACTAAATTATTTAAGAAACTATAAAAAAAAGAACAGCTACATTATAAACATCATTTGTTCACATTCTTAAAGAAGGTATTGATACTGTCGCCGATCGCTCTCAAGTAATCAATCGACTAGTAGCTTTAGATTATGTCTCTTTGTTTTTTACTCATGTAATTTATTTTTGGTCCTGAAGAAGGGACTGGTTGTCCCGAAAATTTGACAATTTCTATTGTTCGTGTCGTTAACCATTTTTAGTGCTTTATATATATATCTATATATATATATATATCTCTCTCTCTCTCTCTCTCTCTCTCTCTCTCTCTCTCTCTCTATATATATATATATATATATATATATATATATATATATATATATATATATATATATATATATATATATATATATATATATATATATATATATATTTGATTCTAAAAATAAACAATTTCAGCATTCTCATCTTTATGCAGTTTTTTAAATTCATTAAAGTTATATATATAATCAAATAAAATATAAATGTAAGAATTTATTAGTGATGCAATATTAACTCGAGGGATTGACAAAGAAGATGGCAAAGGATTTTATGTTAATTTGTATTAGAATACTATTTATAACTGGTATGAGTAATAATTACCATAATATATTTTGATACCTTAATCATTAAATTCTTTGAATGAAAATTTAACATCAAGGAAGAAGTCAACTGTTTTTTTACGCACTGAATGAATACATGTACATGTAGCATTATGATCTTTCTTACAATATACCATAGCAATCAGTTACGCAAACAAGAGGCCTAAGGGCCTAATGGCTCACCTTAGCAACTGTAGCCATAACTGATGGAATCAGAACAATGTATCTTGACAAGTTAGTATTTCTTGTTTAAAAAATATTTCTAAAATTTTCTGCACATATTCTCATGTTAAGCGTCAAACTTTTTTTTTCTTCGAGAAGAACATTCTGAATTTTTTTCTCGTCATTCCTATGTAAAAATTCATCCCCCTCTGATTGTGGGCTCACCCTACTTCTAGGAATCATGATTTGAACAAACTTGAGTCTATGCTACCTAAGGATGCTTCCACACAAGTTTCAGCTTTTTTGGCCAAATGATTTTTGGGAAGATTTTTTAAAGAATGCCAACAAATTTTAAAAATTTTAAATAAGGGTCATGCTCTGTATGTGACCTACAGTGATCTGTTTGTCTGTACATTCATCCATCCAAACATCTGTTCATCTAAAGGAGGTCATATCAGATTACTTAAAAAAAATTCTAAGCATATACACCCCCCTATAAGCTCTGTCTGGCTCATACTTCTCATAAACAGAACTTTTTATATAAAAAGTGTGCAGTGACCTTGAACCAATTTCAAGGTCAAATGTTAATATCATAGCAGATGTTTAGTTCTTTATCACTCTTTCCTGAAAGTGGGTGTTACCCCCATTCTAACAAATTTGAACCCCCTAAACTTCTGGATAATTTATGCTAAGTTTGGTTAGAAATGGCTTTGTGGTTCTGTAGCAAAAGCAAAATTGTGGAAAGTTCACAGATGGACGGACAGAAACAGACGCCCTACAAAATGCTTTCGGCTCAGGTGAGCTAAAAACAAACGGGTTGGGGTTTTTTTCATTAGAATATGGTCATTATTATGAATGAGATACAAAGACATAAACTGTGTATTATGCATAGAATTGAACGAAATTGTTTATCATGTTTCCATATTAACGATTGTTTATATATCGTACCTAGATTCGATAATTTGTAAACCAATATTACAAACACTGTCAATTTATTGCATATGTAAAACTTCATATATTTTTTTCTCAAAAGGACATAATTTACACATATTAATGAACCATCGGTTTTATAAAGTTTGAAAGTTGTAAAATATACACTTTTGTTTCCATGGAAACAACAATTTTGAGGAAACTTCCCCATCACGTTTTGATTGTTTCTGATAACAAAAGACCCAGCCATTTCAGGATTTGTGTCGGTTTGCATCAACCTGTCCGCAAGAATTTACAGGGCATCACCAAAAATGCCCCATTTCTAAGTTTTTTACAAAGTCGTTAACCAAGTACTTTTAAGCCCTTAGTACAATATAGAAAGATAAATACTTTGATTTGCTAAATGTATCATTTGATAGTTAAGATGTGATGCTTTGAGAGTTTGATAAAGATTTATCACAAACAAATCTAATTGAAATAAATATTTCAGCAGAAAAAGTGTGTTCTTCAGTGAAAATCAAGACCATTTTGTGCGAAGAATGATGGGTATGTGTATCCATGGTAACGGAGTTGCCTAGCAACCAACGTTTGGTGTTTTTCTGATAGGTGTATGGTAATATGCATCATATTAAAATTTGAGAAAAATCAGTGACTATTCGTGCCGAACCTCCTATAATGCTTACAGAGAAGGGCTCTTAAAACCTCCATCGACCTAAGAGAAATCATGGACTACACGAAATAATTGTGATGATGTCAGACTCATATTCCCATTGAAAACGATTTGGTTGTTTCTTTTATCTAACGTAGATGTACATTAACAATAGTTTAATTAATTTTTCTTACTTGTGGCGGTCAATTTATCAATTTTCAATTTGTTATTAATGAAAAAGAAGATGTAATTAAATGTTAAAAATAAACTGCTTTCTTTGATTATTCATGCGGGTTAGAAGCACGTAGCATCGTTTTTTAAAGTGTGGGGGTGCAAACTCATGTAAAACAATCTTGACAAGCCCGCATAAATCCCCAAAGAAAGCACATTATGGTTTAAATAAATCATCATATATATTTTGGACACCTTTGTGGGGCCCAATTATTGTTCAGGGGCAGTAGTCTAAACAAATGGCCATCAACACTGATAACTCATAACATAAAACATTTAAGTTCTTACCTTATGTTAATTAGACCCCCTTTAATCGTGGCTCACCCAAGCTTCGAAGGTAATGATTTTTCAAACTTGAATTTATACTTCATAAAGATGCTTAAGCTAAAATTGAAGCTTTTCTTACCAAATAGTTTTCGCGAAGAATTTAAAAAAAAAATTCTGTATATTCCAATGCAAAATTTTCATCACCGACCCTCTCCTGGCCCCACCCTATCATAATTTGATCAAATTGAAACCACACTACCATAGAATGGATCCACATATGTTTCAGCTTTTTATATATTCATGCATAATGCACGTCGTATCTCTAAATTTTGTTACATGTAACTATGGCCAGTTTCAATATACGTTTTATCAAAGCAGACACGTAGCAAGGGGTGGGGGTGTGTTCCCGTTTTGCACACATTTGAAAATTGGGTATAGAACAATAGGTGTGATTTGTGTTGTGATAGCAATTATAGTCTGCTTTCGGTCAAAGATTTTACCTGGATTTTTACCTGTGTTTTATCAGTGCCTTAACGATAAAACAAGAAGAATACTGATATTTTGTTGTGTTTTAGGTCCAATAACTATCACCATTTTTTTTTCGTTTGATAAAAAAAAGATAATGATATATTTAAAAAGTGTGATAAATAAAAATGATTAGATTAAATGAATTGACTTTTACATTTTTGTCCATTTACCTCAAATGTAAAACCAAATGAATTAGGAAAAAATGTTGGTCCAAAGCCAATTGGAAGCTGATTCAATGGATAATTATATGATGAAGGGGAAAACTACATGGACAGTCATATGGGGTACTCCGTGTCTCTTTTTACAATTGAGTTGCAAATTATGTAAAACGCATGTTTATAATTGATTGTTTGGTATCAACAGAAAGAATCTTATGAAAGAAAACAGATCTTTATCACAAAATATTTCAATGTTTGAAGTAGCGACCTTGAGAGTAGTTCTGGCGGGTCACTTTCTAGTTTTTCAAATCAGAGGTTAAATACATAAAAAAAAAAATCTGACAAAAATAATATTTTAATATTGATGCGATATACCTCAAACTGAAAAAGGTTGAAAATGCATGAATTAGGTCTACATTTGATAGGTTTTGTGGAATAATCTTTACAGTTTTTGAAGCATGCATATAAAATTGCCTATTTATCATCATACAGTTTGTCTATTTTCTTCGATTATTCAAGATATAACACAACATAAATGAAAAATATTTAGCAGCGTTTTCACTAGACACATTTCTACCATGTATGTCAGCAAAAGCAATAATTAAAGATTAACATAAGATATTTTCTCTTCAAATTTTTAGCATGTACATGTACTTCCTATAGGGAGTAAGTTAAACAAAGGCGCTACATATTCAACAATAATCTTTCTTGTTTTTAAAAAAAATAATGAAATTGTTCATGACCAAATTGATGTTTGAAATCAAATTCATGAATATGGATGTCAATTATTATGTAAATGTGCTTTTATGCAAGTTATATTATTTTACATGTAAATTTCAACTGCAAGTAGAGATGTTTTATTTATTTCATTGTCAATTGCCCTCGCAGGAACTGTGATATAGACTATAGCAAATAAGCAATTATCTCACCTGGTCAAAATCCCGTTTCGCACACATTTTTTCGATACCTAATTTTCAAATGTGTGCAAAACGGGAACAAACCCAAGGGGGGGGGGGGGGGGGGCTGCCCCCCCCTCACCCCCTTTTTTGTCACAGATTGTCACAGGAAAGATTTTCTTAAAAGTACATAAAAATGTAAATTACCAAGGAATTTCCTCCCCCCTTTTTTAAAATCATGGAAAAAATCGATTGGGAAGTGGGGTCACCCCTCCCCCATTCATCTTTCCCGTTTTATGCCTACATCATTTACTCATAAAGACGTAGAACACAATCTGTTCATTGTTTAAAAATTGAAAACTCTAGTGTATGCTTATTAATAGCATACTAGTATTTTAAACCAAAGAAGTCCGATCCAAGATATTTGCTCGCGATACATAATGAACCGTACTACGCTTTTCGTCAATCTGGATTCTTGGTTCCTGGAAAATTCTATCTCATTCTTTCACCAATGATCCGTTTCCCAAGCGAAAAAGTTTTATTCATCAAAACTAAAATCACGCATTCAAGAAACAAATCGCCCTATTTTGTTTATCCAAAATTTGTCAAATCTTAACTTCTTTGTATACTCTAAGTAGGTTCCCAGTAAATATATTTACTCTTTACGTAATCATTCAATATCATTCTAATGCAAGCATATATTTTCATAATAACTTAAACTGACTTGGAGCCGCTAAAGCGTGTCCACCACCAACTCTACTTTTTTGCTATTTTGGGCTGGTTTATCGATTATTGAAAACGAGAAAAGGTTTTTAATTTATTTCGCAATAATTACTTATTAGGTAAAATTCAATATTATACTTTACGGACATCATGTCACACGTGTTAAAATACAAAAGGTCTATTACTATGCAGTTATTCTAGAGCAGGCAATTTTTGGTTTATTTGCAAAATGTATTCATTTATAAGTATACTAGACGTATTCCTATTTTAAACTTAATCTTCAATTGAGTCCAACCATACCCCCACCCAGCGACTATGATTTCAACAAACTTGATATTACAAAACCTGAGGATGCTTCACAAAAGTAAAGCTTCTTGGCCAAAAGGTTTGAGAAGTTTATTTGAAAAACAGTACTCATTTAAACAACAAATATTTCTCAATTATATCCCCTTGAAAAAGGGCACGTCCCTTCATTTATGCAAACTTGAATTCCCGTCACTTGATTATGCTTTGTGCCAACTTTGTCTAGTGGTTATGGAAAGGAAGTCAAAAATGTAAAAAAAAAAAAAAAAAAAGGAAGGAAGAAGTTCACAAACGGTCGGAGAGACAAACAGACGGACGCCGGACAAAAAGTAATCAGAAAAGCTATCTTGAGCTATCAGCTCAGATAAGCTTAAGAGTAAGAAAATTTTGAAAGTTTAAAAGGTGATCTTAAATTTGAGGAACATAAATTTTATTGATAGTCATACTTGTTGTCATTCCCTGCAAAAAACAACTGCCTGCGTGTTTATGACCTATTAATAGAGGCATTATTATGCAGCACAAACGTGTTGTTGCTAGCTTTGCAACGTTGTATAAAAATACCTACATGTAGTTTTATGGCTAAAGAAGTCATCTGAAATTTTAATGTGGTTTTGTTTTAATGCGGGGGATGTGATTAATTTGTTGACCGTCCAGCCTCCATAAAAGCCGACAATGTTGCCATCAATTGCAATGAGTATCAGGCTTCTTGATTTCATGAAGTCTATCAGCCACAGAATGTGAACTATGCGTGGAAATATTGATATTCCACACTGGTCTTAAAACTGAAAAATTGATTAATTTTACTGAGACCTAAATGGCTCTGTTCATACAAATTCACTTTTAGATACTAGTAGTGTTTATTACATGTATGACTAATAAGATTCCTTCACTATTTATAACTGGTTCGTTTTCTCAGGAGAAATAAAAACAAGTAAATATTTTCATTAAAAAAATCATTAAAATACATGCCCTCAAATTAGGCTTGGTGAATGAAGTTAACTAATTTAGACCCTCCACTTTAAATAGTCAGTATAAACGTTAACGAGGATGCAATCTGATGTAAGGGATAGTCGATTTGGTTGTTGTTGTTGTTTTTTTCTTATTGTATCAATTAATTAAAAGTTATTATGATTAATTGTTGATGGCTAAGCAATATTGTTTACATACTTTTCTTAAAATTAATAAACTTGAATCAAGACGTAAACTCAGTAAAGCAAAAAGAAATTTATATACAATGATATATGGCGATTTAATTATTAATAATGAATAAAGAAGCAGCCAGGCGATGCTAAATGTAAAACGTTAACCGATAGAAATTGGGTGAAAAGTAAAAATTTTCAGTTTTAATATAGAAACTATAGGTTTTCATCGCTGTCGACAGATTGCACATATGATCTTAATTCGTTGACATCGATGGGACAGGAAGAATACACCTGAAACTCACCGTAAACGGAATGATTCCCTGCAAAACAGACTGATTCCCTTCGTGGGCTTGATGATCTGATACACACCTACTCGGAACACTTAAAAACTTATCTAATCAAAGGAAAATTTCAGTAAAATTTAGCTAAAATAGTGAATTATCACCATCAGGTTTATGTATAGATAGATACTAGATGTAGTTAACTAGTTCCACAACTACTGTGTATAGTAGCAAACAAATGAAAATGGCGAGTTCCCTGTTTTTGGTGGTTTGCGTTCTGGCACGTTCTGATTTGTTGTTTGTATCAGTATGAATACTAGTATACAATTGTTGGAGTCAGCAAGATTCCAGTTCCCCTTAAGCTTAATTGTGCACGTTCTAAGGCTTAATTTTGTAGAACCGGAATCTTCGCCTGTGGCTTGCTCTTTGGGATCTGGAATCTTGCTAACTCCCTCAATAGTACACTTTCACCGTATACTTTAGTTACACGTACAGTGTTCATTAGTGTATTTTTATATCATTTACAATTATTTTTATCATCATCTGTGAGCCGATTTGAGTTCATTTGGGTAACTCGACACATCGCGTTCATGAATACGATAGACTTGATAACAAAAACTTGATGTGTGATAGTTGCTGTGTTTGATGAATGTCGGTTGGCTGGATGGATGGATGCGCACGATAATTCCCGTCTTCGCTTTTTTAACCATTAATTAATTGTAACAAAGTTATATTTTAAAATTGTGCATGTTTTTGTTGGTTTTATTCGCAGATTAAGGTCAATAAAAGTAGTTTAGAACTATAATATTTTAGTGGTATCATCCTTCAGTATTTCGTAATAGCGAGTGCGCGCCGGCGAGCGAAGCGAGCTCTAAGAACCAGTGTGCGCGGGAAAAAGAACGAGCTAAACCTACAGCTCATCAAACAAAATTTTTTGTCTACGTCCCATAATGCTCTCTAATGTTTTCACCCGTGGTGCTATGCCAAAAATGGCCGATTTTTAACTCGTAATTTACAGTGACTTAAAGTTTGAAGACACGTTTTGAGTACCGCATATGCTTTGGCGAGACTCAAAAGATTTGTTACATGCTTCCATACCTCCGTATATTGAGTCAAGAAACGTAAACAAAGACGAACAAAGTCATCGATGACGTCACAGTGCACTCGCGCTATATTTCCCGCGATAAATTTAGAGGTGGATCAAACATCCTGTAATGCGTGTTTTAGCTATTTCAGTATAGACTGCGATACCTGCCTCATTGACATATGATTTGTTTTTAATTTTTTTTAATATAGAGATTTTATGTATATATATTAGCAAGAGCCATACTTTACTGTCACATCGATCCATTTTTAAGCTAATTGTGTATGCATGAGTAGGTAGGAAATAAACAATAGGACATTTTGAACTAAATAAAAAGGAATAAAATTAAAAAAATAAACAGTTAAAAAAATTATGTAGATATTGCATATAGTCAGAACATTAAATTTAAAAGTGGGAAATTACACACTTACAAACAGGTACTGCGCTGGCTCTCTCTCTCTCTCTCTCTCTCTCTCTCTCTCTCTCTCTCTCATCTCTCTCTCTTCTCTCTCTTCTCTCTCTCTCTCTCTCTCTCTCTCTCTCTGGGAAGGGGGTTGCGCTGTATGTATCATAACCATTAAAATTAGTACCTTAGGCATACTTATTGTAGAGCAATACTCTCTCAAAAATTCTTTGACGTTCGTTGATACCTAAATAACACTAAGTTGACAATGATGCAAGGTATGTGAAATTCTTGCTGCGCTCGCCAGAACGGTAGCACCGTAAAACATATTATTGAGTCAAATTAAACATTTTCTCCTTTAAACGGAATCATTGGCATGTTTTATCATTTGGTCAGCTTCATTTTTTGTAATGCTTTCGCATTACATGCAATAAACATGACAAAAAGGTTGCATCGCACCGTTTTGTGATTTTCGAAATAGCAAGGAATGAATAAACTTTACTCTTAGAAGACGAAGTGTACTTCCGACTAAAATTATTTCGCATGTAAAGCATAGGCGTCGGAACGGGGGGGGGGGGGGGCCAGGGGGGGGGGGCTTTTTTTTTGCAAATTTAGACCTAACCATTTGGCACATAGCAGCACAGAGGGTTTAGCCGCCCCCCCCCCCCCCCCCCCCCCCCCACACTTTTTCTCGCCGGAAATGTAATTGTTCCTAAATTTACCTTGAAAGATTAAGAAGTTGGAGTAATAGGCATCCTAACACCCCCCCCCCCCCCCACACCCACGGATTAGGAATTTCA